>NC_083341.1:102401655-103004096 GCF_019175385.1 Lycium barbarum | reverse complement strand
TCAATCCATTAAACATTCATTTACGTTATAAAGGTCACGACGACGCAACTCACGAACTAAATAGAATTCAATTCGCCTTCCTTTCCAAACCATATAAGTCACGGCCACAACATCATATATACACACACCCACGGTTTTATTCACACATCAATACTACAGAATTCTCGTCTATTCTCAATCCTTAACATATTCATACCAATTCCATAACATTAAAATAGCAAAATTCTTAACTTTTCTTGAATTTCCGACTTGCCGCCAACGTGCTTCTTCCGCCAAACTAATTGTACCCCGTCGAAGAGCGTCTTGAGGACTCTACAAATATGGGAAAACAAAGATCTTTGAGCCACAACCAAAAGCTAGGAATTTTTTTTTTCTTGAAGAGGTTTCGGCCGAGAGGTTTTTGAGGTGCTTTCTTATATTTTTTTTTTTGTTTTGATTCACTTTCTTGAAAATTCCAAAGGAGTTATGGATATATATCATGATCAAGGGTTATGTGATAATCACATGACCACTTAAAGTGGATCTTGGGCCAAGCCTTGGCCGGCTACCCTTTGACACTTGGGCTCAAATTTTTTTTGTTCCAATTTTTCTTGGCCCAATTCATTAAAAATCCCATTTTGTAATTCTCGAAACTAATTTCCGAAATTCCAAATTTACCCTCGGCCTTCCCCAATGACTTAGCACCAATAGTTTCATAACCAACATATTCATATTATCTAGAATCAAAATATTTCCTTATAACACACAAGTCTTAATTATTTCACGATTTCCAATTATGCGAAAACACGGGACATAACAACCTTTCCGCCTTGAGATAAATGGGTGAGTAGAACACACCTTTCTGACGTTCAAGATATGCCATGAGCATGTATGTTAGAACCCTGAAGAAAATTTGGGTAACCAGTTGATACGGATTCAAATTACGTATGGTACCAGTCATCACTCCAATGTCCATATGGCTTGGATGAATGTTTTACAAGAATGGGGAATTATCAGATTGTTTGGAATTTGAAAATTCAAAGTTAACAGTTGGGTATTCTGGTAGAGTCGCCAATGGAAGGTGTGATGGGATTTGGTAAGGAAGGTAGGCTCAGTCCCCAATTCGTTAGGCCTTACAAGCTATGCGCAAGGAAGAACAAATAGTTTATGAGTTAGATCTGCCTTCAGGATTGAAGACAATTCACCCGGCGTATCATGTGTTGATGTTTCGTAGACGCATTAGGTATCCTCCCAGAGGTATGCCTGTAGAGGATGTCCAGGTCACAAAACAACTGCCCTATGTAAAAAGTACCCATTGCCATTCTAGACAGACAAGTTTGAAGAATGAGAACCAAGGACGTAGCTTCAATCAAAGTCCCATGGAGGAAAATAACAGAGAAGAAATGACTTGGGAAGCTGAGGAAGGAGTCAAATCTAGATACCCGCATTTATTCCCACCCCCATAAGATATGCAGACAGGGCCATCAGCACCCTCAGGTATGCAATGCTTCTCTAAAGTGATTTCTTGGTCGTGTGTGGCCAGTATGGATATTGATGTTGTAGCCCAGTGAGGCGATTATATGTTTTGGGTTGTTGTGACAGGATAATAGTGGTATAATTATATGGAAACTCTGGCAAAATTTTCGTAGAAATCCCTAAGAACTTACCATTCGAGGACGAATGTTCCTAATAGGGGAGGAATGTTACACCACGAAAGTTTTTTCCGTCGTTTGCGTTATAAGTAAACTAAAGTAAGCTCGGAGAGGTCATGGAACCCTTATTAGGTTAATGAATACTCTTAACAAGTGTCAAGCAAGTGCCCAAAGGTTCCGGGACCAAGCAAATCGAAGAAAATAAATTCGTCCAAAAATTTGGAAAAACAAGTTGGCACAATTTTAGGCATATTTTTAGTCAACATTGGAGGGGTATATCTCCTAGTATATTAGGCGTTTATAGGTGTTTCCAAATCCTAAAATTAAGATCGTCGTGTCTAGTTTCTAATTCAATAAACCGCTCATCGATAGGACATCGGAGTAGAGAATTATGGACGTTACAAGTTCTGCTGACAAAGCAGAAACGCGTGCTACAGCACTGCTACAGTAAACATCTACAGTGACCCGACCCGAATTTGAACCTTATATAAAGGGTAAAAACCCCTTATTATTCATCAGATTTTCCCAAGAAAATTCTAGAAAATAGTTGAGGGGTGAGGATAGCATAAAATTGAGGGAATTTTAAGAGGCGGAGTGTAGTTTAGGTTCGGATAGCGCGCAACTGTGATTGTAATGTTGTTTTACGGCGGATTTTGGTTTGGATTCTAGGAGAACACCAAAGATATTGCTGTTTTAGTAAGAACAAGGTATGGATCTCTTCCTATTTATGTTAATACCGGTTGATTTACGAAGATAGAGTGGTTTAATGATTGTATAACGAGTTAATTAGTTATGGAAGTTGGAAAACAGCGTGTGGGCTGTTTTATAGAACACTTTGATATGGGAAATGATATTATTGATGTTGGTATTGTTCTTGTTGTTGTTGGTTGGCGAACAAAGAATTCGGGCTAGGCACATAAACAGGGGAGATGCTGCCCGATTTTTGGCAGAATATAGACTAGTTTAGTTTGAACACTAGGACAAGTGTATGATCATGAGTCTAATGTCAGTGTGAATCCTCTCGAATGTAGATTTACGAGCCCGGACGAATAAGCGTAGCTAATAGGAGGTTGAACAGGTATGTTAAGGCTCGTTCCTTTCTTTCAAAGGCATGATTCCTATGTTATGATTTCATAAATGCTTCCATAACTTCTTTGTTTTCAAAAGTTAGAAGTATATGATTCCAAGGCATGATTCCTTTCCCGATTACCCGTTAATGTTTTTCCAAAATGTCTATATTTTTTCAAAACAGAGGTTTATGATTTTGTAAGCTCTTATGACAACAAGGATGGACATGTTTTTATCATGATGACAATGATGCCAAAGATGAGAATATTTTTCTATGGTGACTATGATGAGAACGGTTTCATGTTTAAAGGTACCAAGTTATGATTTCAATGACGATATAAGAACGTTGAGCTATTTCTTGATTTCTCAATTTTATTCATGGATGATGACTATTTTTTAAAGATTCCAAAGTATATGAATTGACGCCTTATGAGATTTATGATCTTATTCTATGTTTTCTTTTGATGCTATTCTTCATTGATAGTCTCACCTTATAATAATTGTTCCTTCAAGGTGAGATAAAGCGATGATGATTATTCCATAATATAATCGGAGGTTACCGACCTTACATCACTCCGATAGAGACATAACTTTCCTTGGGCTCTCCTGCATGCTGCTTATATGATATATGTATATGGTATATGTATATGTAAATGGGGAATATGGGAAAAAAGGGCGAGGTGCTATAGGCGCATGGCCACCTGATCAGTTATTATAATATGACATGTTATCATCCCGGACGCGGGACATATGTGGTTACATGAATCGGAGCCGACGTTCCTCGGCAATATGATGTGTTCTATTTTCTGTATACATGAACAAGAAATGTTTTTCAAAGAAAGCTAAGCATGCATGACATCCGTCCTAAGAGGCACTTATATGTACAGGTTACTCTTTTATCTTACGATATGCTCTATGTTTCCATTCTGTTATTATTCATAATTGTATCCCTTATTATATTATCATTCATGCCTTACATACTCGGTACATTATTCGTACTGACGTCCCTTCTTGCGGACGTTGTGTTCATGCCCACAGGTAGACGGGGAGACGGTACAGATCCTTAGGAGCCTTGTCAGCAGCTTTGCAGAAGCACTCCACTACTCCGGAGTTGCTGCATATCGGTATATTCTTTTGTGTACATGTTTTGGGGCATGGCGGGGTCCTGTCCCGTCCAAATGTTTAGTATTCCAGTTAGAGGCTCGTAGATACGTATGTGTGGGTAATACGTATCTCATAATCACCTTAGTGTATATTTTTGTATATCACATTTTACACCTCGAGAGCTTATGTATATATGCATGTTTTGTGAAGATAATTAGTTACCATTTCACTGCAAGTCTGTTGGGAACTATGATAGATAGTTCGATAAGAGGTGCTCGGTAGCTAGTACTGGGTACCCGTCATGGCCCTCTTGTTGGGCCGTGACAAGTTTCAACCATTATATACTATGAATCTTATGTGTAAAGTTATGTATTTCAAAAATAAAACTATTTTGATAGAGACTAATTTTGATAAATCCAAAGTTGTTACTAGTAGACCTATTAAATGGGATGAAATTGATTTTCCCAAATAATGGGTCATAGAGGGTGCTGCTCCTCCCCAAAATAATTTAAATACTGATATTACTGAGATTGAGCAGGCCCAAGACGAGACGATTAAATTAAGGTTCGCAGAACCAAAATATTTGTTAGATAAACCTGAGAGTCAGAACATCAGCATTAGATCTAGACTGACTAGATCAAATTCTTCATGTCATTCTTATATTTCACCAGTAGATTATATTGTCCAATCTCCAGCACTGTCTTCTACTTCTCAAATTAGAGAAACTGATAATAGTGGAATTAGTAGTCTTAAAATTGATCAAGATAATATTGTTAGTGGTATTCAAGACACGGAATTGACCGAGTCAGATATGGATTTTCCAAGTATTTAATGGATAAAACCCATGAAATTGATTTTAGTCGGGGATCACCCGCAAGAAACAATTAGTGAAGAATTTTTCAAACCCAGATGCGAACCATTTAGAACATGGTTTTTTTTTTTTTTTTTTTTGATAAAAACCACCAAAATGGTGGGAAATTTATTAAAGAAATCCAAATCTTTACTGAAGAATCGAAAAAGAAAGTAAAAAAAATCTATGATCAGCTATTCTAACTTAAAAAGTGGAACTAGAATTACACACTATTCTAACAACAATTAAGTTCTAAACAACTATCTTTCAGACAACCTTGGCTTTTATTCATTTTTCACACCTTCAAGTCTCACAAGTGGAATGGATCAAGGTCTCATGAAGTGCCACTTCAGGCAGTGTTGAATGTAGTTTTCTTCCCTTTAATGTTTGCTGGTAATGTGTAGTGCTAATTGTTGAACAAAGTTGCAGAAGAATTGTACTTCTTCTACTGATTTAAACAAAACCAGATCCTGTCATGTGGAACTCAACCTGAAGTAATAGTATTTTCAGTAGGTTGAACCAAGGTTAACACCACACACTGAAACTAAGGATATTATAATTTTTTAACCACTTCCATTAGTAGAGATACCTAGTTAAACTGTGATTGTGCAATGCTCCATTTGATCCTATAGTGTCCTTTGTAAGTGCTGTGATTGCATCTGAATATATCTGTCACGACCCAACCCCGTAGGCCGTGACTAGTGCCCGATCTGGGCACCCAAGCACACCTATCAAATGTTATCTCAAATTTTTATTAAACGCATTCAAGTATGTAGCAGAAGCCGACAAGGCTATATTTCAATTTTTGATAATTTCCAGAAAAATATTTCGGCAGAGTTTCCTTTGTTTTACGGACTATCCAATATAACCCTGCACACAAAAAATACCAACAGGGGCCACACAGGGCCAACAAGGCAACATTTAAACATATGCGGACCGGCCGCCGCGGCGAATGGGATCGCCCACACACAACATATACACATATTCATACAGAAAGACCCCAACCCACAAACATGTCCACAGACCTCTAAACAGACCGACAGAATCATATGACGGGACAGGGCCCCACCGTACCCCAGATAAACATATGTAAAGAATATACAACAGCAAAAGATATATACCAAAAGTATAAGCTCCGGATCAAGGGGAGCAATTCCCAAGTAGCGGAACAAGTATCCTAAGCTGGCGACGTATCAAAAGGTGCGTCTGTACCTGCGGGCATGTAGCGAGCCCCCGAAGAACAGGGGGTCAGTACGAAAAATGTACCGAGTATGTAAAGCGGAAATGTAACAAATATAATCATAATCCAAACCCGAGATACAAAATATAGTGGATAGAGTCGAACCCGAATACGAATCATAAATACAGAGTATAAATATATATACAGAGTACCGGGTATAACAGACAGAGCCGTAATCTGAATCAGAGGTACCGAGTATGGCTGACCGGATCGTAACACGGATTAGGAGTACAGAGTATGGCTGACAAGGTCGTAATCTGAGTCAGAAGTACAAAGCGTGACTAACTAAGTCATAACCCGAAGCAGACGTACAATAGTAAAGCAGACGGAATCAGCATCCGAATCAGACTTTCAGAAGTGCAACAGACAGAGTCATGGTCCAGATCAGATACACAAATGCGTACCAGACAGAATCATGCATGTAGAGTCATAAGAATATACTGATACAAATAGCATATATATTAGATCCCGGCCCTCTAACGAGGGACGCGGTAACAGAACCCGGCCCTCTTAGTACGGGACGCGGTGGACAGACAGATCAGATCATATGCCATCATGGCCTCCATCCCCATACTATCACATCATCAAATCATATACAGATGTAAACAGAACCCGGCCTGCAAACCGAGGGACACGGTGAACAATGCAGTGGAATATGCACGAATAACAGAACCTGGCCCGGGCGCAGTGAAGGAAGCATTGAGACATCCACGAACAGATTAATGAGAAACCATATACATACAGAGTAATCGGACAATGTTCATAAAATACGCATATATGTCATTTGAGATAGCGCGACAGACTACATCGGAATAAAATGTCCAGAACTGCTCCAGACGTCAAAATATATTATAAGACTCATAACTATAGTCATAACACTGGACATATGGCAGACAGACTAACAATAAAAAATTACCTGTGATTTCCGGACAGAAATGAGCTATTTTGAGTCGTACAGAGAGTGTCAAAATTTTTGTGGGCCCACCTTGGCCGAACTGAGGTGGCGTACGTAAATTATGGATTATAGGTCTTATGGAGTCACCCATGAGAGTTTTAGGGCATTCCGACTTCGTTTGTGAAAGTTGCATACATATTAGTTACTTTAACGACAAATTGCAAGAAACTAGTTCAATCTTACTGAACGAAATGGAGCCAATTTCAATCTCGGATTTCGAAGGACAGAGTCGTATTTAAGACTCCCGTTCGAGCCTATCATACTTAGAACATGCCAAAGAATGAAGGGGAAGACTTTACATACCTTGGCTGCGCCTTATGCTTGCTCAAATTTAATTCCCATTTCGCCCAAAATCTACAAATGGTCATTTTTACCAATTGTAAGTTATAGTTTCTAAGAGTTCAACTTAAGGGCATATTTATCTACCGAAATTTCGGCAGCATTTCCCATAAACATATAACGTCCACGAGACTTAGCTCGGCCTAATGTAACAACAACAACAACCCAACAATCCAACAACATCAACAATTATCATAAAACGCACTTTATCACAAATAGTCCTCTTTTTACATAAAACAACACTTTCCATTCCAACTTCATCATATCAAGCTAATATCATTATTCTCATATTCATTCACTAACTCGAGATTATTCAAATGTATTCCAATAACATTCCGAACAATATTCACGAATTCAAGTATTTCCACTAATTCCATATTCCATCCGAACTTCAACAAATGCAACAACATTACCAACTTACATTGTTTTCTTCAAAATTCATTAACGACAACCATTATCCATATCTAGAATCTTACTTCCATAATTACATAAAAATCATACAAAAATCACATAATTTCCCATAATAACATACAACCATTTTTAACACCAACCTAGCTTATTAAACCTTTATTTACATCACAAAGGTCACAACGACATAACTAACCAACTAAATGAAATTTTATCCAGCACTTTCTACCACCACAATGGCACACGGCCATGCACCACCACCACACACACACACGACTTCACACACATATCACAACTCCACAATTCTCATCAAATTCCAATCATTACAACATACATACTTATTCTATAACATAAAAGAGTAGATTTCTTACCTTTCTTCCAACTTCAATCTTCCACAAACGTCGCTCTCTCGCTAAACCAATTATATCACGTCGGAGAGCGTCTTGAGCTTACTATAAATACAAGAAGAACAAGTTTTTTGGACCAAAGATTGATGAACTAATTTTTTTTCTCCCCTTTTTTGTTCTTGGCCGAAACCCTTGCCTTTTGCTCTCAATTCTCTTTTTTTTTTTTTTTTGTTTCTTGAATTCTCTAGAAATGAACAAGTTGGCCCCTTTATTTAATATCCCATGATTTTTAATTAAACATGGGCTTGGGATCTTGGCTCTACATGGCCGGCCACCCCTCAAAAAAAATTTGAGCCTCATTTGTTTTCTTTCCATTTTTTTTTTTGGGCCACCCCGGTTGGTCACGAGTTTGGCCTAGCCCACTGACCTTTCGACCTTAAAACGTTCATATCTCCTTGTACCGATGTCACCTATAGGCCCACGATCTACCGTTGGAAAGATATTTCAATTATCTACAACATTAATTTCTGGGCGTTTTCCCAAATTCCAAACTTATAATGCCTATTTTTCCCCTCCAAGACAGGTCATCCGAAAACGTCTTCTTAAAAATATCCGTTTGGAGGGCTTTCACTATGATTTGACCCCAGGGCCCTTCACGAGTTGTGTTTAACTTTACATATGCGATTCATATAACTTGTCACATGTCCCAAAAAAAACATCTTGACGTGTGGGCCCCACCTCAACTTACAAATAATCCGACGTTCGAAAATACAGGATATAACATCCTCCCCCCCTTTAAAACATTCGTCCTCGAATGTTCGACTATCCTTATGAAGTTTCATCATATTTCGGGGAGGTCCTCTTACCAACTATGTACTTGTATTTAAACAGTTCACTTATGGGGGCATTCATTTCCCGACTCCTGCTTTTTCTTTTCTAACATATCTTTCGCTTCTATATTCAACAATGCTATTGTCCTTTCTTTTTCGGTCTAGCCATCACACCTTTCACTTCTTGTCACACTTCTCGGTTCCTTACAACGTTATCATACTCCCACATCATATCAAACATATCCATAACTAGAGCTAGACGCACAGAAGCATATCGAACAAATCCGTAATCAGAGTCAGATGTACTGAACTATGTCGGACAGATCTGTAGTCAGAGTTAGACGTATGGAAGTATGTCAGGCAGATCCGTGATCAGAGTTAGACGTACAGAGATGTATCAGACAGATTCGTAATCAGAGTCGAACGTACAGAGACATATCAGACAGAAACGTAATCAGATTCAGAAGTACAGAGGCATAATAGACAGAGCCTCATCAAAGTTAGAGGCGCAAACGCATAATAGATAGAATTATGACTAGGATCAGACCCCTTCTACGTATTCTAATTTCCTTTGGGTTACCCTATATTTCCATTTATATCTTATACTTAGACTTGTGAAAATTTTTGTATCCTTCCCAGGGGGTCACCCATCCCAGAATTGCTCTGGCCCCAGCACGCTTAACCTCGAAACTTTCATGCGTTTTGATGCGTTAATGCTAATATAATTGTGTCGATCGCCCCACACGACCTTTGTCACGTAATTTATGGCCGATTGGGGTCTTAGTAAATTTTCGAAAAGATTTCGTAGCGGGTCCCACCCTGGTTTAAACCATACAATTATCATTTTGCCCTTCTGAATCCTCAATGTCCATTCCCATCTGTATGTTTATACGTGTCTCAAATGGTTCTATTTGGTTGAAAATTACCTTATTTTTACTAATACCCAGAAGAAGGAGATCACGTAATATAACAGAGTATAGATTTATCCATATACATATATCTCAAGGAAAGAGTAATAATATACCTGGGTCTGCACTTGGTGACGCTCCAGGGTCCTGCCGGCCGGTCAAAGCATATACACGGTTCAAGGGACCGCCAGAACTGGAAGCTCCGCCGCGACCTCTGCCACGACTCACTGGTGCCTGCATATCTCGCCCCGTGGGGCGCATGGCTACTGAAGGAGAAGATGAGCCAGCAACTGACCCAGTAGGCTGGGCTGAACCTGAACCACCCTTATACGGGCACTCTCTCACCATATGATCTTGACTGCCACAATGATAGCAGGCGCCCGTAGCGCGATAACACTCTCCCGGATGGGACCTCCCACAATAAGTACATCGGGGCATAGGTGGCCTAGACTGCTCAGAACCCCTACTCATCTGCGAGCCTGGCACTCTAGAAGTCTGGCCGGCCCAGACGGACCTGCGCCATCAAAACGTCTACCGGAGGACTGCGTACCCCGGCCTGACGGAGGGAGGGATCTACCGGACTGCTGCTGCTGAGGCCATCCGCCTCGGGAATCTCCGGAATATCCCGCGAATCTGGGCCTTTTGGGCCATCTCCTATCATGATCACTATCCGGCTGGCGTCCTCTGCGCCAGTCCTCCATGCTCTGGGCGTGGGCCTGTATACGGGAAATGTCCATCCCTGTCTGGGCCGCCATCACCATGCAGCTGTCAACCAAATAATCATCTAGCCCTATCACATACCGGTGCACCCGATCAGTCATATCAGCGACATAAGCGGGCGCATATCTGGCCAGCGAATCGAACTCCAGGCTATACTCTCTGACACTCCTGCCCCTCTGTCTCAATAGCTGGAATCTGTCTACTCTGGCCTGCCTCACCCCCGGAGGTAAAAAGTGGGCCAGGAAGGCCTCTGTAAACTCTCCCCATACGGCTGGAGGGGCACCCTCGCCTCTGGCCAACATCCAAGACTCGTACCAATTTGCTGCTACATCGTGCAACCGGTACGACGCTAACTCAACCGACTCTGTCTCGGAGGCACTAATCAATCGCAGGGTACGCTGCACTTGTCGGATAAACTCCTGAGGGTCTTCTGCGGGCTTTGACCCGGAAAACTCTGGTAGGCGACAAAGCAGAAAATCACGGGCCCTCTGGCTATCGCGCATGTCTACGCGATCATCCCCTGCTCCCTGTCTGTAAACCTGCCCTGCTACCATTTGAGTCAATAACTGGACTGCCTCTCGTAGGGTCCCATCATCCGCCCCTGGTTGGGGGGCTGGAGGTACAGGTACTGGTGCTGCTGGAGCTGGCGGTGGAGCCGCCCCCTGTGCTGCAGCCGTGGCTGCTCCAAATCCCTCCGATACTGGTGGCGTAACAGAACTGGCCGTCGAAGGCACAACATTTGGCTCAATCTGGGCACGAGCCCTAGTAAACACCTGAGCTCGGCTGGTCTCACCTGCCACTGTAGACTTGCCCTTCTGGGCGGCCGTTGCCTTCTTTGGAGGCATCGCTAAAAAATACAACAACCGATCAGAAAAGAGTTATCCTTCTTTGGAGGCATCGCTAAAAAATACAACAACCGATCAGAAAAGAGTTATCCAAATAGCACAGCTCTATCGCACGATCTAAGATCCAAAGAAAGGGTAACATCCTAAATGCCCTGTAGCCTCCTGTTTATAGATGTGGTGCACAACACACCGATAAACAAGACTCTACTAGACACGGTCTGTGGACACTACGAGGACGGACCGCTCTAATACCACTTTTGTCACGACCCAACCCCGTAGGCCGTGACTAGTGCCCGATCTGGGCACCCAAGCACACCTATCAAATGTTATCTCAATTTTTTATTAAACGCATTCAAGTATGTAGCAGAAGCCGACAAGGCTATATTTCAATTTTTGATAATTTCCAGAAAAATATTTCGGCAGAGTTTCCTTTGTTTTACGGACTATCCAATATAACCCTGCACACACAAAATACCAACAGGGGCCACACAGGGCCAACAAGGCAACATTTAAACATATGCGGACCGGCCGCCGCGGCGAATGGGATCGCCCACACACAACATATACACATATTCATACAGAAAGACCCCAACCCATAAACATGTCCACAGATCTCTAAACAGACCGACAGAATCATATGACGGGACAGGGCGCCGCCGTACCCCAGATAAACATATGTACAGAATATACAACAGCAAAAGATATATACCAAAACTATAAGCTCCGGATCAAGGGGAGCAATTCCCAAGTAGCGGAATAGGTATCCTAAGCTGGCGGCGTATCAAAAGGTGCGTCTGTACCTGCGGGCATGTAGCGCAGCCCCCGAAGAACAGGGGGTCAGTACGAAAAATGTACCGAGTATGTAAAGCGGAAATGTAACAAATATAATCATAATCCAAACCCGAGATACAAAATATAGTGGATAGAGTCGAACCCGAATCCGAATCAGAAATACAGAGTATAAATATATATACAGAGTACCGGGTATAACAGACAGAGCCGTAATCTGAATCAGAGGTACAGAGTATGGCTGACCGGATCGTAACACGGATTAGGAGTACAGAGTATGGCTGACAAGGTCGTAATCTGAGTCAGAAGTACAAAGCGTGACTGACTAAGTCATAACCCGAAGCAGACGTACAATAGTAAAGCAGACAGAATCAGTATCCGAATCAGACTTTCAGAAGTGCAACAGACAGAGTCATGGTCCAGATCAGATATACAGATGCGTACCAGACAGAATCATGCATGCAGAGTCATAAGAATATACAGATACAAATAGCATATATATTAGATCCCGGCCCTCTAACGAGGGACGCGGTAACAGAACCCGGCCCTCTTAGTACGGGACGCGGTGGACAGACAGATCAGATCATATGCCATCCTGGCCGCCATCTCATACTATCACATCATCAAATCATATACAGATGTAAACAGAACTCGGCCCGCACACCGAGGGACACGGTGAACAATGCAGCGGAATATGCACGAATAACAGAACCTGGCCCGGGCGCAGTGAAGGAAGCATTGAGACATCCACGAACAGATTAATGAGAAACCATATACATACAGATCGTTATACAGACTCAATGAAACGGAAGTAAACCAAACGGTGGGTCAAATCAGAGTAATCGGACAATGTTCATAAAATACGCATATATGTCATTTGGGATAGCACGACCGACTACATCGGAATAAAATGTCCAGAACTGCTCCAGACGTCAAAATATATTATAAGACTCATAACTATAGTCATAACACTGGTCATATGGCAGACAGACTAACAATAAAAAATTACTTGAGATTTCCGGACAGAAATGAGGTATTTTGAGTCGTACAGAGAGTGTCAGAATTTTTGTGGGCCCACCATGGCCGAACTGAGGTGGCGTACGTAAATTATGGGTTATAGGTCTTATGGAGTCACCCATGAGAGTTTTAGGGCATTCCGACTTCGTTTGTGAAAGTTGCATACATATTAGTTACTTTAACGACAAATTGCAAGAAACTAGTTCAATCTTACTGAACGAAATGGAGCCAATTTCAATCTCGGATTTCGAAGGACAGAGTCGTATTTAAGACTCCCGTTCGAGCCTATCATACTTAGAACATGCCAAAGAATGAAGGGGAAGACTTTACATACCTTGGCTGCGCCTTATGCTCGCTCAAATTTAATTCCCGTTTCGCCCAAAATCTACAAATGGTCATTTTTACCAATTGTAAGTTATAGTTTCTAAGAGTTCAACTTAAGGGCATATTTATCTACCGAAATTTCGACAGCATTTCCCATAAACATATAACGTCCCCGAGACTTAGCTCGGCCTAATATAACAACAACAACAACCCAACAATCCAACAACATCAACAATTATCATAAAACGCACTTTATCACAAATAGTCCTCTTTTTACATAAAACAACACTTTCCATTCCAACTTCATCATATCAAGCTAATATCATTATTCTCATATTCATTCACTAACTCGAGATTATTCAAACGTATTCCAATAACATTCCGAACAATATTCACGAATTCAAGTATTTTCACTAATTCCATATTCCATCCGAACTTCAACAAATGCAACAACATTACCAACTTACATTTTTTTCTTCCAAATTCATTAACGACAACCATTATCCATATCTAGAATCTTACTTCCATAATTACATAAAAATCATACAAAAATCACATAATTTCCCATAATAACATACAACCATTTTTAACACCGACCTAGCTTATTAAACCTTTATTTACATCACAAAGGTCACAACGACATAACTAACCAACTAAATGAAAATTTTATCCAGCACTTTCTACCACCACAATGGCACACGGCCATGCACCACCACCACACACACACACACGGCTTTACACACATATCACAACTTCACAATTCTCATCAAATTCCAATCATTACAACATACATACTTATTCTATAACATAAAAGAGTAGATTTCTTACCTTTCTTCCAACTTCAATCTTCCACAAACGTCGCTCTCTCGCTAAACCAATTATATCACGTCGGAGAGCGTCTTGAGCTTACTATAAATACAAGAAGAACAAGATTTTTTGACCAAAGATTGATGAACTAATTTTTTTTTCTCCCCTTTTTTGTTCTTGGCCGAAACCCTTGCCTTTTGCTCTCAATTCTCTTTTTTTTTTTTTTTTTGTTTCTTGAATTCTCTAGAAATGAACAAGTTGGCCCCTTTATTTAATATCCCATGATTTTTAATTAAACATGGGCTTGGGCTCTTGGCTCTACATGGCCGGCCACCCCTCAAAAAAAATTTGGGCCTCATTTGTTTTCTTTCCATTTTTTTTTTGGGCCAACCCGGTTGGTCACGAGTTTGGCCTAGCTCACTGACCTTTCGACCTTAAACCGTTCATATCTCCTTGTACCGATGTCACCTATAGGCCCACGACCTACCGTGGGAAAGCTATTTCAATTATCTACAACTTTTATTTCTGGGCGTTTTCCCAAATTCCAAACTTATAATGCCGATTTTTCCCCTCCAAGTCAGGTCATCCGAAAACATCTTCTTAAAAATATCCGTTTGGAGGGCTTTCACTTTGATTTGGCCCCAGGGCCCTTCACGAGTTGTGTTTAACTTTACATATGCGATTCATATAACTTGTCACATGTCCCAAAAAAAAAATCTTGACGTGTGGGCCCCACCTCAACTTACAAATAATCCGACGTTCGAAAATACAGGATATAACAATATCCCTGTTAGCTGCTATCATTGATAGTTCAAAGTTTTGATTCAATTCTAATTCTAAAGTTTGGCATTTGGCTTCTATCCATGTTAAGCAATCCCTCCCTAAGATGGAATATCAGTGAAGTGATCATACTCAATTGTACCTAAAAATTCGAAATCCAGGTTAGTGAAAAAATCGGCCACACAGTTGCCTTCCCTAAGCACATGTTTCACCATCACATCCTTATTCTTCATACAATTTTGAATGGACCTAACAATCATTATGATACTCCAAGGCACCTCCCATATTCCATCCAAAATTTACTCCATAGTGAGTGAGTCTGTTTCCATAATAAGAGGTAGCAGATCATGTGCAATAGAATACTTTAATCCTTCCTCCAAAGTTATTGCCTCTGCTACAAGATTTGTGCTGTCTATAATTCTTCTTGCATTTGAATATATGAAATCTCCAGTATTGTTTCTTACATAAAAGGCAACAGAACTAGGTCCTGGATTTTCCCTATATTCTCCATTAGTGTTGCATTTATACCCAATCCAAGGTGGCTTCCAAATTACTTGTTTACAGGTTAAAGGATTTCTTCTGCTTTCCAAATATTGTACCATAAATGACCAACTCTTTGGTACTTCTGGTAACCATGGATATGTATGTTGTGCAAACATGAAAATCTTCCTACTCTTCATCTATGACTTTATTCACTGATATTGTTCCTCCATGTATTTTGGTGTTCCTACTCTTCCACAGTTGCCACATGATAAAGATTGGCATTGCCTGATAAACAATTTTCAATCTTGAGAAATAGTTTGCATTCCAGCATAATAACACTGCCTGTTTGGTATGATGATAAGATCCTATTATACCTGCTGCAGCTGAAAAGTACCTCCATGTACTTATGGAAAATGGTCCTATAACAAATACATGATCCATGGTTTATTGTTAGTCTAAACAGCACCAACACCTTGAGGCAATGTTGATTCTCATTCTCACAAGGACTTCATCAATAGGCAGCTTCCAAAACCATATTCTCCAAAGACAAAAGGAGATTTTGTAAGGCACTCCTTTGATCCATATTTTCCCATATAATTTAGAGAATTGTTGCTTTTGTCTCATCTCCTCCCATGCACTGCTTACTATGAAATTGCCTAAACTTGTAACTTTCCACCAAGGCTTGTCTACTTCTTCTTATCTAACAAAATATCCCAATTCATGTTTCACATATTCAACCACATTATTAGGAATAACTGCCTGTAGTTTTGGAAAATTTGAATAATGAGTCATAAACTCCTCTAAGTCATCTCCTATGTCATTTTGTGCAGGAAATACATCATGAACTGATCCCAACTTGGACCAGTTATCAAACCACATTGATGATGTTCCATTCCTAGGTTCCCACCAGATGTTTTGCTTAATCTCATCCCTAGCCTGTAGCATCATTTTCCATGTCTGTGAACCTCCTTTCCATTGTACCGCTATAAGCCTCAATCTCTTGCAGTATTTATTCCATATGAAATTAGACCATAAGGTACTAGTGGTCCTAAACTTACACCAAAGCTTAACAAACAAAGCTTTTGAAATGTCATATAAAGATCTGAATCCCAAACCTCCCTTATTTTTGGAATAGCAAATCTTGTCCCATACAGCCCAATGTTTACTTCTTCCCTACTCTTTTGTTTGCCAAAGAAACCTGTTAAAAAGCTTATGCATATCTTGTAAGACACACATTGGAGACACCATAACTGACATCAAGTAGATTGGCATGCTTTGTAACACACTTGAGATTAAAATTGCTTTTCCTCTAAATGAAAGTAATTTACCTTTCCAAGCATGCAGTTTATCCCTCGCCTTCTTCATCATCTCTTTATAGAACACTTTTGCCTTCTTGCATGGAATATGGGACATCCCAAATATGTGAATGGAAATTCCCCTCTATAAAAACCTATAATCTGCTGTACTTCTTGACTCAAAACCTCAGCCACCTTAGAATGCATAAAGAATGAGCTCTTATTTAGATTAATTTTATGACAAGAAAACTCTTCATACTCTTTCAAAATCTTCATAATCATCTGTAATGAGACCTTATCTGCAGAGGCAAATATTATTATGTCATCTGCATATGCCAAATGATTCAACTTTCAGCTCCATTTTGGCATTCCATAACCTCTAAAGCTATCTTCTTCAAATAATGCATTTATAGCTGTAGACAACACTTTAGCACTTAGAACAAATGGAGATGGAGATAAAGGATCTCCCTTCTTGACCCCCCTAATTGAGTGAAAGAAACCATGAGATTGTCCATTGACAAGAATAGAATACAAGTTATTAGCAACAATCCTCCATATCATATCTACATTATATGTCTGCAATTCCACTCTTACTTGACACTTGTACCAAATATCCCTAAGAAACTATGTCATATGCCTTTCCCATGTCCAGTTTTATGATAACATTTGCAGGTTTCCCTCTCTTTCTTGTATCAGTGACCAACTCCTGAGTAAGCAACACATTTTCACTGATATTTCTGCCTTTCACAAATCCTGACTGATTTGGTGAAATTAATAAAGGTAGAATGACCTCAAGTCTATCATACAACAATCTTAAAATCACCTTGTTGATGAAATTACTAAGCATGATAGGCCTTAGATCACTAAAAGTATTTATTATTTGGCAACAACACTAAACTGGTGTGAGTGATAGTTTTTGGCAAAGGTTGACCCTCATAAAAAAGCTTGAACCACATTATAAACATCTGCACCAATGATGTTCCAACACTTCTGATAAAACACCCCAGAGAAACCATTATGTCCA
Source organism: Lycium barbarum (assembly GCF_019175385.1). Lineage (NCBI taxonomy): Eukaryota > Viridiplantae > Streptophyta > Magnoliopsida > Solanales > Solanaceae > Lycium > Lycium barbarum. Next base: position 102,986,332 of record NC_083341.1, on the reverse strand, counting down.
CAAGCACTATCACCTGATAATGAGAAAACTACATTCTTCATTTCTTCTAGTGTAGACATTTTACATAATTCAGCATTTTGCTCATGTGTGATCCTCTCAGGAATGTACTCAAGCAGATTGGAATGTTGTGTAACCTCTTTATGTGTAAATTGTTTCTGATAAAAAGAAATGGTTACCTCAGCTATATCATCCAAATTTTCTACCCATTGTCCCTCTAAATTCTGAATTCTGGATATATATAACCTTTTCCATCTACCTTTCATAAGACTAGGGAAATATCTTGTGTTTCTATCACCTTCTGAGAATGATTGAGTACCTACTTTTTGTCTCCAATACTCCTCTTCAAAATGCAGGTATTTTTTTTTAACTCTGCATGTGCTTGTTGTAATACCATCCTATTCTCTTCATAAGGATTCTCCTCAAACAATTGCTCTTTAATTTTTACAATTTCCTCCCTTATAGTTAGTTGTTGGAACAGATCTCCAAAAGTATTTCTACTCCATTGTGAAATAGCAGCCTTCAGTTTCTTCATTTTAAACTTGGAAGTGAGAAAAAGATCACTCATGTCTTCAATTGTCCAATGCTTCTCCACCTCTCCTAGAAAAGATTCATGATCAATCCAAAACTTCAAAAATCTAAAATGCTTGTGGAATTGTTGAGCTTGTTCACGAGCAGCCAATAAAAGAGGGGCATGATTAGAACCAGTCCTGGACATATGCTCCATACTCAAATTAGTAAACATATCTTGAAAAAACTGGTTAACTAATATTCTGTCTAATCTTTTGAAGATACAATCTTGGCCTGCTCTTCCATTCCACCAAGTAAAAGGACTTTCTCTGAATTCAACTCCTGTTAGCTCACAAGAATTCATACAGAAAGCAAAATCTTCATATTCTGCAGCATGAAAAGGTAAGACACCTATCTTTTCCTCCTCATTCATTATAACACTAAAATCTCCTTAAACCATCCAGGGTAGATGTATTTGATTAGTCAAGCCATAGATGTCATCCCATAGGAGTACTCTCTTAGCAGCAGTACACTTAGCATAAATTAAAGTTGCAATCAGAGATTTTTTGTTACACCTCACATTTTCAGAGCATGAGCATGCCACGTACTTCAACGTATCAATGGAGTATCAAAACCGTCCCATGAAGTTTTAGAAGGTACAAGCCATGGGAAGTTCGTAACAATGAGGTAAAGGATGAATTACAATCTCATAAGTCGTAACCGGGAAGGACAACCTTGAAACCAAAGGACATGACCATTATCAAGTATGATTAATGATAAATATCATGTATGGAGAGTTTCGGAAGATTCCGGGACCAAGAAAATCAAAGAAAATAAGTTTGTCGAAAGTTTAGAAAAACGTTGGTAGAATTTTAGGTCACATTTGGAGGGGTATATCTCTAGGTATATTAGGATTTTTATGGTATTTCAAAATCCTAAAATAAATTTCGTCGAGTCTAGTTTCCAACGCAACAAACCGCTCATCAAAATATCATCGGAGTAGGGAGTTATGGCCATTTTTAGATAAAGACTCCAAGCTGCCAAATGGCTTTCGCGGGTCCCACTTGAGAAGGTCGGTGGAACCGACTTATGAGGGGTATAAATACCACCATTAACTCCATGTTTTCAGCATTTTACATTCTCAATAGTCCTAAAAACTTCCCAACACAACCCTCAAACATTTATATCCCATTAAATCAAGAATTTAACAAGATTACACCAAACTAGTCCATGAAAGATAATTGTTCTTGTTTCTACTTGATGTTGTGGTAAGTTTGGTCTTGAAGAAATTTGGTGTGGCTGAATTTCTTCAAGTATAATGTATGTTCTTCATCCTGTCTCTTATGTTGAGTTGATTTGAAGGTTTAGCAAGTCTTAAAAGTGAAAATAGTTATGGAGGAAGGGTCATACAGTGTTGTGTTGTAGTTGTTGTGTTCATGGACTGTTTTAAGCATGTTGTGGCCATGTGGCTGGGATGATTTAAATGTATAGAGGTGGTATCTAATTTTGTTTGTGTGTTGAGGAGATTATGCTCTATGATTGGGAAGAAGGGAAGTGTATGTTGTTGTTGTATGTTGAAAAACATCGTGTGGGATGTTTTATGGAATATTTTTGTATGGATGATGATGTGGTTGATATTAGTATTACTATTGTTGTTGTGTTGTTGGTTGTTGAATTGAGATTTCGGGCTAGGCATATAAACAGAGGAGATGCTGCCGAAATTTCGGCAGATTCCATAAAGGTTTACTTGAAAGTTTAGCACAAGTATGCTACGATGAGTCTAACGATGGTGTGAATCCTCTTAAATGTAGACATGCGAGCTCGGATAAATAAGTGTAGATAATTGGAGGCTGAACAAGTATGTAAAGCTAACCATGAGCATACATGATTCCAACGAATTCTAGTTCTCAGTGGTACTTGACATGACAGTTGTCTTTGATTCTCAAGTGTTGGTTCATTATAATTATTCTATTGAGTCTCAGATGATGATTCATTTTGTACATGATTGTTCCTAGTATTCTACTCGTGCACAATTTTATTGCATCACTTCACCGAGTCCCTCACTAGAGGGCCAGGTACGTATTCGTGCACATTGACATTGCATTGTTCACCGAGTCCCTTACTAGAAGGCCGAGTATGTATATTATATTTCACCGAGTCCCATAATGGGCCTGGTACGTATTATATTTCACCGAGTCCTATAATGGGCCGGGTACGTATTATATTTCACCGAGTCCCATAATGGGCCGGGTACGTTTTATATTTCATCGAGTTCCCTAATGGGCCGGTACGTATTATATTTCACCGAGTCCCATAATAGGTCGGGTACGTGTTATATTTCACCGAGTCCCATAATGGGACGGGTACGTGTTATATTTCACCGAGTCCCATAACGGGCCGGGTACGTATTATATTTCACCGAGTCCCATAATGGGCCGGGTACGTATTATATTTCACCGAGTCCCATAATGGGCCGGGTACATATTATATTTCACCGAGTCCCATAATGAGCCGGGTACGGTATATTATATTTCACCGAGCCCCATAATAGGCCCGGTACGGTATATTATATATACATGACTATCAACATAAGGTACAAATGCTTTGATATTCCTTAATTATCGTACTTATTTCCTGTCATCTTTTACTCAGTCATGATCTTCATTATTGTACTTCTTGCTTTACATACTCAGTACATTTTTCGTACTGACCCCTTTCTTCGAGCGCTGCATTTCGTGCCCGCAGGTACAAACGCTCAGTTTGGTGATCCTCCGGTTTAGGACTTCTGCTCAGCTTCTTGGAGAGCTCTATTGTTCCGGAGCTTGTGTCATTTTGGTACAAATCCTTTGACATAGACTTTGTTATACTCATTGAGGTTTGTAGACATATGTGGGTTGTATATATATGGTTTGGTCAGCTATACAGATGTAGTTCGTTTTAGGTATTCCCGCGCATAGTGGCAACCTTGTCGGCTTGCATATTTTGTAATGTTTAGTTAACTGTGACTCTTCAGGAGACAGATTTATTTTGTTATATGGCATTATTAGTTTATAGCATGCGTTTGCAAGTTCCCACATTGTCCTTAGTAACAGCCTGATTATATCTAACAGGTTCGTATACGAGTGTCTAACTCAGGCACTAGTCACGGTCCCTCAGTTTGGGTTGTGACAAAAGTAGTGCCAGAGAGGTTCGTCCTACGGATTGTCTACAGACCGTGTCCGTAGAGTCTTGTTTATCGGTGTGAAGCACGCCACACTTATAAACAAGAGGCTGCAGGGAATTTAGAAATGATTGACCTTTCTTTCTCATCTTAGATCGTGACGTAAAGCTAAATTATAGGATGTGATGTCTCTGATTCTAACCCTAAATCTTTTTATTACGGATAAGTAGCTGATTATGCCGCTATGAGGTAATTGATGAGAATTGAAGTTGTCACTCCGAACGGTATGTTTGCTGTCTTATTGATATTGATAGACTTTGATATGAGAACCTGAGGTAAATGTTACAGGTATTGTGATTTCCCTGTGAGGCATTGGATGTGTTTTCTGGGCTGTGTGCAGGAATGAGGCAATAAGAAGTATATATCAGAAACTATGCTGAGATTCTTACAAATTGAATTGTTTGAATGTCTAGGCTATAGAGAAAGGATGAAGGGAAAATGTGACAATCGGATGTTTGGTAAGTCATGATTAAATGAACCATTATGAGACGCTTTCAAAGAGAAGTTTTAGAATGATTTTAATTTAAGGGAAGAACCCTGGAGGGGAAAAATGATTAGTAATTAAAGGAGTTGGAATGAGTGCATTCGAGATTTCAGAAAATTGAGATTTATTTAAGATATTAGGAAAGTTGACATTAAGAATTCAAATGCAGTATTATGATTTACAGATTGGTGAGTAAGAGATAACGAAAAGATTTTGATATGGGAAAAGAAGTTAATGAGTAGGGGAAAGTTTTACCTTAGAAGTTTATACATACATAAGACCAGGATGGGTTGATGACAGGCACAATGACTCATTTTATCGGACTCTTCTATATGATGTGAGTTTACATTGGGATTCAGAAGTCACCAGTCATTCAACTTCAAGGGGGTTTCTGAGTATGTGATAGTTGGTACTATTCTGAGAATCATTATGGCTAAGTTACTTCGGGTATTAATGATGACCTTGAACTCAAGTATGAGAAATGGATAGGTAAGTTGGAATGTAATTATGATTGTCTTCCATATTGTTTATATAACTTCTAAATGTGATGTTGCGTGGCCGACGAAGGAAGTAGAGATTGTATCAACCTTAGGAATATGTGGTATATTTCTAGCTAATCCTTATATGAAGGATTCAGCTCAATTTTTTTATGGGTGTTGTAAAGGCTACTTGACGGTAGAGAAATTAGGTGTGATGTCGGCTTATGTGTAAGGAATGAATAGAGTAGGTGTACAACTGAAGATAAAATATCGCAAGGATCGATTCAGTTGCTATAGGAAAGTAAAGGATGTGACGTTGATTATTTTATACAAAGAGGTAGGGTGTGTGTATGAGTAAAGATTTTTAAGTAAAGTTATATTGCTAGGAGTTACAATTAGGACTTAGGAAGGTATGCTAGAAAGGCTTGCAAATTTATACATACGGAAAAAGAATATGAGAAACCAGAATAGCCCGAGGGAAATTAGAAGCATATGAGCTTTAGAAGCATATGATCTTTACAATTAGAATTCTCTGGCTAGCTGGACAAAAAGAGAGGGCAGATTTATTAAAGGCAAAGATTCAGGATAGATCAAATGGTAATGGGATATCTCGCAAGAAAAAGGTGTTGAAAAGCAAAAAAAAAAAAAAAAAGATAAGTCACTAGGGGCTACATCGAGTATTATGTATACCCTTATGATTGATGTTGTGACATGTTAAAAATATTGATTGTGTTGTATGTCAAAATTGAGGTAGCAAGCGCTACAGAGAGAATCAGTATTGGGTTTTCTCGAGTACTAAAGTCGGATAGTTGTAACGCGACCAATAATATTAGAAGGAGCATTAGGAAAAAGAAGGTTATGATATCATGAAGGGGAGAGAAACTTGGACAAGAAAAACGTACACCCATTGAGGGTCAAATAATATATATTTGAGGAAAAGGTTAGGATGAAAGCAGGAAAGCAGACGATAGGATAAAATTTAAATAAATCAACGGGAGATAGAGTAACGTTGTACCCAACAAGGGATGAACGTGAGGACCCTGGAGCCAACCTATACGTCTTCATAATTAGAATCAATGAGGTTGCAAATAATAAATAAAGGTGCATCCTTGAGAAGAAATAAGTAGATCTTATTAGAGCGACGAGGGAATTTTAAACTCCCGAGATTTAACTAGGAGAATGGATGTGAACCCATGATTGGTACACCTATTTAAGTGAAGAAAGTGCCTCAAGAAAAGATTTTTAACGTCAAAAGGGATTCTCACTTGTAACGGAATACTTCAAGGTTTCCTAACCTAAGAGTAAAGGATGACTAATGGAAAAAGGAATTTTACGAGTAAAGGAAAACAAAAGAAACTATGAGGACTGAAGGAAGGAGGAGGTGTCAATGAAATAGTTAAAGGAAATTATGTTTCCGCTGACAACAAAGAGAAGGTTAATGAATCAGTAGGCTTGCCCAAGGCAAAACAAATTTAAATTATAAGACAATGGTTGTGTGAAAGATGCAAAGATGCGATCATGAAGAAAACCGAGAAAATTCAAGATATATATACCTATATAGGTGTGCAGAAGTTGCAGTATCACAAAGGAAGATGAAGAATCGACGCAAGAAGAAAAAAAAGGGTGTACTTTGTGAGGATTTCACGATAAGAACAAGAATCGAGTAAACACTAGAAGGACTCTGATGCATAGTTGTGATGACAACAAGCAGTTAAGGAGAATTACGGGACAAAATGAGTTAAGCTAGTGAAAAGACAATAAAGAAGGCATTTGAATTATATATGATATGTATAAGCATTTTGATTTGATACAAGAATTCAACTAGCAAAAATGAAAACAAGTAAACCATGCAATGAAAAGAACTCCGGCATTATATGAAATAGATGAGTTGAAGGATCGCCAAGGTCGGCCAGATGACTATCAAAGACGGTTAACACTCAAAGTTTACGGTATATCAGAACATCTTTTAAAAGTGGGGAAAAACAAATTCAGTTCTAAGATGAGCTACAATATTCCGAAGCTCAAGAGAGGGAAATATATTGGATTAAAGGAGTCAAATTTCGAGATGAATTGATATGTCAAGAATGTGCTAACGAAAAGTGAGAATGGATTAAATGCACGTATACCATGAGACAAATCTAGGAAGGGAATGAGTTTCATCAATGTGACATGTTATGTCTCTGGAATATGGTTCGAATCGCTCGTACTGGAGAAATTTTGGTTACATTTAGGTGTGCAGTAACATACTCTGAGAGGTGACGAAAGGAGTAAGAAGGGTCTGTAAGCTGACAAGAGAGTAAGTATAAAGGATAACATGGATTACAAAAAGGGAAATCTTAGCACTATAAGAGATAAAAAATTTAACAAGACGAATAATTATAGGGAGTTCAATGATCTCCAAAGGAAGGGGAGATAGTGTGTCTATGGATAGCAAGACAGAAGTGCTACCTGAGACTAGAAAGTACCTCGCAAGTCATGGAGTCACAAGTCGCCGGTCATATCAAATGTGAGAGTATGTGCTATAGAACCATATAGAAAATCGTCATGATGCAAGGGCCGAAAAAAATGGTGCAAGGACACCGATAGGGAGTCAAAGAAGAACATAGGCTAATTTAAGTCTCAAATGATCACCGGTACAAGATAATCAAGGAATTAAGAATAAAGCATACTCGTATCAAAAGGAAGTTATGATTAAGTAGGATTTTATCTTAGTTCCATGTTTATGAGTTTATATTGCAATTATGCTAAAACTGAGGAGAGGAAATTGTAGGAAAAGTTCAAGTATGAATAGCATGATATTGAAAAGAATTAAAGAGTCCGGCCAAAGAATTAAAAGGAGATGATATGGTATGTATATAAGGTCAATGAGTAAAAAAAAGGATAATCTAAAATAGCACTAAAAAAGCAAGCAAGGACGGGTGTCATATCTGAACAAGAGAATTTGTCTACTAGTAGAGAAATAACGAGCAACGCAAAAGAGTACGACAATTAAGAGTGCTCACAGATTGGCAATGAGCCGTAGCAATCATGAGTTAAGGCCATCTGAAGGGCAATAGGTCCCGGGATAGTTACTAGATATCAGTTGACCACTGGTTACATATATAAGAACATGAGGATATGGAACTAATACAAGCATCGTAAGCTCGCAAGCTACAACATTTGAGGAGGAATGTTCCTAGAAGGAGAAGAATATTACACCTCGCATTTTTATAGCATGAGCATGCCATGTACTTCCCCCTATTAATGGAGTATCGGAGACATCCTATGAAGTTTTAGAAGGTTCAAGCCATGGGAAGTTCGTAACAATGAGGTAAAGGATGAATTACGATCTCGTAACTCGTCACCGGGAAGGACAACCTTGAAACCAAAGGAAATGACCATTATCAAGTATGATTAATTATAAATATCATGTATGAAGAGTTTCGGAAGATTCCGGGACCAAGAAAATCAAAGAAAATAAGTTTGTCGTAAGTTTGGAAAAAAGTTGGCAGAATTTTTGATAGAATTTTGGGTCAAATTTGGAAGGGTATATCTCCAGGTATTGTCACACCCTAATCTTGATAGGGCATGATGGGCACCCCACCCTTATTTAGGGCCGAGCGAACCCGCTGACTCTTATTACACACATAATCTCTTTGGACTCTTAAATCAAATAAAAATGAAATACATAGTAAAGGCTTTCAGAAACATTCTTTTCGTCGTTCTCAAGTCAAGTAAAATCTGCAATCATATGGAATTTGTAACATAATGCAAAATGGTACGTCGACTTGCAGAGCCGCTTACAAGACTGACGACCCACATACGTGACTCTGTCTGCAAAGTCTCTAACATCAATCAAGATACCCTAATCATAACATATATACTCAGACTCGACAACACTCCGGAAGGAAATGAAGCTCGCCAATCCCGCTGGAACATCTTCTAGCAATGTCTTCAACTCATCTAGGTGTACCTGCGTGGCATGAAACACATCCCCCGAAGAAAAGGAGGTCAGTACGGAATATGTACTGAGCATGTAAAGCATGAAATACAGTAAAGAGGGTCATAACTAAAATGGAGATTTACCAGAAACAAGTATGACTGTTAAAACATCAATACACTGACCTTTTGAAATGAAAATCATGCATGTCAACATCATATATCATATATGCATGTAACGTGCCCCGGCTTTCTAGTGAGGGACGCGGTGAATAGAGTCATCACATGCCATCCTGGCCGCCACCCCCATATCATCATATCATCATGTCATCATATCATCATATACATATATATAACGTGCCCCGGCCCTCTAGTGAGGGACGCTGTGAACAATGCGGTGGAGTACGCACGAGAACGTGCCCTGGCCCGGGACGCAGTGAAGGATATATTGAAGCATGCACGAGCAGAGTAGTGAGAAACTATATGCACATAAATAAATTTTTAAGACTCAATAGATAAGTACACTAGTCGACGCTTGAAGGATCATAAACACGTTTCGAGTCAATCCGAGTTTACACAAGAAAGTTATGGACGTTATTCATTACAGAAACCTCTGAACGTTTCAGAGCAATCCGAGACCGTCTACGAAAGTTAGGTACATTAATACTCACAAAACTCTTTTAAAACAGCAACTCTTTATGCTTTTACTCGATATTCAATCATACAATAGGCTCGACTATGCTAAGTATGCTCATGTCAAGACGTGAATAAGAATCGTAAACAAGCTCGGAATTAAAGAATAGAGTTACCCCAAGGTGTGAGTCATACCTTACTTAGCTCTATGACATGCCAAAAGAAAGAAAGGGTAAGCCTTACATACCTGTTCCACGTCCTATTAGCTACGCTTATTCGCCCAAGCTTGCTAGTCTACATTCAAGAGAATTTACACAATCATTAGACTCATCATTACACACTTGTCTTAGTCCTTCAAATAAATTCATTTATAATCTGCCGAAATTTCGGCAGCATTTCCCCTGTAAATTCAACCAACCCCGAGAATTTAACTCGGCCAAATCATCAACAACAATACCAACAACCACATTAACAACCTCAACAATCAATTCAAAATGCATTCTAACGTTAGTAACTCCTTTTACATAATTCGACGACATTTCACTTATATTCACTTCAATCACATACAATCAAGCCAACATCAATGCTCACACGTTCAAATACTTGCCCAAGACCTTACAAACAAAACTCAAGAACACTTCAAACAATTCGCGCAATGGTCAAAATGGCCCAACTATTATGCAACACCACCTGAAACTTCCCAACTCCATAAGAACAACAACAACATATTCCTTTCTTCCAAATTCATGAACTACACCAACAATCTACACATTAACAACATCATTCATACAAATATAAGAATTCATGCTAATGTCACATTAACTTCTTCAACAATCCCACAACGATTACAACTTCTTTTCAAGCCATCAAACCTTCATTTTTTATCATGGAATCCACAACAACAACAATCAAGATACTAAATAAAATTAATTCATCACATCCTACCAACATAGCCCTATTCGGCCACAACCAACATACATATATTTTTCATGAATTTCATCCATTTCTACATACTACAACACTCACAAATCATCCATGATACATGAAAGAGAAGATTAAACCTTACCTTTCTCCGCTTATCTTCTCACTCGGCTAGGATTGTGAATTGCATAAATGAATGGTTTGATTTCTCCAACAACTCCTTCATGTTAATGAGGACCTTCCAATTGGTTGAAATGCTAGAATAAAATTATTTTTCTTGATCAATTTCTATGGCACAAATTTGGGAGCCATGGCCGAATGCTCCTATTTTTTTTCTTGAAGTTTCTTGACTTATGGAAGATGATTAATATGTCTTGCTATGTAAGCACCCTTCTATATATATAAATACATAGCCCATAAAAGGGTGGACACATGCCCCACCTCATGGCTTAAGGCAATTGGCCAAGCCTTGGGGTGGGGACCACACACACACCACACGGCCAAGGTGGCCCCTTGTCTAGAACCATCTTGAATTTCCCTTTTTGCCCCTGGCCTTCCTCAATATTACCATGAACCACCTTGTGAATTTCCCTTTTTACCCCTAGCCTTTCTCAATATTTCCATACTAACAAACAACTTGTGTATTAAAATAGTTCTGGGAAATAGCCTTGCCCTTAACTTACCACGACTATCTTGAAACATCTGAATGCACAAAATACGAGATATAATAGGTATATTAGGATTTTAAAGGTATTTCAAAAGCCTAAAATGAAGTTCGTCGATTCTTGTTTCCAACGCAACAAACCGCTCGTCAAAACGACATCGGAGTAAGGAGTTATGGCAATTTTAAGATAAAGACTCCAAGCTGCCAAATGGCTTTCGCGGGTCCCTCTTGAGAAGGTCGGTGGAACCGACTTATGAGGGGTATAAATACCCCCATTATCTCTATTTTTTCAGCATTTTACATTCTCAATATTCCTAGAAACTTCCCAACACAACCCTCAAACATTTATAGCCCATTAAATCAAGAATTTAACAAGATTACACCAAACTAGTCCATGAAAGGTGATTGTTCTTGATTCTACATGATGTTGTGGTAAGTATGGTCTTGAAGAAAGTTGGTGTGGCTGAATTTCTTCAAGTATAAGGTATGTTCTTCATCCTATCTCTTATTTTGAGTTTATTTGAAGGTTTAGCAAGTCTTAAAAATGAAAATAGTTATGGAAGAAAGGTCATAAAGTGTTGTGTTCATGGACTGTTTCAATCATGTTGTAGCCGTGTGGCTGGGATGATTTACATGTATAGAGGTGGTGTCTAATGTTGTTGGTGTGTTGATGAGATTATGCTCCTTGATTGGGACGAAAGAAAGTGTATATTGTTGTTGTATGTTGAAAAACATCGTGTGGGATATTTTATGGAATATTTTGGTATTGATGATGATGTGGTTGATATTAGTATTACTATTGTTGTTGTTGTTGTTGGTTGCTGATATTGAGATTTCGGGCTAGGCATATAAACAAAGGAGATGCTGCCGAAATATCGGCAGATTCTAGAAAGGTTTACTTGAAATTTTAGCACAAGTATACTACGATGAGACTAACGATCGTGTGAATCCTCTTAAATGTAGACTTGCAAGCTCAGACGAATAGGTGTAGATAATTGGAGGCTAAACAGGTATGTAAAGCTAACCCTTCTTTCCTTTTTGCATGAATTACATAAAACGAGCAAACGATGAGCATACACGACTCCAATGAATTGTAGTTCTCAGTGGTACTTAACATGACAGTTGTCTTTTATTCTCAAGTGTTCGTTTATTATAATTATTCTATTGAGTCTCAGATGATGATTCATTTTGTGCATCATTGTTCCTAATATTCTACTCGTGCACAATTTTATTGCATCACTTCACTGATTCCCTCACTAGAGGGCCAGGTACGTATTCGTGCACATTGTCATTGCATTGTTCACCGAGTCCATCACTAGAGGGCCGGGTATGTATATTATATTTCACTGAGTTCCACAATGGGCCGGGTACGTATTATATTTCACCGAGTCCCATAATGGGCCGGGTTCGTATTATATTTCACGGAGTCCCATAATGGGTTGGGTACGTATTATATTTCACCAAGTCCCATAATGGGCTGGGTACGTTTTATATTTTACCGAGTCCCATAATGGGCCGGGTACGTATTGTATTTCACCGAGTCCCATAATGGGCCGGGTACATATTATATTTCACCGAGTTCCATAATGGGTCGGGTACGTATTATATTTCACTGAGTCCCATAATGGGCCGAGTACGGTATATTATATTTCACCGAGTCCCATAATGGGCCGGGTACGGTAAATTATGTATGCATGAATCTCAACATAAGGTACAAATGCTTTGGTATTGCTTAATTATCATACTTGTTTCCTGTCTTCTTTTACTCAGTCATGATCTTCATTATTATACTTCATGTTTTACATACTCAGTACGTTTTCCGTACTGACCCCCTTTCTTCGGGGGCTACGTTTCATGCCCACCGGTACAAACGCTCAGTTTGGTGATACTCTGGTTTAGGACTTATGCTCAGCTGCTTGGAGAGCTCTATTGTTTTGGAGCTTGAGTCATTTATGTACAGATCCTTTGACATAGACTTTGTTATACTCTTAGAGGTCTGTAGACATATGTGGGTTGTATATATATGGTTTGGTCAGCTATACAGATGTAGTTCATTTTGGATATTCCCGCGTATAGTGGCAACCTTGTCGGTTTGCATATTTTGTAATGTTTGGTTAACTGTGACTCCTTAAGAGACAGGTTTATTTAGTTATATGGCATTATGAGTTTTACAGCATGCGTTTGCAAGTTCCCATATTGTCCTTAGTAACAATCTGATTACATCTAACAGGTTCGTATACGAGTGTCCAACTCGGGCACTAGTCATGGTCTACACTGTCTATTAAGACTTCTACATCCATACCATTAGGAATGGAGAACCAAATCTTCCCATTGCAGTTAAAGTTTGCATACTGCATACCTAGCCTCCTCTTGTAACTTTTCATATGCCTTGAATTCTGAAAAGGTTCCATTAAAGCAATTAGAACAAACTTATGAGGTTTATTCAGCATTTGAATCCTGTGGAAGGCCTATTGTGTCTTAACTGATCTAATATTCCAAAAAAGAGCTTTAATCATCATTGAGAGTTTGATTTATTAGAAGCCTTCCTCTTTGGTACAAACCTTGTAGGCTCATTATTCTTGATAACTGGCTGTGTTTTCCTACTCTTAGAAGTTTGGCCTTCCCCCTCTTGCTTACCTTTTCTTCACTTCTTAGAGCTTTTGTGTTCTTGGAACTGCACATCAGCCTGACTACAAGCATCCATTAGATGTTCACTTAATTCTTCTTCCTCATGTTCCTTTATAACTAATATTTTCTCTCCAACTTTATTTACAACCTTCTCTGAAGAGTTACTAAACTCATGTGAAACCAATGCATGTAACTCTTTGTGTGGGAAGTATTTCTTCTGCACTGACAGGACAATATCATTATCCTTTAGTACCACAAATTCTGCATGTGAATCAATATTTGCCTTTTCATGAGGATAACTTCCAACCATAAGAGCTGCTTTTATAGGACCAATCACCTTAATTGTTGCTATTTCTGCATTAATCAGCTTCCCACCAGAAGGAATCTCTTCACTGACTCTGTTCATTACTGGACTGCTACTACATGTGAACCCCTCCTGAACTGCTAGTCCTTACTTTCATGTTTAATCTCATTATGTATCAGCAATTCATTACTCACATTACTCACAATGCTATCTCCACCATCTTCTTTCTCCTTTAAACTTGAATTTTCAATCTGCTCTTTATCAGTAGGAATAGTATGCTCATCATGAACAAGAGAAGGACTTTTCCCCCCTTTCTACACCTACACCTTAATCTCCACCCCATTCAACACTTTATTACTACACCCCACAACTGGAGTAGAAGCTTGATCTACTACTACAATCTCAGATGTAACAGATTCTGAGACATTATTATAAACAACAAAAGGTCTTTCAACCTCTTTCTGCACCTACTCCTTAGTCTCAGAACCATCTAAAACTTCATTACTATCCCTCATTATAGGGATAGTACCCTTTCTATTACAACATCAGTTATAATAGACTCTAAGATCTCAACATTCATAGAAGGACTATCTCCCTCTTCTTGAACCTGCACCACAACCTTAGCATCTTTCAACTCTTTACTGGTAATCTTTGAATCAGCCACACTTGATCCAAAAGTATTTTCCACCCACTCTTTTGTATTCCCAGCCACTTCATCTGTGTCTGATGACACTAAAGAAGTGTGTCTACCATCATTAGACTTACTCAACTGAATATCACTGCTGCTAACACCTTCCTCAGCAATTGAATTCAACACTTCAAATTTGTTTGTAGTCTCACTTTTGTCATTGATTTCCTTCATCAGATCATCAACTGCTTTATTCTTTCCATTCTTTGTTGCTTGTTTGCTTTGATGTGACTTTCCTTTGTTTTTTCCAGGATAAGTCACCACTTTTCCACTAGATAAAACCTTTGGCATATACTTCTGAACCGGTCTATTCCATCCATAATTTCTCCAATAGCCTTGTTGATTATAAGCCTTTACTGGCTCCTTCTGTGTCTCCTCTACCTCTACCTTGTCTTCACCTTTTTCATCAACTTTGTCTGGAACTCAGTTCTTTGAATCTAGTTCAGCATGCAACACTCTACAATTATCCTCAGAGTGTCCTTGTAGTTTGCATTTAGTACAATAACTAGGAAGATAGTCATACTGAATTTTCACCTTAACTTCTCTACACTCCTTCTTTGCTTCATCTTCAATTTTCATCATCACAATGTTAGGATGATTAGCCAATAAGTCCACCTGAACTTTGATCCTTGCACAATTTGGCCTTGTCTTATTGACAGTTGCCAAGTCAAGTTGCAAAGGTTTTCCAACAACAGAGGCTAATGTAAATAAAGCTTCTTTAACAAAAAATGTCGGCAACAAGTTTGGGAAGGAAATCCAAGCCACTGTAATGGATGTTTCTTCATCAATCTTAAAGTTTGAATCATAGATCAGTGGTCTCATTTGATAAGAAAACCCATCTTTTGACTTCAACCAAAAAGCAGAAGTTGAAGATGTCTTGATGAAATCCTGTAAAAAATTGCAACGTATCAACACATGCCTATTCCTAAAAAACCCAACCTTACAACCACCTTTTGCACCACACTGTTCAAGAATGATATTTCTCAGTTCTTCCATTTCAGGCCATCCATATGTGCATTTGCCAACAATAGCATATTGTAAATTCTCAATGCTCTCTATTCTTTCAACTTCAGACGACAACCACTTTACATATGGTATTCCTTCTACATATTGAACTTTTTCAACAAGATAGGATCACATGCAATCGTAGCAGTCGACTCTTCGACGTTAAGAACTTTATGAACATAATTGGCTGAAGCATTATCTGTTACATTCGGGACAATATGGGTGGTAGCGGTAGATTTCGTTTTATGGAGGGGTGGGAAATCATCAAAAAGGGTGGTGGTCAAAGGCTAGTTAGCCGCCGTTGACGGCTGACCAGGTACCAGCAGTGGCATTAGAGTTATACTAGGATTAGGGTTTGCATGGGTGAGGCGAGAGAAGAGAGCATTTTTTCGTATAAAGATAATTGAATAAAATCTGGTATGAAATGGTTCCTAGATGGTGAAAGAAATTCAAAGTTCTTTCATGCTTATGTAAGGGGAAGAAAGAAGAAGCTTAAAATTTCTAGAATCAAGAATGAAGAAGGGCAATGGATCAATACTCAAGAGGAGATGTCCCAGGAAGCAGTTAGCTACTTTCAATTTTTTTTTTAATACTGGTGAGAAAACATTCTTTCAAGAAGAATTTTATAAAGATATTTCCCAAGCCAACAAGATTATATGTTTTGTTCCTTGGTTTATGGCTAAATATGTTGGAAATTATATTTCTGTTTTATAGTGCGAATACAGATTGACTAATGGAGAGATTATTGATACTATATTTCCTCCACAACAATCTTTTCAAATTGGAAAGGATGATGAAGTCCTTCATTTTGCAGCTTTTTCAAAATTATTTGAGAATGACACTTTACAAGTTACTGCTAGGCATATTAATAATATGCAAAAACAACAAAATTATGCCAGTATTTACATGAAAATATTGGGTGAACAAATTATTTCATTACATGATAGAATTGACCAATTATTTTCCGAAACCGGACAATTACATCATTCTGCTAATTTTAAAGACAAGAAGAATGAAACCATCACCAATCATAGTGTGCAGCCTCCTCCTAAAATCAAAGACTTTAAGTTAAAAGCTTTGTCATAGTTGGAGCAATTACTTGATGATAAATTCAAAGGATTACATATTAGTCCGTTAATAGCGGAAGACAGTGATTTTGAAGATTTTTATCAGGATTATAAACATAAGGTATTGGAAGAAATTAAAAAGATTTCGGAGGCATATTGTCACGACCCAACCCACAGGTCATGCGGGAACCTACCATTTGAATAACCTAGTAGGTGAACCCTTACCAACTAACCCAATTACTCATTCATTCTACAATAAAAAATTTCTTAAAAATCACAAAGATTAAAGTAAAAGCTCACACAAACTCTGTTTTAAATACAAGGAAACTGAAAAGAACTTCCCGGGACCTAGTCTAGATAGGTACAAGAGCTCCGACTACACAAGGACAATAAAATGAATGACATAGCCGATGCCTAGAGTGAGATGAGCGAGGCTGTAGGAGAATGCCTGGTAATCCACACAAAGAACTTCAACTTAAACCTATAACATTCCTACATCCAAAAATGATGTAGCAATAGTAGAATCAGTACACCACACGTACTGGTAAGCATTATAGGTCGACTAAGATTAGTTCACGTAACACAATATAAAGTCAATAAGATAAGCAGATGAGTCAACGACCTTTAGGGCTCTCAACATAAATTATTTTATCGTCACGAACCTTTCTTCCGACTCCCAGTAATCCATTCCTATTATGCCAGTTAATTTAG
Organism: Lycium barbarum; assembly: GCF_019175385.1. Lineage (NCBI taxonomy): Eukaryota > Viridiplantae > Streptophyta > Magnoliopsida > Solanales > Solanaceae > Lycium > Lycium barbarum. Next base: position 102,969,103 of record NC_083341.1, on the reverse strand, counting down.
TCTCATCTTCTCATTTACACTAACATCAAAATCCCAAGGTTTTTGCCGTAGGGCTTTCCTATTCAATACACCTACTAAGATATGACACACTCACAGGACGACTCACCCTTTGGAATTAGTTCTTACGCTTACCTTTATATTAATCACCACCTTCCGCAGCTCAACACAATTATAAGAGCTGTACAATACAATATAACATACTGACAGCACACAAACATAAGGATATGGAAGTATGAAATTTAATGCAATGCAGATGCGATGCAAGGGCCTAAAGCATGCTGTACATATATGCTAACTGATGTCATTGCTCAGTAGTCATGGCCTGCAAGGGACCCATGGTGTCCATATACCACTCGTTTCGGATACTCATCGGACCCGAGCTACAAACCCTCAGCTCTGGAAAGAACGTTGGACGCGGATCCATATAATATAAACATACTCACAATTATCTTACTGCCAATGATTGGCTGACAAATAGCACCTCTTTATTAACCCCACTCATACATAGGACCGGATAACACTACTGACATGTACTCATACTTTCTGCTCCATGTACTACCTCATAACCATATGCCATGTATGCAATGATGCCAATGAATTAAAGAATTTCAAAAATCATGCCCTTGATGGGCGTAGCCCTACTATACACTCCTTCAATCCTCTTGATTAACAAGAATGACAATAATGTAAATTATTCTATAAACTTGGAAATAAATACGGAAATCATACCTACCTAGATATACATATTCTGAACAACACCATACCCTTTTTTAACCATGAATAATAATCACTTCCTACCCCGTATGCATAAAACTCAACAACAATAGCACTCAACACTCAATTAAACACTCGTAACCATAGTAACTATTTTCACATAATTTTCTTTAAGTTGCGAATATATCCATCAAAACTCCGTGTTCAAAGACCTAATCACACAATCGCCTATCAACTCTAAATGTATATACGAGTTACTAATCAAAATCTAACTCAAGTAAACCATAACCTACCTTGATGACGAACAACTACATTGAATTTCCATGAATTGTTCGCTTTCTAAGCCCTTATCCGAATCCATAAGAGATGATAGTCGCGGGGAAAAATGTGGAGAAGGTAGGGTAAAGCCTCTAATCTTGGTGTCAAGGGCTTTTCTTCTTGTGAAAAACCTAATAGCTTCCTTGGGAGGTCTTTTGTTTAAAAGGGAGGGTGAAATAAAGACTAAGGGACCAAAAACGAGCCTACTGCCCCGCCTAGACTACTGCGGCGGTCTTTTATCCGCTATAGCGGTCCGCTTCAAGCCCTGAGCCCATGACTTTTAACTCTATCTAAAATTGATTTTTCCCATTATTAATCCTTAAAACACTCCATGGGGCTTATTATTTATGAACATAGACCTAGATTGGGCATGGGTTCGCGGAGTATTAAATAATGTCCGGACGGATCGTTACACCAGATACTAATTAAACCACCATTCGTCGCTGAACGGAGTGGGGCTAGGTAAGGGTAACACTCCTGGGCCTCACACCATAGGAGACAGGATTTTGGGTTATTGTCATGGAAAAGAAAATTTTCAACAATTTTTTTTTCAACACCATCGCTACAGCGGTCAGAGGACCGCTATAGCGGTACCGCTGTAGCGGTAAATCCACCACCTGCAGCGGTCGTCGATTAGAAACAAAAATAAATGGGGTGAACTCTGTTCACCCCTTCCACTTCCCACTTATGCCCCACAACTGAAAAACTCCCCTCCCTCCTACGAAAATTATTCCCCCAATTCAACTACTCAGTCCCCTCATTTCCCTCCCCAATTCCTTTTTAACCACTCGACCTCCACCTTTTCTTAAACCACTCCCCAAAATGTGAGAAAAGGATAATTTTCTCCACACTAAATGTTCTTTTTTTTTTTGCAAAGCTTGCAGATCTCTCGTTTGTTCAAGGTAGGTGCTCTCTTTCATTGTACTATAACTTGATTATGCCTTTCTATTTTGAAATTTCCATGCTTAACTTTCTAGATTAGAGATAATTTTGGTTTCGTTAAATGAGGGTTTTGATTTCTTGGGGAAGAAAGTTTCTTGGATCATGGAGGGTCATTTCGACGTTAATGTTGCCCTAGCATCACTTTATACTAATGATCTACTAAAAATAGGGTGGTTTTGTGTTGGGGTAGGGATGTCTGTAGTGGTGAAATTTTTTGATGTTCTTGCTCAAAATTTTGTACCCATGGTGGTTGGAATAGGGTGTTATAGGTTGTAAAAGTCATGCATGCTGTCATACTACTTGATCCTTGACAAAAATGGGGAAAACATGGTGAAAATTTAGGTTTGCTAAAAGTTGTGTTTTGAGAGGTTTTCGGACTGGGGAAAGTAGTTCCGCTATGGCGGACCTTCCATCGCTGTAGCGGTCCAACTGTGGCGATGGTTGGTCGCTGGGAGCGGCCCTTCTATTTTTGAGGCAACCGCTGTAGCGATCAGCTGCTCGCTATAGCGAGCCTGCTACAGCGACGAGGCAACGATATGACGATGCCTTGTCCTCTATAGCAGCCCTTTTACCGATATAGCAGCTCCGCTGTAGCGGTCATTCCACCGCTGCAACAAAGTTGTTTGCGGCAGAAACGAAAATTGAGATTTTTCTACTACTTCATGCATGCTCTATCACTGTTGAATCTTAGCGCCATATTATTCTAACTCGGTTCGCCCTTTTTTAGGCTAACTCTCTTAATCTACTATGGCGAATTCTCAACAACAACAAGATCAACAACAACCAGAACAATAACAACAAGGAAATCAACCACCTCCTCCCCCCACATATAATAGGTTCACCTCCCATTCTTGCAAGAGGTGCTACATGGAACAGCAGAATAAGGGCCTGCTCCACGAACGAGCCTTCATTATGGATCGAGTGCAGGAGCTGGCCCCCGAGTTCTATGAGCTTCTACATCGCATAGGTTGGGGTTTGCTAGTCGAGGAGCTAGGGAATGTCAATTGTAATTGGGTTAGGGAGTTATGTGCTATGCTCCCTACTGTTTATTGGACTGCCCCAGAGCCGCAGATTACTATCAGAGGGGTCAACGTAAAAGTAGGTGCTGAGGCCTTTAATGCTGTTCATGGGCTGCCCAACCCTTCACAGGCTAAGCTTCAGGCTAAAGATCACGAGGGGAATGGGCTGTGGTTGGTGAGGATGCTAGTGAAAGAGTCAAAGAGGAGGAAGGCTACCGGGGGGGTCACCCATTCTGTCATTAAGAGTTGACACTTCACTCTTGAGGCTCGGAGGTGGCTGAACCTCGTTGCCCAATGAGTTCACTCTTCGAGCATTATTACTGATGTAACTTACCCTCGGGCATTTGTGGTGGCTTGAATTCGGGATGGCGTGCCCGTGAATGTGGGGATGCAGGTTTCATGACCTGTTACACCTTGGAAAATTTCCTGTTGGTACGCAAGTAAACGAACTAGTGATGTGTGCGAGGAGTGCGAGTGTATAATGTTTCATGAGCAATGTGCGTATATGGACGAGAATGATTAGAATGAAAAGTCGAGAAAAGTGAAAAGTTCAAAGTTGGCAAAACTGCCCAGTGGTCGTAAAGTGCAAAATACGGACCGTAAAATGGGATACGGTCCGTAAACTGGCAGTCGTAAATTGCCAAGAAAGGTTTCAACTTTCTGCCCAGTTGAGAACTGGTAAAATACGACCTGGTGGACGGACCGTAAAGTGATTTACGGCCCGTAAACCATGGTCGTAAATCACCATGCATGCAGCTAGAGTTTCTGGTTCTGCTTAAGGTTAAAGACGACCACGAGGGACGGTCCGTAAACTGGAATACGGACCGTAAACCTCCATGGATGACCACTGTACACCTCAGCACAGATTTTCAAATCATTAAATATGAGGACCAAAACTTGTTTTATTTCATTTCTACATTACACCACTTCTCTCTAGAATCATCTCTCTACATTTATTTCTTAAGTTTTCAAGGATTATAAGTCACCAACAACATAAACATGTGAATCAAGTGTAAGCAAGCCATTAAATACCATTTAAGTCAAGAAATACAAATGGAGAAAAACTAAGGTTTTGCTCAAAGTGAAGTATTATCAACCAAAGCTTGTCCCTACATCATCTAAGGTAAGATTCATGATATTTATACGTTGGTTAACATATTGGGGAGTTGAAATACATGGATGGTAGAAGTATATACTAAAATGGTCAATGGAGGGTAAAATGAGGAATGTGGGTAATGTGAATGACTAATGGCTATTGTTATTATATTAATGAAGGTAGAAACTTGAGCATCGAAGGAGTACGCGCAAGTGTAGAATAGTTCGACGAGGAGGTATGTAAGGCTAACCCTTCTTTCATAAGGCATGGTTGCTTGGCCAAACTCTTAAATCCTCTATAGGAGTATGTTGTATTCAAGTGATTGACACTCCGAGCTCATAAGCTCACGATCCTCGATACGTGTTACGAATGTACTACGCACCCCATTTGATGAGTAAGCATAAGATAGAGATGTAGCGAAAACGATGATGATAGTGATGACGATGATAATAATAATGATACTAAAGGTGCCTACGGGCTATTATATTCACATGTGCCTATGAAGGGCTATACTGACACCCTGAGCTTATAACGCCAGGTAGGATATATGTATATGAATATGTATAAAGTATGTATACGATTACGAAACGCGCGCACACATCTGCAGATGGTACGGATAACCCTGAAGCCTTGATAGGACCAGGTATGAGTAACCTTGAGCCTTGGTTGGCCAAGTATGTATGAAACACCGATCCTATGAGGTCGGGTATGCTATGTAAATGCTATGTATATGAAATGACTATGTATGTAATATGAATATGAATGTGATAAGACTAGGTATAAGAATACGAATAAGGACATATATACGAATATGAGCACAAGTATGGTACGAGTACTATTATGGAATACGAATGATGACGTAGGTGTACTAATACGTATGAAAAATGGGAAGTCCTACGAAAGACAGGTAAGTACTATGACGATGATATTATTGTCTCCCCTCCTATGCTATTTCATGTGTGGTTCATTATGCTTGTATATCGATGTTGATCATGCTTTACATACTCAGTACATTCTTCGTACTGACGTCCTTTTGTTTCTGGACGCTGCGTCATGCCCGCAGGTGCTTAGGGAGACGGACTTGATCCATAGTTGCCTATTCGGAGATTCCATAGAGAGCTCCCTTTCCTCCGGAGCCATATCTTTTGGGTACTTATTCTTTTGTGTATAATATTATGGGCATAGCGGGGTCCTGTCCCGCTCATGTGATATGTTATACTCTTCCTAGAGGCTCGTAGTCATGTGTATATGGTTAGACATTTCTGGTCTTGTCGGCCTATGTTTTGTATATCATTTTGTCGGCCACGTTGGCCCATGTACATTGATGTGCCATAGATGCCTATGGTGATATAAATGTACTGTTGTCCAATTGGGACTAGTTGACGAATGAATGGAATGTGTGTATAATTATGTGGCTCACCTAGATGTAAGTATAAGAGTAAGCTAAGAGGGTGCTCGGGTGGGCTAGCACCGGGTGGTCGTCGCGGCTCCGAGTCGGGTCGTGACAAAAGTGGTATCAGAGCAGTTCAGTCCTAGGATGTGTCTACGAGCCGTGTCTAGTAGAGTCGTGGTTATGGGTGTGTTGCGCGCCACACTTATAAACAAGAAGCTGCGGACATTTTAGGAATAAATGACCTTCTTTCTTTATACGAATCGTGCGGTAGAGCTAGGATGTAGGAAATTCTTGCTCCTAAATCGTGTGTTGTGTATTTCAAAGATGCCTAAAAAGGGAAAGGCTACGGCAGCCCAAAAGGGCAAGACGGTGGCAGAGAAGCGGGCTAAGAAAGCACCGCCACCGGTAGTAGAGGAAAGTGAGTCCCAGAGTCCGGCTCAATCTCAGTCCTCCCAGACAGTGCCTATTACTGAGGAGCGTGAGGGAGCTTCAGCCCCAGCTCCTCCACCGAATGCTTCTGGCCAAGATGTGAAAGAGGCCATTAATTTGTTGACCCAGTTGGTTGCGGCCCAGGCTCGGAGGCAAGGTTCAGGGTATGGTGATAGGGCTGTTAGTGCAAGGGCCGGTTATTTCATTACTTTGAACCCCCCGAAATTCTTTGGGTCAAAGTCGGAGGAGGATCCCCAGGACTTTATTGATGGTATGCTAAGGACGCTCCGGTTGATACATGCTTCGGACACCGAGTCAGTGCAGTTAGCGTCATATAGATTGAGAGATGTCTCGATTCAGTGGTATACGGTATGGACGGCTTCACGGGGAGCAAATGCACCTCTCCCGGTATGGCAAGAGTTTGTTGATGCTTTTCTCCGTCACTATATGCCTCCAGAAGTTTGGCGAGCAAGGGCCGATAAATACATAAATTTGAGGCAAGGTAGTATGAGTGCCCTAGAGTATAGCCTCCGCTTTAACTCCTTGGCTAAGTATGCTTCGGCCATGGTGGCAGATATGGGCGACAGGGTACACCGATTCGTAAAGGGCCTAGGGCCACACTTGATGGATAAATGCTTGATCGCATCCCTTCAGGACCGTATGGATATTGCACGTATTCAGGCGCATGCTCAGAACTTAGAAGAAAACCTACAGCAGCGGAGAAGTGAGCGCGAGCAGGATAGGGGCATAGCAAGAAGGCCAGATCTTCGGGCCCAATAAGTGAGTCCAAAGGCGGACACAGGCAACAGTTCCCTAGACATTCGGGCTATTCTATGACCAGTGCACCTCCACGGTTTTCAGGCCAGAGTTATTCGGGGTCCCAGTTTAGAGGAAATTTAGGCCAATCAAGGCCACCTATACCACGATGTTCCCAGTGTGGGAAGTCGCATTGGGGTCAATGCCGATTGGGTTCAGATGGTTGCTATTCATGTGGTCGACCAGGCAATATTATGCGTGATTGCCCCTCAGTACATGGTAGAGGTAGGACCCAACCATCAGGGTCGGTAGCCGGATCTTCGGCATCTGTGCGCCCTACGGGGCCAGGTTCACATGCGCCAGTCGGCCATGGTAGAGGTAGAGGCAGAGCTCCCAGTACTAGCGGTCCTCAGCACCGTATTTATGCTTTGGCTGGACGCCAAGATCTTGAGTCTTCTTCTGATGTGGTCACAGGTATATTATCGGTATTCTCTCATGATGTATATGCTTTGATTGATCCGGGCTCCACATTATCATATGTTACTCCATATATTGCGGGTCGGTTTATAATTGAGCCGGAGTCTATCAAACCTTTTGAGGTGTCTACACCCTTGGGTGAATCGGTAATAGCTAGTCGAGTATATAGGAATTGTGTAGTTGTGATTTATGATCGTCGTACCATGATTGATTTGCATGAGGTAGAAATGGTAGATTTTGATATTATTATGGGCATGGATCGGTTGGCTTCTTGTTATGCCAATGTTGATTGCCGAATGAAGATGGTTCATTTCCAGTTTCTGGGAGAACCAGTCTTAGAATGGAAAGGAAATGCGGCATCACCAAAAGTTAGGTTTATTTCCTATCTAAAGGCATGGAAAATGATCACAAAAGGGTGCATTTATCATCTAGTACGAGTTCAAGATGTAGAAGCTGAGTCGCCGACCCTACGGTCAGTTCCAGTGGTGAACGAATTTTCGGATACATTCCCGGAAGAGCTTCCAGGCCTTCCTCCCGAACGGGAGATTGATTTTACCATTGATGTGTTCCCAGGCACCACACATATATCTATTCCTCCATATAGAATGGCACCCGCAGAATTGAAAGAGTTGAAGGAGCAATTGAGGGACTTGCTTGATAAAGGCTTCATTAGGCCTAGTTCATCCCCGTGGGGAGCACCCGTACTGTTCGTCCGAAATAAGGGTGGCTCCTTGAGAATGTGCATTGATTATCGGCAATTGAATAAAGTGACGATTAAAAACAAGTATCCTCTTCCGAGGATCGATTTTTTATTTGATCAATTGCAAGGTGCCAAATGGTTTTCAAAGATTGATTTGAGGTCCGGGTACCACCAAGTAAGAGTTAGGGAGAAAGATATCCTTAAGATAGCTTTCAGAACAAGATATGGACATTTCAAGTTCCGAGTAATGTCGTTTGGGTTAACTAATGCACTGGCAGCATTTATGGGCTTAATGAATAATGTATTCAGGCCTTTTCTTGATCTATTCGTGATTGTATTCATTGACGATATCCTGGTGTATTCTAGATCCGAGAAAGATCATGCGGAGCATCTGCGTATAGTCCTTGGAGTTCTGCGAGCTCGAGAGTTGATTGAAAAATTCTCCAAGTATGAGTTTTGGTTGAACTTAGTATCATTTCTGGGCAATATTGTTGCAGCTGATGGTATTCGGGTGGATAGCAAAAAGATTGAGGTCGTGAAGACTTGGCCAAGGCCCACGACTCCTACGGAGGTTCGTAGCTTTTTGGGCTTAGGAGGTTATTACAGAAGATTTGTTGAAGGTTTCTCTTCTATTTCTGCACCGCTCACAAAGTTGACTCAGAAGTCTGCTAAGTTTCAATGGACAGATGCTTGCGAGCGTAACTTCCAAGAGTTGAAAGATAGATTGACTTCTGCCCCAGTCTTGACACTTCTAGAGGGATTGAAATGGTATGTTGTTTATTGCGATGCTTCAGGAGTCGGGCTAGGTTGTGTACTGATGCAACACAGTAAGGTGATTGCGTACGCTTCTAGGCAATTGCGGAAACATGAATAGAATTACCCGACCCATGATTTAGAATTAGCCGCAGTGGTCCATGCATTAAAGATATGGCGACATTATTTATATGGTGTCCATGTGGATGTTTATACAGATCATAAGAGCCTTCAGTATATCTTCAAGCAGAAAGAGTTGAATTTGCGGCAACGATGATGGTTGGAGTTGCTAAAGGATTATGATGTTGATATCTTGTATCACCCTGGAAAGGCTAACGTTGTGGCTGACGCTCTTAGCCGCAGATCCATGGGAAGTCTAAGTGATGTACGACCAGAAAAGAAAGAGATGGCCCGTGAGCTTCAACAGTTAGCTAGCCTAGGAGTCCGAGTAGTGGACTCAGGTAGCAGCAGAGCTACTATTTAGAATTCAGCAGTTTCATCGCTAGTAGCAGAAGTAAAAGAGCGACAATATGAGGATCCCATGCTAATGCAGTACAGAGATACACTCCCTCAGAAGGAGGAGTCATCATTTGATATTTCGGGAGACGGAGTTCTCTGATGTCGAGGCAGGTTATGTGTTCCCGATGTGGCAGGCCTACGTCACAAAATATTGGGGGAAGCTCATTGTTCCCGTTACTCCGTACACCCCGGAGCGACGAAAATGTATCATGATCTTAAGTCTATATACTGGTGGAATGGAATGAAGAAAGATATAGCGGAGTTCGTAGCTCAGTGTCCTAATTGCCAACAAGTGAAGATTGAACACCAAAAGCCGGGTGGATTATTGCAAGCTATAGAAATCCCAACTTGGAAGTGGGAAGTGATTAATATAGATTTCATTACAGGGTTACCCCGTTCTCGACGTAAGTATGATTCCATATGGGTGATTGTGGATAGACTCACAAAGTCAGCTCATTTCTTACCGGTCAGGACGACCTATGTGGCAGAAGATTATGCGAAGCTTTATCTAAAAGAGATAGTGAAACTCCATGGTGTTCCAGTATCTATTATCTCCGATAGAGGACCCAGTTTACAGCTAAGTTTTGGAGATCGTTCCAAGAGGGTCTAGGGACCCAAGTGCGCCTAAGCACGACATTTCACCCACAGACCGATGGGCAAGTTGAACGCACTATTCAGACTCTCGAGGATATGTTACGAGCACGTATGATAGACCTTGGAGGAAATTGGGATGACCATTTTCCACTCATTGAGTTTGCTTACAATAACAGTTATCATTCTAGCATTCAAATGGCACCGTATGAGGCTTTGTATGGGCTAAAGTGTAGATCCCCGATTGGGTGGTTTGAAACTGGAGAGGCCAAGTTGATAGGGCCAGATTTGGTCCAGCAAGCTATAGAGAAAGTCAAGCTCATACAAGATCGGTTGTTAGCGGCTCAAAGTCGCTAGAACTCCTATGCGGATAATCGTCGAAGGGACTTAGAGTTCCAAGTTAAGGATTGGGTATTCTTGAAAGTGTCGCCAATGAAAGGCGTTATGAGATTTGGCAAAAAGGGGAAGCTCAGTCCCCGGTATATTGGACCATATGAGATTGTGCGCCAAATAGGCAAAGTGGCCTATGAGTTAGATCTACCTCCGGAATTGGAGTCAGTCCATCCAGTATTTCATGTCTCGATGCTTCGAAAATGTGTTGGAGATCCCACTAGGATCGTCCCAGTGAATGATGTGCATGTGACAGAGAAATTGACTTATGAAGAGGTACCCATTGCCATATTAGACAGGCAAGTACGGAGGATTAGGAACAAGGAAGTGGCCTCAATTAAAGTTCTGTGGAGGAATAGCAATTGAGAGGAGATGAAATGGGAAGCAGAAACAAATATGCGATCTAAATACCCACATTTCTTTCAGCCCGTGGAAGAAGCCCAAGATGAGACGTCAAGATCATAAGGTATGTATATTTCCTTTTATGCTTTTGGGTCATGTGTGGCCAAAATTTTTATGTTGTTACGTTGTGGCCCCGTGTGGCATCAATATTATGGGTTGTTGTGGCAGGATGGTAGCGCTATATTATAAGGGAAACTCTGGCGAAATTTTTGTATAATTCCCCGAGACTTTGACATTCGAGGACGAATGTTCCTGAGGGGGGAAGAATGTTACACCTCGGAAAATTTCCCGTTGGTACGCAAGTAAACGAACTAGTGATGTGTGCGAGGAGTGCGAGTGTATAATGTTTCATGAGCAATGTGCGTATATGGACGAGAATGATTAGAATGAAAAGTCGAGAAAAGTGAAAAGTTGAAAGTTGGCAAAACTCCCCAGTGGTCGTAAAGTGCAAAATACGGACCGTAAAATGGGATACGGTCCGTAAACTGGCAGTCGTAAATTGCCATGCAAGGTTTCAACTTTCTGCCCAGTTGAGAAGTGGTAAAATACGACCTGGTGGACGGACAGTGATTTACGGCCCGTAAACCATGGTCGTAAATCACCATGCATGCAGCCAGAGTTTCTGGTTCTGCTTAAGGTTAAAGACGACCACGAGGGACGGTCCGTAATCTGGAATACGGACCGTAAACCTCCATGGACGACAACTGTACACCTCAGCACAGATTTTCAATTCATTAAATTTGAGGACCAAGACTTGTTTTATTTCATTTCTACATTACACCACTTCTCTCTAGAATCATCTCTCTACATTTATTTCATAAGTTTTCAGGATTATAAGTCACCAACAACATAAACAAGTGAATCAAGTGTAAGCAAGCCATTAAATACCATTCAAGTCAAGAAATGCAAATGGAGAAAAACTAGGGTTTTGCTCAAAGTGAAGTATTATCAACCAAAGGTTGTCCCTACATCATCTAAGGTAAGATTCATGATATTTATACGTTGGTTAACATATTGGGGAGTTGAAATACTTGGATGGTAGATGTATATACAAAAATGGTCAATGGAGGGTAAAATGAGGAATGTGGGTAATGTGAATGACTAATGGCTATTGTTATTATATTAATGAAGGTAGAAACTTGAGCATCGAAGAAGTACGCGCAAGTGTCGAATAGTTCGACGAGGAGGTATGTAAGGCTAACCCTTCTTTCATAAGGCATGGTTCCTTGGCCAAACTCTTAAATCCTCTATATGAGTATGTTGTATTCAAGTGATTGACACTCCGAGCTTATAAGCTCACGATCCTCGATACGTGCTACGAATGTACTACGCACCCCATTTGACAAGTAAGCATAAGATAGAGATGTAGCGAAAACGATGATGATAGTGATGACGATGATAATAATAATGATGCTAAAGGTGCCTATGGGCTATTATATTCACATGTGCCTATGAAGGGCTATAATGACACCCCGAGCTTATAACGCCGGGTAGGATATATGTATATGAATATGTATAAAGTATGTATACGATTACGAAACGTGCGCACACATATGCAGATGGTACGGATAACCCTGAAGCCTTGGTAGGGCCAGGTATGAGTAACCTTGAGCCTTGGTTGGCCAAGTATGTACGAAAAACCGATCCTATTAGGTCGGGTACGCTATGTAAATGCTATGTATATGAAATGACTATGTATATACTATGAATATGAATGTGATAAGACTAGGTATAAGAATACGAATAAGGACATGTATACGAATATGAGCACAAGTATGGTACGAGTACTATTATGGAATACGAATGATGATGTAGGTGTACTAATACGGATGAAAAATGGGAAGTCCTACGAAAGGCAGGTAAGTACTATGACGATGATATTATTGTCTCCCCTCCTATGCTATTTCATGTGTGGTTCATTATGCTTGTATATCGATGTTGATCATGCTTTACATACTCAGTAAATTCTTCGTACTGACGTCCTTTTGTTTGTGGACGCTGCGTCATGCCTGCAGGTGCTCAGGGAGACAGACTTGATCCATAGCTGCCTATTCGGAGATTCCATAGAGAGCTCCATTTCCTCCGGAGCCATATCTTTTGGGTACTTATTCTTTTGTGTATAATATTATGGGCATAGCGGGGTCCTGTCCCGCTCATGTGATATGTTATACTCTTCCTAGAGGCTCGTAGTCATGTGTATATGGTTAGACATGTCCAGCCTTGTCGGCCTATGTTTTGTATATCATTTTGTCGGCCACGTTGGCCCATGTACATTGATGTGGCATAGATGCCTATGGTGATATAAATGTACTGTTGTCCAATTGGGACTAGTTGACGAATGAATGGAATGTGTGTATAATTATGTGGCTCACCTAGATGTAAGTATAAGAGTAAGCTAAGAGGGTGCTCGGGTGGGCTAGCACTGGGTGCTCGTCGCGGCCCCGATTCGGGTCGTGACACGACCCAACCTAGGGCCATGACAAGTGACCGAGCTTAACCTGCCCGATAACCCAACTTATGTTACATGTACTGAAACATGGCTTTTAATAGGGTCTATTTAACTAAGTTTGAAAGCTGTAAATAGAATACAAAAGTCCATCTGTAACTCAAAACATCTTAAAGCATACTTATATATACGTAACATCTCACAAGGCAAGCCAACGAGGCTGCCGATACTTCTGTACACCAAAACAATGGCCGGCAAGGCCAGACAGTATCCATGACACCCAAGCTGTCCGAAGTCTACTAGAAGAGTATGACCGTGCATAAGTGACGGGACAGGGCCCCGTCGTACCCATAATGTATACAAACAAAATAATACCAAAACAGAAACAGTCTCCGAAGGAAGTGGAGCTGTCTGACTCTCAATGCTGACTTCTCCTAGGTGGCTGGATCGTTTAACCGCATCCCTGAACCTGCGGGCATGAAACGCAGCCCCCGAAGAAAGGGGATCAGTACGGAATGTGTACTGCATATGTAAGGCAATATTGAATCACAAAACAAGGAAAAGCGTAACGGTAAGCAAGTTTAGAAAGAAACCTGGGAGTAACCTGAAATAGCACTTTGAACCATGTCATATGGTCCTTTACACAAATTGTAGCGTACACAATATAAATATATAATATCCTACTCATAGCCGCGTCCGACTAATAACACAATAGTCCTTTCGGACAGCCGCTTCTGGCGTAGTCATGATGGCCCCTTCGGGCAGCCGCTTCCGGCTTAAGAATATCATAATCCAGCTGATCAGGTGGAACAATAACAATACAAATGATATACAGTATGAATATGTAATGAAGTTACAAAACGTTGCACCCCTTTCAGAGTGGTTTCTATTACAACTCCCTTTGGAGAGATTTTGAGAACAAATTTTAGAGTTTCCTTCATTTACCATTTGCTTTGTAGTGAACATATAAGTATAATGTATCACAGAAGCTTCTTCGAATTATCAACAAAAGTATAGCATGAACAAAACAAGACATTGGATATCAACTCCAAATCCAACTAAGAATAGAGTACTACTTATATTTTACGTTCTTTAGGAGTTATATAAAAGGGATCATGCCAAAATATGAAAGAAGGGTTAGCCTTACATACCTTATTTATGCCTCAAGCTAATCCTCGAGTCCCTTCCCGAGCTTAGTCAACTTAGCAGCAGCTCAACCACGAAAATATCATCCCCCAAGCTCAATATTTATCTTGAAACGACAACGACAACTCGTATTACACCTTATCCTTCACGAGCCTCGGGATTCGGGGCCTCGAACTTGATCGAACCCTTGCTTTATTTCTCTAACTCTGCTCACTCTCTCTCTCTAAAAAATTCTAGATGTTTTGGCATGCAATGAGAAATATAATGGGTGAAAATTTTCCTTAAATAGCCAAGGAAGTGGGCCTGACCCGAGCCCACTGCCAGTTTGACCTTTCCTCCTTAAAACGTTCATAACTTTTTATCCCTATGTAGCATCAAGGACAACGACCTATGGTTGGAAAGGTATTTCAATTATCTACAACTTTCATTTTTTGTGTTTTCCCAAATTCTCAACGTATAATGGTGTGTTGGCCTCGTAAAGCTAGATCACCCGAAAACGTATCCTTAAATCATCCTTTTGGAGTGCTTATGCTAATATTTGGCTTAAGTGTCCCTCTTAAGACTTTCTAAACTTCCTATGTACTATTCATATAAATTGTCATATGCCCTTTATAAAATCCTGACACGTGGGCCCCACCTTAACTTACGGTTACGAGGGCTATTTGTCAAGTAACGTATTAACCAACTTACACCATATGGCCTCCACTGTCGTCTATATGTGTCACGACCCGGCTAGGGGGCCGCGATGAGCACCCTGTGCTATCCCACCTGAGCACCCCCTTATCGTACATAACATAACATCTAGGTGAACCATAAGTCAATTCGTGCTTTTCTTATCGTTAATCATATTGATCCCATTAGACGACCATCATCATTTAACATATCATAGGCATCTGTGCCACATCACAAGTACAAGTCATTTCATATACATAGCATTTACATAGCATACCCGACCTCATAGGATCGGTGTCTTATACATGCTTGGCTAACCAAGGCTCAAGGTCATACATACCTGGCCCTACCAAGGCATCAGGGTTATCCGTACCATCTGCAGAGCTGTGCGCGCATTTCGTAATCGTATACATACATTATACATAGTCATATACATATAGTCTTACCCGGCATCATAAGCTCGGGGCCTTATCATAGACCTTCATAGGCATACATATACATATATCGTAGTTCGTAAGCATCTCTAGTCTCATTTTACTCTCATCATCATTACTATCCTCATCATTATCGTTACATTTACATTATAGACTTACTCATCATACAAGGAACATAGTATAATCATAGTACATATCAAGGGTCGTGAGTTTATGAGCTCGGAATGTCAACCATGTGGAGACAACATACTCATATAGAGGAAGTAGGAATTTGGCCAAGAACCATGCCTTATGAAAGAAGGGTTAGCCTTACATACCTTTTCGTTGGACTATTCTACACTTGCACGTTTCCTTCCAATGCTAGCGTTTATACCTTCATTAATATCATAACAATGACCATTAGTCATTCACATTATCCACATTATCTAGATTCCTCAAGTTGCCTCTAATTCACCCACATTCATGGTCATTACACCCATCTTCGTCCATTCGTCTAAAGTGTTTAGTTCATGATCTTAATACCATTCATAACACATTCATATCACAACTCAACAACATTCATAACTCAATTCAACTATTTCTCAAAATGTCACTATTCATCATTCATGACCTAGTTGACCACATTTTCTACAATCCATGTATTTTAATTCTCCAATACCTTAAACATCTTGTAAAAATCATGAATCTTACCTTAGAAGTTGTAGGAACAAGCTTTGGTTGATAATACTCTTCTTTGAGCAAAACCTTAGTTTTTCTCCATTTGGATTTCTTGACTTGGGTGATCCTTGATGATTCCCTTATCCTTGATTCACTTGTCTTAATGTTATTGATGACTTATAATCCTTGAAAACTCATATAATAAATGTAGAGAGAAGTGGTGTAATGTTGTAATGAAATAAAATAAGTCTTGATCCTCATATTTAATGAATTGGAAAATCTGTGCTGGGTGAACAGTGGTCGTCCATGGAGGTTTACGGTCCGTATTCCACATTACGGACCGTCCCTCGTGGTCGCCTTTAAGCTTAAGCAGGACCAGAGACTTTGGCCTGTATGCATGGTGATTTACGACCATGGTTTACGGGCCGTAAATCACTTTACGGTCCGTCCACCAGGTCGTATTATACCTTTTCCTCAGCTGGCAGAAAGTTGAAGTTTGGCATGCCAGTTTACGACCTGGCAGTTTACGGACCGTATACCAGTTTACGGTCCGTATTTGTACTTTACGACCACTGGCAGAAGGCTGACGCCATTGCATGGCAGTTTACGTCTGCCAGTTTACGGACCGTATTGCACTTTACGGTCCGTATTTTGCAATATACGACCACTGGGCAGTTTTGCCAACTTTCAATTTTTCTCATTTCTCGACTTTTCATTCTAATCATCCACATCCCTTTACATACATTTCCCATGAAACATTATACACTCGCACTCCTCGCACACATCATTAGTTCATTTACTTGCGTACCAACGAGAAATTTCTGAGGTGTAACATTCTACCCACCTTAGGAACATTCGTCCTCGAATGTTAAAGGCTTGGGGAATTCCATAAAAATTTCGCCAGAGTTTCCTCTATAATGTGGCACTACCACCCTGTCACAACAACCCACAATAACAATGCCTCACAGGGCAATAATACAACAGCACTAGAAATTTGGCCACACACGACCTGAATGTATAAAAGAAAGACATGCATACCTTATGATTTTGACGTCTCATCTTGGACTTCTCCCAAGGGCTGAAATAAATGTGGGTATTTGGATCGCATATTCTCTTCCGCTTCCCATTTCATTTCCTCTCGATTGTCATTTCTCCACAGAACTTTAATTGAGGCCACTTCTTTGTTTCTAAGCCTCCGTACTTGCCTATCTAATATGGCAATGGGTATTTCATCATAAGTTAACTTTTCTGTCACTTGAATATCATTCACTGGGACGATCCTCGTAGGATCTCCAACACACTTCCGAAGCATCGAGACATGAAATACTAGATGGACTGACTCCAAATCTGGAGGTAGATCTAGGTCATAGGCCACTTTTCCTATTTTGCGTATAATCTCATAGGGTCCGATATACCGGGGACTGAGCTTCCCCTTTTTGCCAAATCTCATAACGCCTTTCATTGGCGACACTTTCAAGAATACCCAATCTTCACTTCGAACTCTAAGTCTCTTCGATGATTATCCGCATAGGACTTCTGACGACTTTGAGCCGCTAGCAACCGATCTTGTATAAGCTTGACTTTCTCTATTGCTTGCTGGACCAAATCTGGCCCTATCAACTTAGCTTCTCCGGTTTCAAACCACCCAATTGGGGATCTACACTTTCGCCCATATAGAGCCTCATACGGTGCCATTTGAATGCTAGAATGATAACTGTTATTGTAAACAAACTCAATGAGTGGCAAATGGTCATCCCAATTTCCTCCAAAATCTATCATACATGCCCGTAACATATCTTCAAGAGTCTGAATAGTACGTTCAGCTTGCCCATCGTTCTGTGGGTGAAATGTCGTGCTAAGGCGCACTTGGGTCCCTAGACCCTCCTGGAACGATCTCCAAAACTTGGCTGTAAACTGAGTTCCTCTATCGGAGATAATAGATACTGGAACACCGTGGAGTCTCACTATCTCTTTAAGATAAAGCTTGGCATAATCTTCAGCCACATAGGTCGCCCTGACCGGTAAGAAATGAGCTGATTTAGTGAGTCTATCCACGATCACCCATATGGAATCATATTTACGTCGAGAACAGGGTAACCCTGTAATGAAATCCATATTAAACACTTCCCACTTCCAAGTTGGGATTTCTATAGCTTGCAATAAGCCACCCGGCTTTTGGTGTTCTATCTTCACTTGTTGGCAATTAGGACACTGAGCTACGAATTCCGCTACGTCTTACTTCATCCCATTCCACCAATATATAGTCTTAAGATCATGATACATTTTCGTCGCTCCGGGGTGAACGGAGTAACGGGAACAATGAGCTTCTCTCAAAATCTGATGGCGTAGACCTGCCACATCGGGAACACATAACCTGCCTCGACATCGGAGAACTCCGTCTTCCGAAATGTCAAATGATGACTCCTCCTTCTGAGGGAGTGTACCTCTGTACTGCATTAGTATGGGATCCTCATATTGTCGCTCTTTTACTTCTGCTACTAACGATGAAACTGCTGAATTCTGAATAGTAGCTCCGCTGCTACCTGAGTCCACCACTCGGACTCCTAGGCTAGCTAACTGCTGAAGATCACGGGCCATCTCTTTCTTTTCTGGTCGTACATCACTTAGACTTCCCATCGACCTACGGCTAAGAGCATCAGCCACAACGTTTGCCTTTCCGAGGTGGTACAGGACTTCAACATCATAGTCTTTTAGCAACTCTAGCCATCGTCGTTGCCGCAAATTTAACTCTTTATGCTTGAAGATGTACTGGAGACTCTTATGATATGTATAAGTAACCACGTGGACACCATATAAGTAGTGTCTCCATATCTTTAAATCATGGACCACCGTGGCCAATTCTAAGTCATGGGTAGGATAATTCTGCTCATGTTTCCGTAATTGTCTAGAAGCATACGCAATCACCTTACCGTTTTGCATCAATACACAGCCTAGCCCGACGCCTAAAGCATCACAATAAATAATATATCCTTCCAATCCCTCTGGAAGTGTCAAGACTGGGGCTGAAGTCAGTCGGTCTTTCAACTCTTGGAAACTACGCTCGCAAGCATCTGTCCATTGAAACTTAGCTGACTTCTGAGTCAACTTGGTGAGCGGTGCAGAAATAGAAGAGAAATCCTCAACAAATCTTCTGTAATAACCTGCTAAGCCCAAAAAGCTACGAACCTCCGTAGGGGTCGTGGGCCTTGGCCAAGTCTTCACTGCCTCAATCTTTTGGCTATCCACTCGAATACCGTCAGCTGCAATAATGTCGCCCAGAAATGCCACTGAGTTCAACCAAAACTCGCATTTGGAAAACTTCGCGAACAACTTTCGAGTTCGAAGAACTCTAAGGACAATACGCAAGTGATCCGCATGTTCTGCCTCGGATCTAGAATACACTAGGATATCATCGATGAATACAATCACGAATACATCCAGAAAAGGCCTGAATACTCTTTTCATTAAGTCCATAAACACTGCCGGTGCATTAGTTAGCCTAAACGACATTACTCGGAACTCGAAATGGCCATATCTTGTTCTGAAAGCTGTCTTAGGGATATCTTTCTCCCTAACTCTTACTTGGTGATACCCGGACCTCAAATCAATCTTGGAAAACCATTTGGCACCTTGCAATTGATCAAATCAATCTTGGAAAACCATTTGGCATCTTGGAAAACCATTTGGCATCTTGTTCTGAATAGATATGGGTTTAGTGTCTGGGAACACATCAATCGCAAAATCGATCTCTCGCTCGGGAGGAAGGCCTAGAAGCTCTTCCGGGAACACATTCGGAAATTCGTTCACTACCGGAACTGACTGAAGAGTCGGCGACTCAGCTTCTACATCTTGAACTCGTACTAGGTGATAAATGCACCCTTTCGTGATCATTTTCCTTGCCTTTAGATAGGAAATAAACCTACCTTTTGGTGATGCCGCATTCCCTTTCCATTCTAAGATTGGTTCTCTCGGAAACTGAAAACGAACCATCTTCATTCGGCAATCAACATTGGCGTAACAAGAAGCCAACCAATCCATGCCCATAATAACGTCAAAATCTACCATTTCTAGCTCATGCAAATCAATCATGGTACGACGATCACAAATCACAATCACACAATTCCTATATACTCGGCTAGCTATTACCGAGTCACCCACGGGTGTAGACACCTCAAAAGGTTTGATTAGACTCCGGCTCAATTATAAATCGACCCGCAATATGTGGAGTAACATATGATAATTTGGAGCCCGGATCAATCAAAGCATATACATCATGAGAGAATACCGATAATATACCTGTGACCACATCAGGAGAAGACTCAAGATCTTGGCGTCCAGCCAAAGCATAAATACGGTGCTGAGGACCGCTAGTACTGGGAGCTCTGCCTCTACCTCTACCATGGCCGACTGGCTACCAACCCTGATGGCTGGGTCCTACCTCTGCCATGTACTGAGGGGCAATCACGCATAATATGGCCTGGCCGACCACATGAATAGCAAGCGTCTGAACCTGATCGGCACTGACCCTAATGCAACTTTCCACACTGAGAACATCGTGGTACGGGTGGCCTTGGCTGGCCTGAATCACCTCTAAACTGAGACCCTGAATAACCCTGACTCGGCTCGGAACGAGTAGATCTGTCAAATCTCTGCCCCGTGAACTGTGGAGGTGTACTGGTCATAGAATAGCCTGAATGGCTGGGAAACTGCTGTCTGTGTCCGCCCCTGGACTCGCTCCTCGAACCCGAAGGTCTGGCCCTCTTCTTATGGCCCCTATCCTGCTCACGTTCATTTCTCCGCTGCTGTAGGTGTTCCTCTAATTCCGGAGCATGTGCCTGAATGCGTGCAATATCCATGCCATCCTGAAGGGACGCAGTTAAACATTTATCCATCAAGTGTGGCCCTAGGCCTTTCACAAACCGGTGCACCCGATCGCCCATATCCGCTACCATGGCCGAAGCATACCTATCCAAGGAATTGAAGCGGAGACTATACTCTGTAGCACTCATGCTACCTTGCCTCAAATTCAAGAATTTATCGGCCCTAGCTCGACGAACTTCTGGAGGCATATAATGACGGATAAAAGCATCAACAAACTCTTGCCATACCGGTGGAGGCGCATTGGCTCCCCGCGAAGCCATCCAAACCGTATACCACTGGATTGAGACATCCCTCAATCTATATGACGCTAGCTCCACCGATTCGGTGTCTGAAGCATGTATCAATCGGAGCGTCCTTAGCATGCCATCAATAAAGTCCTGGGGATCCTCCTCGAGTTTCGACCCAAAGAATTCCGGGGTTTCAAAGCAATGAAGTCACGGGCCCTTGCACTAACAGCCCTGTCACCTTGCCCTGCGCTTGGCCTCTGAGTCTGGGCCGCAACCAACTGAGTCAACAAATTAATGGCCTCTCTCACGTCTTGGCCCGAAGCATTCGGTGGATGAGCTGGAGTTGGGGCTGAGGCTCCCACGTGCTCCTCGGTAATAGGCACTGTCTGGGAGGACTGAGATTGAGCCGCACTCTGGGACTCATCTTCCTCTACTACCGGTGGCGGTGCTCTTTCAGCCCGCTTTCCTGCCACCGTCTTGCCCTTTTGGGCTGCTGTAGCCTTTTTCTTTTTAGGCATCTCTGAAATACACAACACACGATTTAGGAACAAGAATTTGTAACATCATAGCTCTATCGCACGATTCTTATGAAGAAAGAAGGTCATATATTCCTAAAATGTCCGCAGCTTCTCATTTATAAGTGTGGCGCGCAACACACCCATAACCAAGACTTTACTAGACACGGCTAGTAGACACATCCTAGGACTGAACTGCTCTGATACCACTTTTGTCACGACCCGGCTAGGGGGCCGCGACGAGCACCCGGTGCTACCCCACCCGAGCACCCCCTTATCGTACATAACATAACATCTAGGTGAACCATAAGTCAATTCGTTCTTTTCTTATCGTTAATCATATTGATCCCATTAGACGACCATCATCATTTAACATATCATAGGCATCTGTGCCACATCACAAGTACAAGGCCGACGTGGCTAACAAAAGACATACAAAACATGGGCCGACATGGCCGAACATCTCTTCCCACATACACATGACTACGAGCCTCTAAGAGTATGACATATCGTATGAGCGGTGTCACACCCCGACATTACTAGGGTGTGATGGGCACCCGACCCCATATTCGGAGCCGAGCGAACCCGCTGACTCACCTTACATAGATAATCCTTTGAACCTCTAAATCAGGTATATATAATAAAGCTTACTGAAGTATTTTCCCTTTTTTTTTTGCTACTCTTAAATCAAATAAAATTTGTAGCTGTGTAATACTTATATCATAATACAAACTGACACATCGGCTGATGGAGCCGCTGACAGACTGACTCCCGATACCCACGACTCTGTCTGCAAAGTCTCTAACATCGACTCAGAAATTCTCGCACACAAGCTCTGACTCGGCAGCACTCCCAGGACCAAGTGGGATCTACCAACTTCACTGGAACCCCTTCTATACTAGCTTCTGCTCGTCTGGGTGTACCTGCGCGGCATGAAACGCAGCCCCCGAAGAAGAGGGGTCAGTACGAGCAATGTACTGAGTATGTAAGGCATAAATAGAAACATAGTAAGAGATGAATATATGAATATTAACTGTATGGAAGCATAGAACATATCATAAGGTAAAGGAATAACCTGTGCATGTGAATATCATAAGATAAGGGAATAACCTGTACATGTGAGTGCCTCTGAGGGCGGATGCCATGCATGCTTATCTTTCCTTTGAAAGGAATTTCTTGTTCATATATGTAGGAAAATAGAACATGTCATGTTGCCGAGGCGTCGGCAGCCGATCCATTTAACCATAATTATTAATATATATCCCGTGTCCGGGCACCCCGCGTCCGGGATGATATCATGTCAAATACGGATACATGTACCGTGTGTATATCCCAGCATCTATAGCGCTCTGCCCTTTTTCCCATCTTCCCCATATACATATATATATATATACATATATCATATCATAACATGCAGGAGAGCCCAAAGAAAAACTACAACTCTATCGGAGTGACGTAAGGTCGGTAACCTCCAATTATATTATGGAATCATCATGGTCGTCACGTCTCACCTTGAAGGAACAATTATATAAGATGAGACTAATGGAAAATAACATAGGATAAGATCATAAATTTCATAAGACGTTGAATCATATGCTTTAAAGTTTTTGAAAGAAAATAGAATTGTTAACAAGGAGTAAAGTTGAGAATCAAGAAATAACTCAATATTCCCATATTCGTATCGAACCCATAACTTAGGATTTTCCAACATGGAACCATTCTTAACATACTCATCATAGACGTTTTCTCATATCTGGCATTATCATTGTCATTATAAGAATCATATTCGTCGTTCTAGTCATAAAAGTTTTCAACTTCTTAAAACTTGGTTTTTGGAAAAATATGGGTATTTTGGAAAACAGTTTGTAAACTATTAGGGAAAGACTTATACCTTAGTGTCATAGGCTTCTAACTTTTGAAGATAAGGAAACTATGGAAACATTCGTAAACTTGCGACATAGAGATCATGCCAAAGAAGGAAAGGGTCGAGCCTTAACATACCTGTGTCGCGCCATACTAGCTACGCCTATTCGTCCAACTTGTTTGCCTACATTCAAGAAGATTGACATAATCATTAGACTCAGCATCATACACTTGTCTTAATCCTTCAAATGAATTCATTTATAATCTGCCGAAATTTCGGCAGTATCTCCCCTGTAAATACACCATCCCCGAGATTCTAGCTCGGCTAATTTTAATCAACAACAATCCGGGAATTAAACCCGGCCAAACCAACAACAATACCAACAATTATTCCAACAATATCAACATCACAACACTATTATTCATACCAATATATTTCATAAACATCCCACACGATGTTTTTCAACATGCAACAACAGTATGCACTTCCTTTCATCCCAATCAAGGAATATAATCTCACCAACACACCAACAATGTTAGATACCATTTTTATACGCATAAATCAGTTCATCCACACGACCACAACATGTTCAAAACAGTCCATAAACGCAACAACTACAACACGACACTTTATGACCTTTCCTCCATAACTATTTTCATTTTTAAAGCTTGCTAGACCTTCAAATAAATTCAAAATAAGAGATGGAATAAATACCATACCTTAAACTTGAAGAAACTCAGCCACATCAACATTTTTCCAAAACCAAGCGTAAGCAAAAGCAAGAACAATCACCTTTCACGGACTAGTTTGGCGTAATCTTGCCAAATTCTTGATTTATTGGACTATAATATTTGGGAGAGGTGTAGAGAATTTTCTAGGAACTTTTAGAAGGTTAATTTGCTGAAAAGAACAGATTTATGGGGTATTTATAGGCCCCCTAGGTCGGTTTCACCGACCTCCCCTTGTGGGGCCCGCGGAGCTTCTCTTTGTTTGTTTTTTTTTTTTTTGGCAGCTTAAGGTCCGGTTACTAAAATGGCCATACCTTTTGATCCCGATATGGTGTGAGGGCCCACGACCTATGGTTGGAAAGATCTTTCAATTATCTACAACTTTTATTTCTTGGTGTTTTTCCAAATTCCAAACGTATAACGCCGTTTTCGCCCCTCCAAGTCAGGTCGTCCGAAAACGTTTCTTAAATCGTCCTTTTGGAGGGCTTACACTCATTTTGGCTTATGGGTCCTTCTTAGGACTTGCTCAACCTCGCATGTACTACCCATATGTCTCTTCATATGTATTTTATAAAGTCCCGATGTGTGGGCCCCACCTTAACTTATGGTTACGAGTGCTATCATCAAGTAACTTGTTAACCGATTTACCCCGTACGATCTCCAAATGTCATATATATACATTCTTATACTCAGATAATATAATCTTTTTTCCTAATCCTTGTGTAACTTTGCTCTCCCTTGAGCTCATACTAAGTCGTCGACAGTATTGGTAACACAAAAATTTTCGGGGTGTAACATCCCCCCCCCCCCTTTAAAACATTCGTCCTCGAATGTTCAACTGATCTTATGGGGTCTTATAATACTTCGGGTTTTCCTCTTATAGTTGTCCTTTTCTTCATGCCCATTCCTTATCTTTTACCATATTTTCCTTATAACCGAGCTCCTTGATTTCTACATGAGTCCTTATTCCGTGTCACGGGTTTTCTAATCTACTGCACCATCTCATTATCCTTGTCCTTCCTAGGTCATTTCTCGACACAAGTATACTTGTCTTTGATTTCTTTATATTTGCGCTCCGAGGTGGATTTCCTACAATCATAATTGGATATAGCCTCACGTTGATGGCTCATATAATTTCATAGAGCACCCTCATGTCTGCCTCATGGCACACTTATAGTCATTTCACTTCTACTTCTTTCGGGTATCCTTCTGATGTGCCGATATGCTTTGAACTCTGGCTCCGAGCTAATAATTTTTTTCCTTTTCTCGAGCCTGAAAATGTTGTGATTCCTTTTAGGCCTAATATAATACGTCCTCCCCCCCTTTAAGGGGTTCCTTGCATGCCAACAGTCCTTTTATAAAAATTTTGTCTATACTCTATTCCTTACCTTCTCTCCAACTTGTAACTAACATGTCGAGAACTTCTTGTCCTAGGTTTTTCTTTTACTTCCTATCTATATCCTCGTTTTGTCTACATTTCCATACCCGTTCATCCACTATTCGCACCTGTCACTTACTTTGCAACACTTGTACCGTTTACTCTTGCTATTACTCAAACTTCGGTATCCTAACGCGGTTGATGCCTTTTATACCGTAGCTTCGGTTGTTGGGACTCACATATCCTTTAATACAATCATGCGTGGAATACCCTACGCATCGATATATATATATATATATTTTATTATCAACTAACCCACAAAGTACTCCCAGACGCTGTTCAAGCCTATCCTAGTTCTAGGGCTGTGATGCACCTTCTGTCCCTTCACCGAGCTAGTTTGTCTCGTCCTACACATCTTCCTATGGTCTCTAACCATCCCGTATATCCTAGTTTTCCTTAGACTACCCTAGCTTTTCATTTGTCTTTTATGTCTCAATCTATAGAATTTCTTGCCAACTTCCCAGGGGGTCACCCATCATGGAATTGCTCCCACCTGAGCACGCTTAACCCAAAAACTTCACTGGAATTCGGTGTCTTAATGCTGATATTTTCGCGTCCGCTTCCTCACATGACCTTTATTACATGTTCTGGAGCAAGTCGAAGTCTTACAGGTTCTGAAATATTTTCGTAACACGTCCTTTCCTTTATAATTACCGGTTTACCATTTTTGACCCTCAACCTTCACTTTTCGTTCACGTGCATGACTATCCTTCGTCCTGGATCTCCGATTCCCGATAATAAGGATCACACCTTCATCGCCATGCCAGATCCATAACCTTTCTGAAACAACGCATCTCACTTATTACCTATTTACAGTATCTTCTGTCCCCATTTCTTCCTGTTAGGCGTATCTATTCTGACAGAACCTCCTTTACCATTCTTACTTTTCAAAATCTGTACGTAATAAATATCGACAATACTTCACACAACATACAACTATACGACATATTCCAGCCATCCAGAACTTCCAGTTCCAAGTAACAGAGCAAATATATCAAGACTTACCTCTGTAACTTGCCATATCGCTTCTCGCCTTCTTCCGTCGTAGGTAAGGCTTGTATAAGGAAATCTTATTTCTTATGACTTGGCTCTATCGCACGATCTATGATAGAAAGAAGGTCAACAATCCCTAGATGCCCTGCAGCCTCCTGTTTATAAATGTGGCCGGCTTCACACCCATAAACAGGACTCTACTGGACACGACTTTGCAGAAAACCCTTAGACCGACCTGCTCTGATACCACTTTGTCACACCCCGACTTTACTAGGGTGTGATGGGCACCCGACCCCATATTCGGAGCCGAGCGAACCCTCTGACTCACCTTACATAGATAATCCTTTGAACCTCTAAATCAGGTATATATAATAAAGCTTACTGAAGTATTTTCCCTTTTTTTTTTCCTACTCTTAAGTCAAATAAAATCTGTAGCTGTGTAAAACTTATATCATAATACAAACTGACACATCGGCTGATGGAGCCGCTGACAGACTGACTCCCGATACCCACGACTCTGTGTGTAAAGTCTCTAACATCGACTCAGAAATTCTAGCACACAAGCTCTGACTCGGTAGCACTCCCAGGACCAAGTGGGATATACCAACTTCACTGGAACTCCTTCTATACTAGCTTCTGCTCGTCTGGGTGTACCTGCGCGGCATGAAACGCAGCCCCCGAAGAAGAGGGGTCAGTACGAGCAATGTACTGAGTATGTAAGGCATAAATAGAAACATAGTAAGAGATGAATATATGAATATTAACTGTATGGAAGCATAGAACATATCATAAGGTAAAGGAATAACTTGTATGTCACACCCCGACTTTAATAGGGTGTGATGGGCACCCGACCCCATATCTGGAGCCGAGCGAACCCGCTGACTTTTGTTACATACTTAACTTCCTTAGACTCTTATATCAATAAAAAAATTGAAAACATAGTAAAACTTTCAAGAGATTTTTTTTTCCATCGTACTCAAGTCAAACAGAATCTGCAATCACATGGACTTTATGATATAGCATATTATCGACACTCTATACCCACGACTCTGCCTGCAAAGTCTCTAACATCAAACAAACATCATGGCTCAGATACTCTCTTTTCTATTACTGTTTCGTGACCATATCTTAGCAAAAGCCACACCTTCAGATTCTTCCTACAACTATTCTTTAGTCTCTTTTCGTATCTCTCGATATAGGTACACTTGTCTTTGACTTCATGTGTTGTGCTTGTTTCGTTTATCGTCATTCCTTGTAAGCCCAATATGGCCTCCCCCCTTTTAAAGGGGTTCCTTATATGCTCATAGTCCTTGATGAAGTCTTCGCTTATACCTTTATCCCTCACCTTCTTTTCCAGCTTTGTGCCTACATATCGAAAACTTCTTATCTTAAGCTCTTCTTTTACTTCCTGTCTAGGTCCTCATTTGTCCACATTTTCATGCCTTTCTATCCTTATTCGTCCTTTCACTTGCTCAGCTCTCTTGCTCGTAATTCTTTCTTAACTACGTGTTCGTATTGTAGCTGTGCGTCCATATTTCTTTAGCGTTCCGTTACTTTCTAAAACCTCTAAGCATATTACTATAGCTACATACTTGTCCTTTTACAGATCTTTCACCTTAACACCATCACCATCTTGAGCATTCCTTCTCTTACTTCACATTCCTCTACCCTGGTCACCATTCTCTTAGACCTACTTGTTGAAATCAACTCTCAACCTCTCCACATTTCTCCTTGTTTCCTTTTACCTCACTCTATGTCATCTCACATGCCTACTTGAATTTTCATCCTAGTGGTCTCGTACTTTTACCATTAATTTCTCGCGAGGGTTTCACTTACTAAGGTTTTCTTAACTTTCCCCTTTTCTGACATTTAAGCTTCCTATCTTCCATTTACTCACACTCTCTTTCTTTTCCGAGTAGCGTTATACTGGAATTTCCGACCTCAACCTATAGTAAAATAATAACAGTTCACTCGCCGCACTTGTACCATTTATTCTTGTTGTCACTCGTACTTCGGCACCTTTGCGTGACCAATACCTTTCTCCCCGTAGTTTCGGTTGCGGGGGCTCGCACGCCACCGATACAATCATATGCGGGATATCTTACACATTCATATATACATACATATTCACTATCAACTAGTTCACAAAATACTTCCAAGCGCTGTTCAAGCCTATCCTAATTCCAGGGCTATGATACATTTTCTGTCTCTTTACCGAGCTAGTCTGCCTTGTTTCACGCGTCTTCTTATGGTCTCCCGTCATCTCATATACCGTAGTTTCACTTAGGCTATTCTAGTTTTCCATTTGTCTTTTATGTCAGAATATGTAAAATTCCTTATAAACTTCCCAGCGGGTCACCCATCATGGAACTGCTCCCACCTGAGCACGCTTAACCCAAAAGCTTCACTGAAATTCGGTGCCTTAATGCCGATATTTTCGCGTCAACTTCCTCACATGACCTTTATTGCATGCTCTGGAGCAAGTCAAAGTCTTACAGTTCCCAAAACATTTTCGTAACACGTCCTTTCTTTTGTAATTACCGTTTTACCCTTTGGTTCCCGATGTTCACCTTCCGCCTGTGTGTATGACTACCTCCTGTCTTGGGCTTCCAGATTCCCGATGGTAGCGACCTTACCTTTGTTGCCACGGCCAAATCCATAACCTTTCTGAACCAACGCATTTCACTTATTACCTATTCACAGTATTTCTTTCCCATACTTCTTCCTGTGGGGCGTACCCGTTCTGGCAGAACCTTCGTTACTGTTCCTATTATTCAAAACCTGTATGCGGCCAATGTCATCAAGGCCTCACAGAACGTACGACTATATGGCACATCCCCGCCATCCAATACTTCCAGTTCAGGTAACAGAACAATCACGTCGGGACTTACCTTTATAAGCTTCCGCAGCCTTGCTCGTTTTCTTTCGTCATACATATAGCTCATATAGGGAAATCTTATTCCTTATGACTTGGCTCTATCGCACGATCTAAGACAGAAAGAAGGTCAATATTCCCTAGAAGCCCCGCAGCCTCCTGTTTATAAATGTGGCCGGCTTCACACCCATAAATAGGACTCTACCGGACACGACTTTGCAGACAACCCCTTAGACCGACCTGCTCTGATACCACTTTGTCACACCCCGACTTTACTAAGGTGTGATGGGCACCCGACCCCATATCTGGAGCCGAGCGAACCCGCTGACTCTTATTACATAGATAAACTCTTGTATCAATTAAGAAATAAATACATTGTAAGCCCTCCAATATTTTTTTTTCATAAGTAATGTCTATCATCATATGGGACCCGCGACATGAAACGTAATAACATTGTGACGGTTGAAGCCGTCTACCAAGCTGACACTCTATACTCATGACTCTGTCTGCAAAGTCTCTAACATTGAACAAACACCATAGCTCATATACTCTGACTCGGCAGCACTCCAAAACAAGTGGAGCCTGCCAACTCCGCTGGAACATCTTCTATAACGGCTTTAATACGTCTGGGTGTACCTGCGTGGCATGAACGCAGCCTCCGAATAAGAGGGGTCAGTACGAGTAATGTACTGAGTATGTAAGGCATGAATAGTGACATAATAAAGGAATATACAGTATGAATAATAACGGAATAGACATATGGAGCTTATCTTGGGACAGAAGTAACCTGTACATATGAATGCCGTTCAGGCAGATGCCATGCATGCTTAGTCCCTTTTTCAGGAAAACAGTACTTCTTATTTACATGTACAGGAAACAGAACATTTCAGAAAACGGTGTCCTTTATTTACATCCACAGACGCCGAGTACATCGGCTCTCCCACCCCCCTCCCCAACAGTGTCCCAACATATTATATATATATCACATATACAGACGCCGTATCCGGCTCTCCCATATCCCGCGTCCGGGCATCCCGCGTCCGGGACGAAATCCAGCTGAATCAGGTGGTGATGTAACAGTGTCCCTTCCCCTTTTCCTCATATACATATACATATACATATTCACATTCATATACATATGTCATACAATTGGCATGCATGAGAGCCCAAAGAAAGTCATGTGTCCATCGGAGTGACGTAAGGTCGGTGACCTCCGATTACATTATGGAATAATCATGGTCACTTTGTCTCACCTTGAAGGAACGAGTATTTTAAGGCGAGACTACCAACGAAAAATAGCCTTAAGAGAGAGCATAGAATGAAATCATGGACATTATAACCGCCAACTAATATGCTTTGAAGTCTTTTAGAAACTAGTGTCATAGCTAAGTAATAGAATTGAGGTTCGAGAACTAGTATAACACTTTCATATTCACATAGGATTCTTAGCTCAAGACTCTTAGTCATGGAATCATTCTTGTCGTACTTATCGTAGGCATATTCTCTTTCTCAACATCATCATTATCATTGTCATCATAGGAGTATCTTCGTTATCATAGTTACAGTACTTGTCATTCGGTGAACGGAATACAGATCAAGGGTTTCTTTGGATTCTGCTTCAAAATAAATCAAACGGAACAATAAGGAAAATCCGGGGACCATGGGCCCACCTCGGGTCAAATGAGGCGGCGTACCAAATTTACATATGTTACATGTCATGGCGTTACTTGTGAGGGTTTTAGGGTAGTCGGGTCCTATTTATGCGGGTTCTAGAGGTTTAGGAAATTCTTCCAACATTTTGCACACTTTTTAGTTCAATTTTACTGATTGAAAAAGAGAAAAATTTAGGCGCGGATTCCGGAGGGTAGAGTTATTCCCGAGGATCATATCCAACATATTCCGTCTAAGACATGCCATAGAAAGAAGGGTGAAGCCTTACATACCTTTTCTGCTTCTTATGCGACTCCAAATTCACGTTCCAAATCCGCCAAAATCTACAAATTGGTCATGTTTACCAAAACTTGATTAGAGCCTTTAGAAGTTGATTCTTTAAAGTAACACTTTGTCTGCCGAAATTTCGGCAGCATTTCCCCTGTAAATGCACCATCCCTGAGAATACGGCTCGGCCCCAAATCAACAACAACAATCCGGGAATTTGACCCGGCCACAATATCAACAACAATATTACCCATCATAATAGCAATATCGACAAGTAATTCAAAATGTCCAAACCAACACCCAACCTTGCCCGAAACCTTTCAACTTCCCACTTGGTTTAGGGTTGGTATATGACATCAAAAAGTCTTCTACTTGCTTCAACAATTACTCCATGTTGATGAGGACCTTCCATTTGGGGGAAATACTAGAAGAAAATAATTTATTTTGATCAATTTCCATGGCTCCATTTGGCCACCCTTGGCCGAAATCCCCCCTCTCTTCATCCCTTCTTCATTCATTTTTTCCAAGTCTTCTTTTCTTGTGAGAATATGACTAATGATCATATATATATATATATATATATATATATATATCATGTGAGGGGCACATGCCCTCTTTCTCTAGAATTCTCTAGGAATTTCTTCATTTTTTCTTGAATTTTGCCCATATTGGTCAAAGAAGACTAATTGTCTTCTTATGAAAGCTTTGGCCCCATGTGTTTTTATTATTTACAATTAGCCCCCACTTAATATGAAATAACCACATGCCTCCCTTTCTTACTTTGCCTAGAGTTTTCCTCCATTTTCTTGAAATTTTCTTAAATAAAAGGATGACCACTTAGCTTATCTCATAAGCTTTATCCATATGTCTTATTTTTATTTTGTCCACCATTTACCTATGTATATACACTTAAGCCCCTCGACTTTCCTCAATATTACCATTTACCATTTTGCAATTTCTCCTTTTTGCCCTTAACCTTTCTCAATATTTCCATACTACCAATGTTCATAAATAATATTTATAACCAACTTGTGCATTAAAATAATTTTCGAAAATGGTCTCGCCCTTAACTTTCTACGACGACTTTGGAATTTCCAAACGTACAATATACGGGCTATAACACTGTACATGTGAATATCATAAGATAAGGGAATAACCTGTACATGTGAGTGCCTCTGAGGGTGGATGCCATGCATGCTTATCTTTCCTTTGAAAGGCATTTCTTGTTCATATATGTATGAAAATAGAACATGTCATGTTGCCGAGGCATCGGCAGCCGATCCATTTAACCATAATTATTTATATATATCCCGCGTCCGGGCACCCCGCGTCCGGGATGATATCATGTCAAATACGGATACATGTACCGTGTGTATATCCCAGCGTCTATAGCGCTCTGCCCTTTTTCCCATCTTCCCCATATACATATATATACATATATCATATCATAACAAGCAGGAGAGCCCAAAGAAAAACTATAACTCTATCGGAGTGACGTAAGGTCGGTAACCTCCGATTATATTATGGAATCATCATGGTCGTCACGTCTCACCTTGAAGGAACAATTATATAAGATGAGACTAATGGAAAATAACATAGGATAAGATCATAAATTTCATAAGACGTTGAATCATATGCTTTAAAGTTTTTGAAAGAAAATAGAATTGTTATCAAGGAGTAAAGTTGAGAATCAAGAAATAACTCAATATTCCCATATTCGTATCGAACCCATAACTTAGGATTTTCCAACATGGAACCATTCTTAACATACTCATCATAGACATTTTCTCATATCTAGCATTATCATTGTCATTATAAGAATCATATTCGTCGTTCTAGTCATAAAAGTTTTCAACTTCTTAAAACTTGGTTTTTGGAAAAATATGGGTATTTTGGAAAACAGTTTGTAAACTATTAGGGAAAGACTTATACCTTAGTGTCATAGGCTTCTAACTTTTGAAGATAAGGAAACTATGGAATCATTCGTAAACTTGCGACATAGAGATCATGCCAAAGAAGGAAAGGGTCGAGCCTTAACATACCTGTGTCGCGCCTTACTAGCTACGCCTATTCGTCCAACTTGTTTGTCTACATTCAAGAAGATTGACATAATCATTAGACTCAGCATCATACACTTGTCTTAATCCTTCAAATGAATTCATTTATAATCTGCCGAAATTTCGGCAGTATCTCCCCTGTAAATACACCATCCCGGAGATTCTAGCTCGGCTAATTTTAATCAACAACAATCCGGGAATTAAACCCGGCCAAACCAACAACAATACCAACAATTATTCCAACAATATCAACATCACAACACTATTATTCATACCAATATATTTCATAAACATCCCACACGATGTTTTTCAACATGCAACAACAATATGCACTTCCTTTCATCCCAATCAAGGAATATAATCTCACCAACACACCAACAATGTTAGATATCATTTTTATACGCATAAATACGTTCATCCACACGACCACAACATGTTCAAAACAATCCATAAACGCAACAACTACAACACGACACTTTATGACCGTTCCTCCATAACTATTTTCATTTTTAAAGCTTGCTAGACCTTCAAATAAATTCAAAATAAGAGATGGAATAAATAACATACCTTAAACTTGAAGAAACTCAGCCACATCAAACTTTTTCCAACACCAAGCGTAAGCAAAAGCAAGAACAATCACCTTTCACGGACTAGTTTGGCGTAATCTTGTCAAATTCTTGATTTATTGGACTATAATATTTGGGAGAGGTGTAGAGAATTTTCTAGGAACTTTTAGAAGGTTAATTTGCTGCAAAGAACAGATTTATGGGGTATTTATAGGCCCCCTAGGTCGGTTTCACCGACCTCCCCTTGTGGGGCCCGCGGAGCTTCTCTTTGTTTTTTTTTTTTTTTTTTGGCAGCTTAAGGTACGGTTACTAAAATGGCCATACCTTTTGATCCCGATATGGTGTGAGGGCCCACGACCTATGGTTGGAAAGATCTTTCAATTATCTACAACTTTTATTTCTTGGTGTGTTTCCAAATTCCAAACGTATAATGCCGTTTTCGCCCCTCCAAGTCAGGTCGTCCGAAAACGTTTTCTTAAATCGTCCTTTTGGAGGGCCTACACTCATTTTGGCTTATGGGTCCTTCTTAGGACTTGCTCAACCTCGCATGTACTACCCATATATCTCTTCATATGTATTTTATAAAGTCCCGATGTGTGGGCCCCACCTTAACTTATGGTTACGAGTGCTATCATCAAGTAACTTGTTAACCGATTTACCCCGTACGATCTCCAAATGTCATATATATACATTCTTATACTCAGATAATATAATCTTTATTCCTAATCCTTGTGTAACTTTGCTCTCGCTTGAGCTCATACTAAGTCGTCGACAGTCTTGGTAACACAGAAATTTTCGGGGTGTAACAAGCGGGACAGGACCCCGCTATGCCCATAATTATATACACAAAAGAATAAGTACCCAAAAGCTACGGCTCCGAAAGAAATGGAGCTCTGCTATGCAATCTCTGAATAAGAAGCTATGGATTAAGTCTGTCTCCCTATGCACCTGCGGGCATGACGCAGCCTCCACAAACAAAAGGACGTCAGTACGAAGAATGTACTGAGTATGTAAAGCATGATCAACATCAATATAGAAGCATAATAGATATCATATGAAAATAGCATACGAAGGGAGACAGTAATATCATCATCGTCATGTCGCTTACTTGCATACATCGTCGTTCGTATCCCATAATAATACTCGTACCATACTTGTGCTCATATTCGTATACATGTCCTTATTCGTATCCTTATACATAGTCTTATCACATTCATATTCATATTATATACATAGTCATTTCATATACATAGCATTTACATAGCATACCCGACCTCATAGGATCGGTGTCTTATACATGCTTGGCTAACCAAGGCTCAAGGTCATACATACCTGGCCCTACCAAGGCATCAGGGTTATCCGTACCATCTGCAGAGCTGTGCGCGCATTTCGTAATCGTATACATACATTATACATAGTCATATACATATAGTCTTACCCGGCATCATAAGCTCGGGGCCTTATCATAGACCTTCATAGGCATACATATACATATATCGTAGTTCGTAAGCATCTCTAGTCTCATTTTACTCTCATCATCATTACTATCCTCATCATTATCGTTACATTTACATTATAGAGTTACTCGTCATACAAGGAACATAGTATAATCATAGTACATATCAAGGGTCGTGAGTTTATGAGCTCGGAATGTCAACCATGTGGAGACAACATACTCATATAGAGGAATTAGGAATTTGGCCAAGAACCATGCCTTATGAAAGAAGGGTTAGCCTTACATACCTTTTCGTCGGACTATTCTACACTTGCACGTTTCCTTCCAATGCTAGCGTTTATACCTTCATTAATATCATAACAATGACCATTAGTCATTCACATTATCCACATTATCTAGATTCCTCAATTTGCCTCTAATTCACCCACATTCATGGTCATTACACCCATCTTCGTCCATTCGTCTAAAGTGTTTAGTTCATGATCTTAATACCATTCATAACACATTCATATCACAACTCAACAACATTCATAACTCAATTCAACTATTTCTCAAAATGTCACTATTCTTCATTCATGACCTAGTTCACCACATTTTCTACAATCCATGTATTTTAATTCTCCAATACCTTAAACATCTTGTAAAAATCATGAATCTTACCTTAGAAGTTGTAGGAACAAGCTTTGGTTGATAATACTCTTCTTTGAGCAAAACCCTAGTTTTTCTCCATTTGGATTTCTTGACTTGGATGATCCTTGATGATTCTCTTATCCTTGATTCACTTGTCTTAATGTTATTGATGGCTTATAATCCTTGAAAACTCATATAATAAATGTAGAGAGAAGTTTTAGAGAGAAGTGGTGTAATGTTGTAATGAAATAAAATAAGTCTTGATCCTCATATTTAATGAATTGGAAAATCTGTGCTGGGTGAACAGTGGTTGTCCATGGAGGTTTACGGTCCGTATTTCACTTTACGGACCGCCCTCGTGGTCGTCTTTAAGCTTAAGCAGGACCAGAGACTTTGGCCTGCATGCATGGTGATTTACGACCATGGTTTACGGGCCGTAAATCACTTTATGGTCCGTCAACCAGGTCGTATTATACCTTTTCCTCAGCTGGCAGAAAGTTGAAGTTTGGCATGCCAGTTTACGACTTGGCAGTTTACGGACCGTATACCAGTTTACGGTCTGTATTTGCACTTTACGACCACTGGCAGAAGGCTGAATCCATTGCATGGCAGTTTACGTCTGCCAGTTTATGGACCGTATTGCACTTTACGGTCCGTATTTTGCAATATACGACCACTGGGCAGTTTTGCCAACTTTCAATTTTTCTCATTTCTCGACTTTTCATTCTAATCATCCACATCCCTTTACATACATTTCCCATGAAACATTATACACTCGCACTCCTCGCACACATCATTAGTTCATTTACTTGCGTACCAACGAGAAATTTCCGAGGTGTAACAATATGTTATTCTTATACTTATATAACAGAATCTTCATCCCTAATCCTTGTATATCTTTACTCTCCCCTGAGCCCATACTAAGTCGTCTGCAGTTTCGGTAACACGAAAATTTTTCCGGGGTGTAACATTCTTCCTCCCTTAGGAACATTCGTCCTCGAATGTTGGAAATATGTAACTTATAGAAGTTTTATGGATAGTTAAACAATAGAGTAAAACATGACGGTACTATTTAAGGTCAAATTAATCATATCTAATACCGCCAGTATCATGCTATAATAACTAAAAGGTTACATATCAAAGGTAGTCTTCTATTCGTTTACCATAGTTCTGATTTATAGCTATGGTCTTGCTATGCTATCGGCACTTCCCCCCTTAAGGTTTCAACTAAGTTTTTGACTAAGTATTTTGTCTCGATTGACCCCTTTAACTCCTATGCTTGTGTTCTAACTTATGTTGTAATACATCATGTCATAGTGGTAAGGGACAGTTCGTATATAGCTTAAATCCATCAATAAATAATCTGAAGAAGGGTCTACCTGATGGTGCATCCTGCGGTGTCTCTGGACCCGGTCTCCCACCTAGAGCGTAGATACGATGCGGCCCAGTACTGGAGCTAGATGCTCCACCTCAGCCCCTGCCTCAGCCGGAAGAAGTCTGGAGTCCTATCTCTGGGGCTCTTACTGAGGGTAACGATGCTACTACCGAATTCTCAAGAACAACACTACCCACTCTTTGTGGGCAATCTCTAGCATAGTGCCCCGGATCACCACAAGTATAGCATACACCCTGACGACACCGTCCTACATGACGTTTTCCACAAGTCGCTCATCGAGGATGGGGCAACATCTCCTGCCCTGACCCCACCTGCTGCTGAGCACCCGATGCATAAGAACTCTGTCATAGCCTAAGGGAAGTCTCCCTACCCCGCTGAGATCCTTAAAACTGCAGAGGTGCACTATACTGGGGTTTGCTCTCGCTAGTGGAACCTCTATACTGAGCCTCTGACCTAGCCCTCTTGGGCTGACCACTACTCTGCTCCGAGATAGCTTCTCGCTGGCGCCTACGATCCTCTGACCCTTGAGCATAAGCCTGAATACGAGCTATATCCATACCTGGTTGCATCGCTACTGCCATACAAGCCTCCTGCAACCCTGGATCTAATCCCATCACGTATCGGTGAACTCTATCTTCCATTTCCTACACAACAGAAGGGGCATATTTGTCTAAAGAATCAAACTCCACACTATACTCTCTAACTAACATACTACCCTGCTGTAGGTTAAGGAACCTATCAACCCTTGCCTGCCTCAACTCAGGTGGCATATAATGGCGCAAGAAGGCATCTGAGAATTCCTGCCAAGTCAGCGGAAGAGCATCCCTACCCCTCGATAATCTCCATGATTGAAACCAATTAATCGCTATACCCTGCAATCTATAAGCAGCTAACTCAACAGATTCTGTAGCTGACGCCTTTGTCATATTTAAAGTACGCTGCATACTATCTATGAACTCCTGCGGATCAGCATTAGGGTCCGTGCCCTTAAACTCTGGGGGATCTAATGTAAGAAAATCTCGGGCCCTGGCACTAGCAGCCCTATCAGGATACTCATGACCCCTATCCTGTCGTCCAGCCTGGGTAGCAAGTATCTGAGTCAACAAATGGATAGCATCTCTTATCTCTCTCATCTCCTGACCCTGAGCATCCGGCTGAGGGACTGGAGGTACTGGTACTAGTGTTGGAGCTTGGGCTGGATCAGGTGCCCCTCTGAGCTCCGCCAGAGGTGGGGAAGTAGGAGAACTCTCGGACTGAATGTGTATCCCAGTATAAGTCTGAGCTCTGGTGGACCTCGGGGCTTGGCTAACTGTCTCACCCTAAACTGATTTTCCCTTCTGGGCTGCTGTCGCATTACTCTTCCTAGTCATCGCTGAAATCATACAAGATTATTAGATTAAGGACTTCACTTATGATAGAGCTCTATTCGCACGATCTCTAACATGAAAAAAGGAATGACACCCTATTAATGTCTCGTAGCCTCCTGTTTATAGAAGTGGTGCACAACACAACGATAAAAACAAGACTCTACTAGACACCGTCTGCGAACATGCCGAGGACCGAACTGCTCTGATACCACTTTTGTCACGACCCAACCTAGGGCCATGATGAGTGACCGAGCTTAACCTGCCCGATAACCCAACTTATGTTACCTGTACTCAAACATGGCATTCAATAGGGTCTATTTAACAAAGTTTGAAAGCTGTAAATAGAATACCAAAGTCCATCTGTAACTCAAAACATCTCAAAGTATACTTATAAATACGGAACATATCATAAGGCAAACCAATGACGTTGCCGATACTTCTGTACAACAAAACAATGGCAGGCAAGGACAAACAGTATCCATGACACCCATGCTGTCCGCAGACTACTAGAAGAGTATGATCGTACATAAGTGATGGGACAGGGCCCCATCATTCCCATAATGTATACAAACAAAATTATACCAAATCCGGAACAGTCTCTGAAGCAAGTGGAGCTGTCTGACTCTCAATGCTAACTCCTCCTAGGTGGCTGGATCGTTTAACCGCATCCCTGAACCTGTGGGCATGAAATGCACCCCCCGAAGAAAGGGAATCACTACGGAATATGTACTAAATATGTAAGGCAATACTGAATCATAAAACAAGGAAAAGCGTAATAGTAAGCAAGTTTAGAAAGCAACCTGGGGGTAACCTGGAACAGCACTTTGAACCATGTCATATGGTCCCTTACAAAAATTCTAGCATACACAATATAAATATAGAATATCCTACTCGTAGCCGCTTCCGGCTAATAACACAATAGTCCCTTCGGACGGCCGCTTCCGGCGTAGTCATGATGGCCCCTTCGGGCAGCCGCTTCCGGCTTAGCTAGGATGGCCCCTTCGGGCAGCCACTTCCGGCTTAAGAATATCATAATCCAGCTGATCAGGTGGAACAATAACAATACATATGATATACAGTATGAATATGTAATGAAGTTACAAAACGTTGCACCCCTTTCAGAGTGGTTTCTATTACAACTCCCTTTGGAGAGATTTTGAGAACAAGTTTTAGAGTTTCCTTCATTTACCGTTTGCTTTGTAGTGAACATGTAAGTATAATGTATCGCAGAAGCTTCCTTCGAATTATCAACAAGAGTATAGCATGAACGAAACAGGACATTGGATATCGACTCAAAATCTAACTAAGAATAGAGTACTTATGTTTTATGTTCTTTAGGAGTCATATAAATGCCAAAATATGAAAGAAGAATTAGCCTTACATACCTTATTTATGCCTCAAGCTAATCCTCGAGTCCCTTCCCGAGCTTAGTCAACTTAGTAGCAGCTCAACCATGAAAATATCATCCCCCAAGCTCAATATTTAGCTTGAAATGATAACGACAACTCTTATTACAGTTTATCCTTCACGAGCCTCGGGATTCGAGGCCTCAAACTTGATCGAACCCTTGCTTTATCTCTCTGACTCTCCTCACTCTCTCTCTCTCTCTAAAATATTCTAGATCTTTTGGCATGCAATGAAAAAGATAATGGGTGAAAATTTTCCTTAAATAGCCAAGGAAGTGGGCCTGACCCGACTTGGAGTCGGGTTGGGCCGAGCCCACTGCCAGTTTGACCTTTCCTTATTAAAACGTCCATAACCTTTTATCCCTATGTCGCATGAAGGCCCACGACCTATGGTTGGAATGGTATTGCAATTAGCTACAACTTTGATGTTTTGTGCTTTCCCAAATTCTAAACGTATAATGGTGTGTTGGCCTCGTAAAGCTAGATCACCCGAAAACGTATCCTTAAATCATCCTTTTGGAGTGCTTATGCTCATATTTGGCTTAAGTGTCCCTCTTAAGACTTTCTAAACTTCCTATGTACTATTCATATGTCATATGCCCTTTATAAAATCCCGACATGTGGGCCCCACTGTTATACCCCGTATTTTATACGTCGAGTTATTCGCAAAAGAATCGACGGGAGCAAAGACGGAACCCTTCCCGGACACGAAATAGAAACCTTTAATTTTTAATTTCGAAATTAGAACTAATTGTTTATCAATTTTACTTAGTATAAAAATATTATTGGAGATTAGGAATTAATTAATTGTGATTAGATTATTAAGCAACGATTAGTGAATAATCAAAATAATTAAAATTAATTAGTAAAGTGGGCCCCACCCGATTTTTGTTTAAAAAAAAAAGGAAAAAAAAATGAAACCACTTAATGACTCACCATGAAGGGAGCACGTGGAAGCCTTAGGGGAGGCATATAAATATACATTTGGATGAGTAATTCATCCATTACACATTCATTTGTATTGTGAACAATTAAATTGGAAGGAGAGAAAGAGTGAGGCTCTCGGCCATGGCTGTTTAGCCGAGAATGGTGTGGGAAAAATTAAAGTTTCAAGGTTATTTCATGATCAAGGTGTTGTGAAGATTCAAGCATTTAGCAAGATTAAGAAGTCAAGTGTATTAAGGTAAAATTTGATCTTCTTTTTACACGTTTAGGAGGATTTTAAACTTGGTTAATTTGATAAAGGTGTGTTGAATATGAAAGGTTGTAAATGTTGTTGTTGAAGTTCAAAGTTGAACCGTGTAATTGGATTATATGAAGTAAAGATGATAAATTGATTTTAAGATTATATTATGGTTGTTGCTATCATAGATTACATAGTAAAAGAATGAAAAGAATTAGAAAGTTAAAGGTGAAGTTGTGTTGATATGAACATGTTGTTATTCTTGTTGAATTTAAAGAATTGAACATATGATTATGTCCATATATTGTTGTTGGTATTTCTGTGTCAACATGTGGGCAATTGGAAATTCGGGATAGGCGAATATATACGGGAAGTGCTGCCCGATTTTAGTTAAGTCTTTAGATAATAGAAAACCCTAAACGGGAATTATATAAGTTGAAATATAGGTTCTGTAAGAACGGGATTTAGATTTGTGAACTAGAAAATATAGTTACTAACGATAACGTTACTCTTATATAAATAGGATAAAAGAGCGACGAGGCGAAAGGGTTCACGAATAGTCGCTAACAGGTATGTAAAGCTGTCCCTTCTTTCTTTTAGCATGTCTTAAACTTAAGTGATGACTGATATGAACTTTGGGGTAATTCCATTCATAAGCCTTAAGTGATATTTACGATTCTTATTCACTTCTTGATATTACAATTCTCAAGTGATTGAGCCTTTCTCTTCAGTTTCTGTACGTTGGATAACTGTCGATACATAAGCTCCTATTCTCAGGAACTCTGTAAAAACTAATGTCTGGACTTCTATAAATTGTTTTATATGATCTTGATACATGGTTATGACTTCTAAGTCCCTTGATATATTCCATACAGACATTCGAGGGATACTTGATAGGATTGTCACTATTAATACTCAAGTGTTAACCTTTTCTTCTTATTCTGTTTGAGTCTTGATAATGATTTAAATTGCATATGGTTTCTCATTACTCTGCTCGTGCATGCCTCAATATATCTTTCACCGAGTTCCGGGCCGGGTATGTTATCATGCACAGTTTCACTGCATTGTTCACCGAGTCCCTCACTAGAGGGTCGGGTACGGTATATATATATATATATATATATATATATATATATATGATGATATGATGATATGATGACATGTTATGGCAGCCAGGAGGGCATATGATGACTTTATTCACCGAGTCCCTCACTAGAGGGCCGGGTACGGTATATATGTTTATGATATATGATATTGTGCATGATTCATGTGTCAAAGGCAAGTGTTTTGGTATTCTAAACATTGTACTTGTTTCCGGTACTTCTTATTTCAGTTATGATCCTTTTACTGTATTTCATGCTTTACATGCTCAGTACATATTCCGTATTGACCCCCTTTCTTCGGGGGGCTGCGTTTCATGCCCGCAGTTAGGGGTGTTCATGGTTCGGTTTGGGTCGGTTATTTATTGAAACCATAACCAAACCAATTTAGTCGGTTTTTGAAGGTCTAAAA
The DNA here is from genome assembly GCF_019175385.1 of Lycium barbarum. Classification (NCBI taxonomy): domain Eukaryota; kingdom Viridiplantae; phylum Streptophyta; class Magnoliopsida; order Solanales; family Solanaceae; genus Lycium; species Lycium barbarum. The sequence goes on along the minus strand of NC_083341.1, from coordinate 102,926,217 downwards.
CCATAACCAAACCAAATAAAATAATAACCATCGGTTTGGTTATTGTCGGTTTGGTTCGGTTTGGTTGAATTTTTCTATTTATGACTAGCAGCCATGAGACTTATCAGTAAAACATTAAAAAGCTGAAAACGATATGTCTTTTTTTTGTTCAAACGATAAATTTTATTTATCGTTTAAGGTGGAACATACATCATAGAAATATTTTCACTATTAGTGATAGTGTCATACTCAAGTTACCCAAAGTTGCTAAACTATTACATATAGAGCTAAAAACTAAATAAGTAGTGGCTGCACCATTTTTGTCATCTTAATACACATACCTGGAAATAAAGTACAACATAGGAGCTTTTAGTTGTTGTTACAAACATACATATTAATTAAACATAAAGACTACCTAAAATTAAAATTAAAATATATGAAATAAAAAAACTGTGTAATGATCCCAAACTTTGGGGCAATACTTGCATTTTGTCCTCAATTCTCCCATTTTATTAAAAACACCTTGTGTAATGATCCCAAACTTCAATGTTTTTCAATCATTATCCCCAGGGCTAGGGTCTCGATTACAAAGAGTTGTTCTTTTCTACCTTTTAGGAGGATTACCCACGGAAGAAGTATTAGGGCATTACCATGTGCTTGAGTTGCAACAAATGCTGATGTTACTGAAGTATCTTTTATAGGAACCTCCAAATCTACAACCACTATCCTTTTCATATGAAAAATATTAAAAGTTTAGGACCCATTCAGACAAGAAAAAAGAAAGGTATAAATTCGGGAAAAAAAGAAGAAACAACCTAAAATCAAATGACTGACAAAGAAAGGATAAAAATTTGAGTTAAAGACATTAGACTCTAACGTGAGCTTCTGTTAGTAGGTTTACACTTAACACTTAAAGCGTTAAAAGACTTAAAGACATGGGCTTGGACATATTCTTCAAAACATGAGCCTTGAACAATCATGTGAAATAAGTAGACCAAAAATCAAATTAATGATTAAAAGGGATAAAATATTTATAGTTATTTATGAAAAACTAATATTATACATATAAATAATTATAAAATTTATGTATATAATTTATCGGTTTGGTTCGGTTATTTTTTAATATAACCATAACAAAACCAAATATTATAGGTTTTTAAAATTTAAAACCAAATCAAACCAAACCAAACCAAACCAAATGTCGGTTTTTTTATTCGGTTTGGTTTTGGTTTTAACCAAAACCGTTAGCAGCCCTACCCGCAGGTGCAGATACTCGCCTTGGTGATCCGCTAGCTTAGGAGTCCCTTTCTGCTGTCTTAGAGAGCTCCGTCGTTCCGGAGCCTAGATTTTGGTACAGACTTCCTGATATATATATATATATATATATATATATATATATATATATATATATATATATATATATATATATGTTTTTGTCTAGGGGTACGACGGGGCCCTGTCCCGTCATATGTTACTGTTGATACACTTAGAGGTCTGTAGACATGTATGTGGGTTGCATTCAGATGTGATCAATTGTGTGTATGGTCAATATGCGTGTTCTATCGTTGCAACAGCCTTGCCGACTTGCATATATTGTCATGTTGTGGTAGCAGCCTTGTCGGCGTTCTTGTGTTATTGTTTCGTACTGGCAGCCTTGTCGTCTTGCGTATACATATAGTTGGGACGTTCCCACATTTTATGACAGCCTTGTCAGCTTATGTACTGCGTTATCTGTTGATAGTTGTGACTCCTCAGGAGACAGGTTGCTGGACATATACATACGTTTATGCGACAGCTCCGAGACTATGTTTTGGTCTTTATAAGTTCCATGTTATGTTTTGTTATGGATTGATCATATAGCTAACAGGTGTGTATACGAGGTCCATCTCGGGCACTAGTCATGGCCTACGGGGTTGGGTCGTGACAAAAGTGGTATCAGAGCGGTTCATCCTCGGAGTGTCTACAGACCGTGTCTAGTAGAGTCTTGTTTATCGGTGTTTTGTGTACCACATCTATAAACAGGAAGCTACAGGACATTTAGGATGTCATCTTTCCTTCTTATCTTAGATCGTGCAATAGAGCTATATTGTCTGGAAAATCCCTTTCTAACAGACTATTATGTTTACAGTTATGCCTCCGAAGAAAGCGACAGCTGCCCAGAAGGGAAAATCGGTAGCAGGGGATACTAGCCAGACTCGGAGAGTTACTAGGGCTCGTGCCCAGATTATGCCTGAGGTTGTGCTCCAGTCCACAAGTTCTGCTACACCGCCGCTTCCAGAGGAACCCAGGACAGAGACAACTCCGGGTCAGGGGACGGCTCCACCGCCAGGTCCCGAGGTCCCAGCACTTGAGCCTCCAGCTCCTCAGCCAGGGGCGGAGGATAGAGCAATGAGAGATGCAGTTCAGTTACTCACCAGATTAGTGGCAGGACAGGCTCGCAGGCATGGACTAGGGTTTGACCAGATGGATAGATATTACAGTTTGAGGGCCCGTGACTTCCTAAGTTGTAATCCTCCAGAGTTTTTCGGGTCGAAGCCCGAGGATGACCCGCAGGAGTTCATTCGGCAGATTCAGCGTACTCTGAGGTTGATTAAGGCTTCTGAGACTGAGTCTGTTGAGTTAGCTTCGTATCGACTGCGGGATGTAGCCGTCAATTGGTATGAGTCGTGGGAGTTATCTAAGGGCGCGGATGCTCCTCCAGCAGTATGGGATGAGTTTGTGCAGGCCTTCCTTGGTCACTTTCTACCTCCAGAGATGCGGCGAGCTAGAGTTGATAGATTCTTACACCTGAGGCAGAATGGCAGGAGAGTTCGGGATTATAGTCTTGAGTTTGATTCGTTGGCCAGATATGCGCCTACTATTGTAGCTGATATGGCTGATAGGATGCATCGTTATGTGATGGGACTGGATCGTTATTTGGTTGATAGCTGTATGGTAATGGCGTCCCAGCCAGGGATGGATATTGCTCGGGTACAGGCGTATGCACAGGGGATGGAGGATCGACATAGGGGGCGTCAGTCCGATAGAGACTTTGATAGAGGCCAGCATAAGAGAGCTAGATCGGCTAGCTATCCGGGTGAGTTTCGGGGCAGGCAGCCTCAGCAGCAGTATAGTAGATATCCCTTTCAGCCAGCACGAAGTGCACCCCCACAGTTCACTGGTAGGAGATTTGATAGTACAGCGTATTCAGGAGCTGGTCAGAGCTCCAAGGCTTCAGGTTCACAGATGCCCAGGGGTTCGAGTCAGTCGAGGCCACCTTTGCCTCGGTGTTCTCGGTGTGGTAGGCCTCATTCTGGGGAGTGCCATCTCGCAACTGGTGCTTGTTTTTCTTGTGGCTGTCAAGGCCATATCACGAGGGAGTGTCCGTATAGGGGTAATCCAGGTGGTGCAGCTCAGCCTACTGGGTCAGTTGCTGGTTCATATTCTTCTGTGGCTATGAGCCCTGTGGGGCAGGGTATTCAGACACCAGCAAGCCGTGGAAGAGGCCATGGCGGAGCCCCTAGTTCTAGCGGCCCTTCAAACTGCATATATGCTTTGGCTAGTAGACAGGACCAGGAGGCGTCACCAAATGTGGCTACAGGTATACTATCGATCTTCTCTCGAGACGTGTATGCATTGATAGACCTAGGCTCCACATTATCGTATATTTCTCCATTTGTTACTAGTAGAATTGGGATAAAACCTGAATTGATAGAACCATTTGAGGTAGCTACCCCAGTAGGAGATTCTGTTATAGCAAGACAAGTATATAGAGATTGTTCGGTGATCATATATAGTCGTTCCACCAAGGTAGATCTGATAGAGCTAGATATGACTGAGTTTGATGTTATTATGGGTATGGATTGGTTAGCTTCTTGTTATGCTAACGTTGATTGTAGAGGCAAGATAGTTCGATTTCAGTTTCAAGGAGAGCCAATTATAGAATGGATGGGAAATACAGCATCGCCAAGAGGTAAGTTTATTTCATACCTCAAGGCAAAGAAGATGGTCAGAAAGGGTTATATTTATCATCTGGTTCGAGTGCATGACCTGAAGGCAGAGGCGCCGACTCTTCAGTCAGTGCCAATAGTCAGCGAGTTTCCCGATGTATTTCCAGATGAACTTCCAAGCCTTTCTCCTGAGCGTGAGATAGAGTTAACTATAGACGTATTGCCAGACACTCAGCCCATATCTATCCCTCATTACAGAATGGCACCTGCAGAACTGAAGGCGCAACTGAGAGATTTATTAGAAAAGGGCTTCATCAGGCCCAGTACATCACCTTGGGGAGCACCAGTATTATTTGTAAGAAAGAAAGATGGGTCGCTGCGGATGTGTATTGATTATAGGCAGCTGAATAAAGTAACAATAAAGAACAGGTATCCCCTCCCCAGGTGTCACGACCCGACTAGGGGCCGCGACGGGTACCAGATGCTAGTTACCGAGCACCGCTCACTCTACTATTTATCTCGCTCATTTAATACTCTTTTATCAATTTTTCATAATGATTGTGGGAAAGTCACATATAACTACAACATACATACTGCATATACATTGGCCTATTGGCCGCCAAAATAATATACATACATAGAAAACCGTTTTGTGAGACCATCTGACCCATACTGAGTATCTACGAGCCATTACTAACATAAGGAATACATAGACGGAACAAGACTCCGTCATGCCCAGAATATACATATAGGAGTGTACATCAAAAGAGAGTAATCACAAGCACCTCCGAACAATGGAGTGCTATCTTCTAGCTGACAGCTACTGATGACCTGGGCCAAACTCTCCTTCCTGTCTACCTGTGGGCATGAACACAGCGTCCGAAGAAAGGACGTCAGTACGAATATTGTACCGAGTATGAGAGGCATACACAAAGAAGGAAAACATCAACATAAAACATGTGGATCTGACTGATAATCATAAATGCCGTATTGCATGCTATCTTACTCATACTCATCATCATAACATGTATGCATCATATGCAAGCTGCCCGTCCATGTCGGAACGGTATAATCATTAGTATCATTTGCCCGCGTCCAGGGCTCCCGCGTCCGGGGTACCATCTCATGCCGCCCACTAGTGGTGTCTGCCCACGCCCGTAGGCCGTGGTGTATCCGTATCGCCGCCCGCCAAAGCGATGTCTGCCCGGCCAACTAGGCCCGGTGTGAAATGCTCATAATAATACGCTTATCATAACATGCTTATCTTATCATAATGCGTACCCATGACTCATGATCAACTTTACTCTATCGGGGTGACGTGAGGTCGTGATCCCCCGATTACATTATGAAATCATCATAGACATTATGACTCACCTTGAAAGGACTAGTACATGAGGTGAGTGTATGCAAGAAATAACATCATCATCATTCTAATGTCATCGTATTTTATAGCTTATCTCATATGGACATTCATAGGTATAGGCTTTTAACTTCTTAGAACGTGAGGATTCGTGAAGGGAATATGAATTTTCAATCAACAGATTCATGCCATTTGAAAGAAATACTAGCCTCACATACCTGGTCGTTTAGCTATACTATCGCTCACTTGCTCTTCTTCAATATCACGTCGTTACCTTCATAAGAGAATTTGGATCAGCATTAGTAACTAACTACAATAACAAATCGCTAATTGTAGGAAAGTCGGACAACGCTTCCTTCGTTCATACTACTTTTCTCATGCTTTATCTCAACTCTTAACATTCCTAACATTACTCATAATATCACAATCGACCATCGTCATTTACGTACATTTAGCAAATCCACCATTTTCCTCCAATTTCCCCATTTTTAGCCTTATGACTCGTCTTTGCGTTTTCATGCGTTTAACGCTTGTTTCATGATGTAAACATCACTCATAATGTATTTGTATTCACAACACTTCAACATTCATAATTCAATCCCACTATCATTCATTTATGGCACTATTCACTCAGTAATGGTCTATTTCTATGTTCTTCTACATTTCAAGTGTCTAAGCTTTTCAATACTTCAAACAACCTAGAATGATCATGAAAATTACCTTGGATAGTGGGTGAACAACCCTTGAGTTGAAATTCTTCACTTAGCCAAAACCCTAGTTCCACCCTTCTTTAGAATTTCTTGATTTAGAAGATCCTTTGATGTGTTCTTACACTTATTTTCATGAATTTAGTGGTGATGATCTTGATATTCCCTTTGATTCTCTTGAATTCTTGTGGAGGAATAATTTGGAATGTTCTAGAGGTTTCTTGAGTTGTGTTGATGAATAATGAACTGAATTGTAGTCCAAGCCTCTTTTAATAATCCCAAAATTTGATCTTTAATGAATTCTCGTCGGGTGAACAGTGGCCGTAAAGTGCAGTTTACGGTCCGTCCCAGTGATCGTATTTAAGCATTCTCCAAAACAGAGAGTCTGGCTGGTGGACAGGGCAGTTTACGACCTGGTTTACGGGCCGTAAACTGGGTCGTATTTAGCCATATTCAACAAATTCCAGAAAGTTGAGATTTTTGGCAGGTTGAAGGACGAGTGCACTATACGGTCCGTAAACCACTATACGGTCCGTATAGTGCCACATACAACCACTGGCTGTGAATTTCTCTGCAACTTTATAATTTTTTCCCGAGATTCATAATTAGCCATTCCCGACTTAGTGAAACACCATACACTCATCATACCAGTACGGGAAAACTTCTGAGGTGTAACATTCTCCCCCCCTTAGGAACATTCGTCCTCGAATGTTCGACACTTGGGGATTCTGGAAAAATTTTGCCAAAGTTTCCTTTGTAAATTGGATACTACTTCCCCATTACAACAACCCACAATATCTTCGCCTCATCGGCTATATCATAATATCAATACATCTACAGCCACACACGGCTAAAAACATGAAGTTAAAACATACCTAGCTTACATCATCGACGTCTCATCTTGGTTCTCTTCTAGGGATTGGAACAAATGGGGGTACATAGATTTCATCTTCTCCTCCGCTTCCCAGGTCATTTCTTCCCGATTATTGTTCCGCCATAGCACTTTGACTGAAGCAACCTTTTTGTTGCGAAGCCTTCGTACTTGTCTATCCAAAATGGCAATGGGCCTTTCCTCGTATATTAGCTTCTCTGTTACTTGCACATCAGCAATCAGAACTATCCTCGTGGGGTCTCCAATACACTTGTGGAGCATCGAAACATGGAATACTGGGTGTACAGATTCGAGCTCTGAAGGCAAGTCCAACTCATAGGCTACTCTTCCCACCTTGCGGATGATTCGGTAAGGTCCAATGTATCTTGGACTCAACTTCCCCTTCTTACCAAACCTCATTACTCCTCTCATTGGCGAAACCTTCAAGAATACCCAATCGTTAGCTTGAAATTCCAAGTCTCGTCGGCGGTTGTCTGCATAGGACTTTTGACGACTCTGAGCTGTTAATAACCGATCTCGTATCACCTTGAATTTCTCGACTGCCTGTTGAATCAAGTCGGGGCCTAGCAGCTGTGCTTCCCCGGTCTCAAACCATCCAATCGGAGATCTACATTTTCTTCCATATAAGGCTTCATACGGGGCCATTTGAATGGTGGAATGATAGCTGTTATTATAGGAAAATTCAATAAGAGGCAAATGCTCATCCCAACTACCGCCAAGGTCCAATACACATGCCCGTAGCATATCCTCTAAGGTCTGAATAGTGCGCTCGGCTTGTCCGTCGGTCTGCGGATGGAACGCCATGCTGAGCTTGACTTGGGTACCTAGACCTTCTTGAAAGGACTTCCAGAACTTGGCTGTGAACTGTGCCCCTCTGTCTGTGATAATGGCCAAGGAATACCGTGAAGTCGTACAATCTCCTTGAGATACAATTTAGCATAATCTTCTGCTGAGTATGTGGTTCTAACGGGGAGGAAATGAGCTGATTTCGTGAGTCTATCCACAATCACCCATATAGAGTCACACTTCCCTCGCGTACGGGGTAATCCTACCACAAAATCCATATTAATTTCTTCCCATTTCCACGTAGGAATTTCCATTGCTTGCAATAAGCCTCCTGGCTTTTGATGCTCGGCTTTTACTTGCTGGCAATTCGGACATTGGGCTACAAATTCTGCTATATCTCGCTTCATGCCATCCCACCAATATATCGATTTAAGATCATGGTACATCTTGGTTGCACCTGGATGAATAGAATACCGGGAATAATGTGCTTCCTCTAAAATCCGTTGGCGCAAGTTTGCCACATCCGGTACACATAACCTGTCCTGATATTTAAGGACCCCTTCTATGGAAACTTCGAATGGATACTTTCCCTTTTCATGAGCTAGATCTCGATAATGACTTAGCTGGGAATCCTCATATTGTCGTTCCTTCACCTTTAGATTCAATGATGAAACTGTGGGGTCATTGATGCTAATACTTGCATCTCCTGCGTCAGTCGCACGTACGCCGAGACTTGCTAGTTGATGGAGCTCATGAACCATTTCCTGCTTTTCTGAAGGAACTCCACATAAACTACCCATCGATCGGCGGCTAAGTGCATCTGCCACTACATTCGCCTTCCCTGGATGATATAGAATGTTCACATCGTAATCCTTTAGTAATTCTAACCATCGCCTTTGCCGCAGGTTCAACTCCTTCTGTTTGAAAATATATTGGAGGATTGTGTGATCTGTATAGATGTCAACACGTACACCATACAAGTAGTGCCTCCATATTTTTAAGGTGTGGATAACCGCGGCCTATTCGAGATCATGAGTCGGATAATTTTGTTCATGCCTTCGCAACTGTCTCGAGGCATATGCAATGACTTTCCCATGCTGCATTAATACGCACCCTATTCCCACACCGGAGGCATCACAATATACGACATAGCTATTGGATCCTTCTTGAAGTGTTAGCACTGGTGCTGAGGTCAACCTGTTTTTCAACTCTTGAAAGCTACGCTCACAGGCATCACTCCACTGGAATTTAGCCTATTTCTAGGTTAACCTTGTTAACGGGGCTGAAATAGATGAGAAGCCCTCTACAAATCTTCTATAATATCCTGCTAGCCCAATGAAACTACGAACTTCTGTGGGCGTCGTAGGCCTTGGCCAAGTCTTCACAGCTTCTATTTTCTGAGTGTCGACTCGGATACCATCATCTGAAATAATATGACCTAGAAATGCCATGGATTTTAGCCAAAACTCGCACTTCGAAAACTTTGCATACAATTCCCGATCTCGAAGGACGCCAAGAACAATTCTTAGATGATCTGCAAGTTCTGACTCTGTGTGAGAATATACCAGGATATCGTCGATAAACACTATCACAAAGAGATCCAAGAACGACCTGAATGCATTATTCATTAAATTCATGAACACCGCCGGGGCGTTTGTCAACCCAAACGACATCACTCGGAACTCGTAATGGCCGTACCTCGTTCTAAAGGCTGTCTTGGGAATGTCTTCTTCTCTGATCCTCACTTGATGATAACCCGATCTTAGGTCTATCTTAGAAAAACACTTAGCACCTTGTAATTGATCGAACAAGTCATCGATTCTGGGAAGGGGATATCTGTTCTTCACAGTCACCTTGTTCAACTGTCTATAATCGATACACATTCGTAGTGACCCATCTTTCTTTCGCACGAACAAACCGGTGCTCCGCACGGTGATGAACTGGGTCTAATAAAACCCTTCTCGAGTAAGTCTTTCAACTGTGCCTTTAGCTCTTTCAACTCTGCTGGAGCCATTCGATAGGGAGGAATAGAAATAGGCTCGGTGTTGGGTACTACATCAATAGCAAAATCGATTTCCCTTTCTGGAGGAAGGCCTGGTAACTCGTCGGGAAACACATCTGGGAATTCATTCACTACCGGGACAGACTGGAAAGTTGGCACTTCCGCTTCCGTGTCATGAACCCGAACTAGATGACAAATATAACCCTTGGCTATCATCTTCCTCGCCTCAAGGTAGGAAATAAACCTACCCTTTGGGGAAACTGTATTACCCTTCCACTCGAGTATGGGCTCTCTCGGAAATTTGAATCGAACTACCTTTGTCCGGCAACAAACATTAGCATAGCATGACGCCAACCAGTCCATACCCATAATTACGTCAAAATCTATCATCTCAAGTTCAATCAAATCAGCCTTTGTCTGACGATCACATATAATGACTACACAGTTATTATATATTTGCCTCGCTATTACAGGATCACCAACCGGAGTGAATACTTCGAAAAGTTTAATTGGCTCGGGTCTCACCCCAACACAATCAGCAATATACGGAGTAATATATGAGAAGGTAGAACCTGGATCAATCAGAGCATATACGTCACGGGAAAATATAGTCAGGGTACCTGTGACAACATATGGGGAAGACTCGAGATCCTGTCACCCAACTAAAGCATACACACGGGGCTGAATAGCACCTGAAGTAGATGCTCCCCCTCTACCTCTGCCTCTTCCTGTTGTAGTTTGAGGAGTCTGTGCTGTCGGGCGTGCTGAAGAAGAACCCGTTGCTGAACCTGTAGGCTGAGTCCCAGCTCTATCCCTCGCTGAGGGGCAATTTCTCATCATGTGACCAACTTGCCCGCAAGCATAACAAGCATCCGAACCCTGACGACACCGTCCGGAATGTAATTTGCCAGACTGGCTACACCGCTACAGGAGGTCTCCTCTGACTAACATCTCCCTGATACTGAGAACTTGGGGCCCTCGAACTCTGACCCTGCCCTGACTGGAAAGAGCGATCGAACCTTCCGTCTGAGAATCTGGGAGGCGCACTAGTCGCGGACTGACCTGAGTTCCTGGTATGTGTCTGTCTCGGTCCCTCTCTATACTCACTGCTCTCTCCCATAGATCTAGCCCTCTTACCTTGTCTTCTACTTCTGTCACCATCACGCTCACTTCTCTGCTGCTGTTGTCGCTCCTCAATATTCTGGGCGTGAGCCTGTATCCGAGAAATATCCATCCCGTCTTGCAGGGAGGCCGTTAAACAATCCCTGTATAAATGTGGCCCCAACCTACTCACAAATCTATAGATTCGGTCTCCCATGTTGGCCACCATAGTCGGAGCATATCGGGCCAATGAGTTGAATTGCAAGCTATACTCTCGAGCACTCATACCCCTTTGCTTTAAATTCAGAAACCTGTCCGCTCTAGCTCGGCGGACTTCAGGTGGCAAATAGTGACGAAGAAAAGCATCTACAAACTCTTGCCACAAGGGAGGTGGTGCATTATCCCCTCTTGTCACCACCCAATTCTTATACCACAGTACCGCCACGTCGCGAAGTCTATATGAGGCCAACTCTACAGATTCAGTCTCAGAAGCATGTATAAGTGTTAATGTTCTCAGCATCTCATCGATAAAGCCTTGTGGGTCCTCATCCGTCCTTGACCCGAAAAATTCTGGAGGATTTAGAGTAAGGAAATCACGGGCTCTTGTGCTAGCTAAACGATCACTTAGGCCCGTATTCTGTTGCTGTGCTTGAGCGGCAACCAAATGTGTCAGTAATTGTATGGCCTCGGACACTTGTTGTCCCGAAACACCCGGTGGAGGAATAGGAGCTGAGGCTCCTCCCTGTTCTTCTACATTAGGTGCGGCCTCACTTTGCGATTCACTTTCCTCTACCTCCGCCGGAGGCTCCCTTTCTGCCCGTTTCTTCGTCGTAGCTTTGCCTTTCTGGGCAGCTGTAGCTTTTCCTTTCGGCGGCATTTTTCTGAAACCATAACGCACTTTTAAGAACAACACAATCCTAAGCATGGCTCTATCGCACGATTTCATGAGAAGAAGGATGGTCATTTTCCTAAATGCCCTGTAGCCTCTTGTTTATTAGTGTGGCGCGCAACACACCATAAGCAAGACTCTACTAGACACGGCACGTAGACACTTCCTAGGACGAATTGCTCTGATACCACTTCTGTCACGACCCGACTAGGGGCCGCGACGGGTACCCGATGCTAGATACCGAGCCCCGCTCACTCTACTATTTATCTCGCTCATTTAATACTCTTTTATCAATTTTTCATACTGATTGTGGGAAAGTCACATATAACTACAACATACATCCTGCATATACATTGGCCTATTGGCCGCCAAAATAATATACATACACAGAAAACCATTTTGTGAGACCATCTGACCCATACTGAGTATCTACGAGCCATTACTAACATAAGGAATACATAGACGGAACAAGACTCCGTCATGCCCAGAATATACATATAGGAGTGTACATCAAAAGAGAGTAATCACAAGCACCTCCGAACAATGGAGTGCTATCTTCTAGCTGACAGCTACTGATGACCTGGGCCAAGCTCTCCTTCCTATCTACCTGTGGGCATGAACACAGCGTCCGAAGAAAGGACGTCAGTACGAATATTGTTCCGAGTATGAGAGGCATACATAAAGAAGGAAAACATCAACATAAAACATATGGATCAGACTGATAATCATAAATGTCGTATTACATGCTATCTTACTCATACTCATTATCATAACATGTATGCATCATATGCAAGCTGCCCGTCCATGTCGGAACGGTATAATCATTAGTATCATTTGCCCGCGTCCAGGGCTCCCGCGTCCGGGGTACCATCTCATGCCGCCCACTAGTGGTGTCTGCCCACGCCCGTAGGCCGTGGTGTATCCGTATCGCCGCCCGCCGAAGCGGTGTCTGCCCGGCCAACTAGGCCCGGTGTGAAATGCTCATAATAATACGCTTATCATAACATGCTTATCTTATCATAATGCGTACCCATGACTCATGATCAACTTTACTCTATCGGGGTGACGTGAGGTCGTGATCCCCCGATTACATTATGAAATCATCATAGACATTATGACTCACCTTGAAAGGACTAGTACATGAGGTGAGTGTAGGCAAGAAATAACATCATCATCATTCTAATGTCATCGTATCTTATAGCTTATCTCATATGGACATTCATAGGTATAGGCTTTTAACTTCTTACAACGTGAGGATTCGTGAAGGGAATAGGAATTTTCAATCAACAGATTCATGCCATTTGAAAGAAATACTAGCCTCACATACCTGGTCGTTTAGCTATACTATTGCTCACTTGCTCTTCTTCAATATCACATCGTTACCTTCATAAGAGAATTTGGATCAGCATTAGTAACTAACTACAAGAACGTATCGCTAATTGTAGGAAAGTCGGACAACGCTTCCTTCGTTCATACTACTTTTCTCATGCTTTATCTCAACTCTTAACATTCCTAACATTACTCATAATATCACAATCGACCATCGTCATTTACGTACATTTAGCAAATCCACCATTTTCCTCCAATTTCCCCATTTTTAGCCTTATGACTCGTCTTTGCGTTTTCATGCGTTTAATGCTTATTTCATGATGTAAACATCACTCATAATGTATTTGTATTCACAACACTTCAACATTCATAATTCAATCCCACTATCATTCATTTATGGCACTATTCACTCAGTAATGGTCCATTTCTATGTTCTTCTACATTTCAAGTGTCTAAGCTTTTCAATACTTCAAACAACCTAGAATGATCATGAAACTTACCTTGGATAGTGGGTGAACAACCCTTGAGTTGAAATTCTTCACTTAGCCAAAACCCTAGTTCCACCCTTCTTTAGAATTTCTTGATTTAGAAGATCCTTTGATGTGTTCTTACACTTATTTTCATGAATTTAGTGGTGATGATCTTGATATTCCCTTTGATTCTCTTGAATTCTTGTGGAGGAATAATTTGGAATGTTCTAGAGGTTTCTTGAGTTGTGTTGATGAATAATGAACTGAATTGTAGTCCAAGCCTCTTTTAATAATCCCAAAATTTGATCTTTAATGAATTCTCGTCGGGTGAACAGTGGCCGTAAAGTGCAGTTTACGGACCGTATTCTGATTTACTGTCCGTCCCAGTGATCGTATTTAAGCATTCTCCAAAACAGAGAGTCTGGCTGGTGGACAGGGCAGTTTACGACCTGGTTTACGGTCCGTAAACCAGTTTACGGGCCGTAAACTGGGTCGTATTTAGCCATATTCAACAAATTCCAGAAAGTTGAGATTTTTGGCAGGTTGAAGGACGAGTGCACTATACGGTCCGTATAGTGCCACATACGACCACTGGCAGTGAATTTCTCTGCAACTTTATAATTTTTTTCCGAGATTCATAATTAGCCATTCCCGACTTAGTGAAACACCATACACTCATTATACCAGTACGGGAAAACTACCGAGGTGTAACACCAGGATCGATGATTTATATTACTAGTTACAGGGTCCTAAGTGTTTCTCGAAGATAGACTTGCGGTCAGGTTATCACCAGGTGCGGGTAAAGGAGACAGATATTCCGAAAACTGCATTCAGGACCCGATACGGGCATTACGAGTTTAGAGTGATGTCCTTTGGGCTGACCAATGCTCCAGCAGTATTTATGGATTTGATGAACCGAGTGTTCAAGCCATTCATTGACCTGTTTGTGATTGTATTTATTGATGATATTGATGATATTTGGTTGTTTTTGGGATGTTTGGATAATCTTACTTCTGTTGTCTTTGGTGCAAGTTCCCCGGTTTAAGGGTGCTCATATGATAATTGCCCTAGTCGGACGAATGCTGTTATGTAGGTATTTGCTTTGGAATCAGTTTCTTCTTGGTTTGGTGATGAATCATATAGGTTGGAAAAACAGGGGAGAAAAAGAGAGGCTACCAGTCTCATTGTACGTCTACGGTTGTCACTTGACCACTGCGGCGGTACCGCTATAGCGATGGGAGCCTCGCTATAGCGGGACCCTATAGAGGTTTGGGTTCGCTACAGTGGTCTGATGCTCGCTATATCGAGCCTGCTGTAGTGGTCACCTTACCGCTATAGCAGTGCTACAGTGCCAGTGGGCAGAAACGAGCCTACTGTCCCGCCTCAACCTCTGCGGCGGTCGGGGTTCCGTTATAGTGGGACCGCTGCGGCGGTCCTTTGACCGCTATAGCGGTCCGCTTCAAGCCCTGGACCTACGACTTCTAACTCTATCCGAAATTGATTTTTCCCACTATTAATTCTTAAAACACCCCATGGGGATTATTATTTACGAACATAGACCTAGATTGGGCATGGGTTGGCGGAGTATTAAATAACGACCTGACGGGTCGTTACACATATGCCATGAAACCAACTCAAAGGATGTTCTATTATCCTCGTCCTACTCCTTAAAACATACCGATTGAAGAACATGAGCTATTATGATCAACAGTTATAGTGGTAAAAAAATTTATGAATGGAATGTAGATGGTTATAGTGAGAGGCAAATTTATTATACGGTACATAAAATGCTAATGTACAGTACAATTTGCAATGCCAATAAAAATAGTGATAGAAACATTGCTGAAATTATTATTGCTGGTTTTACTGGCCAATTAAAAGGATAGTGTGATAATTATTTAACTCAAGAACAGTGTGGTTATATTCTAAACGTTGTTAAACTAGAACAAGGAGAGCAAGGATCTGTTCATGTACCGAATGGTGTTTATACATTAGTTATTAATATTATCGAACATTTTTCAGGCAGATGTTCTGATAATAATGAAACCATTAGGACCATGCTTCAGAACTTGAGATGTAAAACCCTTACTTTTGGTATAAAGATGTATTTCTTAGTAGGGTCATAGAATTACCTGAGCGTAATAATACCCATTGGAAGTCCAAATTTATAGATGGACTACCTACCTTTTTTGAAGAAAGAGTTAGGAAAGCTCTTAGGAAAGGAGAAGCTAGCATCAATTATGATGACTATACTTATGGAAAGTTAATATGTATTTGTGTTCAACAAGGTTTTGCTTTATGCAATGAGATTAAGCAAAATCAGCAGATTAAGAGACATTGTTTAAATGAAAGACAACAATTAGGAGAATTTTGTGGACAAATTGGTATGGATATTCCACAAACCAAAGTGCCTCATAGGCATAGAAAAAAGAAGAAAGATTTTCAGGCTTGGAAAGAAAAACTCTTACAAAAGAAAGCAAGAAGAAAAAGGGAATTCCGGATACGGAAGGATTTTGTGAAATCAAAAAAATCTTAAGGCTTTTTATAAGTGTGATAGAGTCGGTAATTATTATAAAGACTGCAAAGTTAAGGAAAAAATTAAGATCCTTAACATTGATGATGTGTAACAAGGCCGTTTAGTCATTATAGTCTTTAGGCATTTTCGCCAGTTCCTAAGCATTGATTAGCTCACTTTTGACCAGAGGTGTTACACCTCGGAAAGTTCATGTCGTTATGTCATAAGTAGACTAATGCGAGTTTAAGGTTAACATGAAGCTCTTATGACTATGAGAAGGGTACTTGGTGATTTTAGAGTGCAGACAATAAGATTTCGAAGTTATCTGAATTGGTGAAATAAAGTTTGATAAGGACAAGTGAAGTATAAGTGGTGTTTAAGAAATTTTTCATAAACTATTGCGTTAAGGATTATTTGTTAATGCCTTGGAGAGGAGTTATGAGGATATTTAGATTGTTAATGAAGTATTAAATAAGTTTTAAGAAGGTTCCATAAGGGTTGGAGATCAAACAAAGCGACAAGAACAATTTCTGAAAAAGGGTGAGTTATACGACCCATTATACGGTCCGTATAACTTTATATGGTCCGTATAATGGTCCGTATAACCGTTACAGTGAAGGGCCATCACTGATGGAGTTATACGGTCACTTATACGGACCCTATACGGGTCCGTATAATCCCATCAGGTTAAGTTAATTTCCAAGTATAAATACAAGTTCCAAGTTCTAATTTTTCATTTTCCATCTTTTTCCCTCCTCTAAAGAACCCTAGAATATTCTACATACCCTACTAACATAAATTCAAGGGAGATCAAAGACCAAATATAAAAAACTAGTAGAATCATGTGCAAGAATACTAACTAGGGTTGATGGAAGCTAGAAATTTCTTTGGAAATGAAGTTGGGGTTTTCTCCAAGCGAAGTATTCTCATCCAAAGCCCATTCTTACACAATCAAAGGTGAGTTTTATGTTCATTTCATATTATTAAGAATATTGACTGGTTGAAAGACTTGGATTATGGAAGAAAGTAGAGTATAAAGTTCAAATATGGAAATAGTGGTATTTTTGAATAATAATTTGACTTGAATCATAGTTCTTGATACGTAATGAGTATAATCTTGCTACTAATGATAGTATAGACGTTGTAGAAGCAATATATTTGAATGAATATGATGTTGTGTCATAATTATGGTTATGGATGACTTTGAAAGGGGATTTTGGGAATTGAATAATGTCTAGCTTGATGGAATTTGTTGATTATGATATTGTGGGTGTTGTTATTGAAGTTTGGGAGTTGTTTATTATATGGAGGAAGTTGGAGAAACAAAGGAGATGCTGCCCGAGCTTCATTAGCTTTTAGTCGCTTTAACTTAAGCTTAAGTATGTCTCTGGTTATCTATTCTTAGTACGTATTCCCATGAATGTAGAGTTGTAAGCTTTGAAGGAGAACACTTAGTCGTTAAGGAAACATAAAGGTATGTAAGACTAGCCCTTTCTCTTCTAAGTCATGATTCCTATGACATGATTTTCTCTACCTTTCCATGATTTTCTTACCTTCCAAAAATTTTAAGCCAATGATTACTAAAAGCTTCTCATGAGACGAAGATAAGAGGTGTATTATGATAATGATGATTCCATGTCCAGAGATTTTAACGCTTATGAGAATAATGATCTTGTTTTATAGATTCTTTGATATTATTCATTGTTGCTAGTCTCACGTTATAATACTAGTTCCTCCAAGGTGAGACACAATGATCATGATTACTCCATAATGTAATCTGAGGTTACTGACCTTACTTCGCTCCGATAGAGTACAACTTTTATTTGAGCTCTTATGCATGCTTCATGATAAGTATATAATGATTTTTACACAGTGCCTAGATGGCTGGGTAGCACAGCTAAGACGGGCAGCTTACTACACCATGTCTACACGGCATGGGCAGACACCACTAGTGGGCGGCGTGAAATGATTACACCAGACGCGGGAGGCCCGGACGTGGGCTAATGATGTTATTGATTCAGACAGCTTGTGTATGTATATGTGATATGTTTCAAAGATAAAAGTGAGCATGCGTGACTTCGCCTCAAGAGGCAAGCAGTTGTAGTTATACTTTCTTCTTAAGTTTCTCTAATTCCTTATCATGTTATCATATATGCCTTACATACTCAGCACATTGTTCGCACTGATGTCCTTTCTTTTTTGGACGTTGTCTTCATACCCACTGGTAGACAGGGAGGCGGTACAGATTCATAGGAGTCTATCAACAACTACACAGGTGCTAGTTATATGTATATTCTTTTATGCACATATTTGGGCATGGCGGGATCCTGTCCCGCCATTATGACTTCAGTAATTCAGTTAGAGGCTCGTAGATAATTATGTGATGGTTGTAGAAGTCATGAGACTTCTTCAGTATATATCTTGTACATCATTTTGTAGCCTCGTGAGCTTATGCACATATATACATGTTTTGGGAAATTTAGAAGTTGGTTTATGATAGTTTTATGTTGAAAATGGTGTAGGTCCGAGTTAAGTACCGATAGCATGATGAGTGGTGCTCGGTAGCCAGCTCCAAGTACTCATCATGGCCCACTAGTTGGGTCGTAACAAGAGGGGACTGCGGATACGCTTCTCGAGGTGCCTAGACCAACTTTGGGTAACCTTTGTGAAAATATAGGCTTAAAGTGAAAGATAATTAACCCAAAGTTGACTTTTGGGCAAACGAAACTTTATTGGAATTCTGTCGATTCTGAGAGGCCCGGATGGTCATTTAGAACTTGTGTGTGTATTTGATTCGGTTCCCAATGCCCTTGGATGCATTCCGAGACTTGGGTGGAGAATTTGGGATTAAGGCATCGGAGGTTGACTCGGTCAACGAGACCTCCGTTGGGAATTCTGAGGCTATGGGTGCGTTCATAGCTCGTTTTTATGTGTCTATGTATATGGTATGTGAGTAGATAGCCTTAGAAACTAGTCGGAAAATCGAATCGAATTGTGAGACTTTTGGAGTTTTCTGGTGTCTGGTACCCGCTTTGGCGGCACCGGCACCGCTTGAGCGGTAGCCCTGCCGCTGGAGTGGTCAATGACTTTTGGTCATTACCGCTAAAGCAATCAAGTGACCACTAAAGCGGTACCGCTGGGGGTGTCCCAGTGCCACTAAAGCTGGTGACGAGTAGTTTTGTAAAGTTAATGAAGTGTTAAAAACCCTTAGACCCTCATTATGTCGCTCTTTGATATTTGAGCTTGAAGAAACTGCTCTTAAGGATATTTGAAGGAGAATATTAGAGGTAAATCTTACTCATTTGTTCATTCTTCCTTTAATCCATTCTCATGTTAGATTCCCCTTTTTCCCTTAATAAATCCATGGTGATGGGAGTTCAAAGAGGGTTTTGGAAGAACACTGTCCCTCGGATTTTAATGATAAATTGGTGATATTTATGTTAGATATTGACTAATCTATGTTTATTAATCATATACCTTCCACTTTTAGCATTGAATTTTGGAATTGAATACTTAGGGTTTATACCCAAATTGGGGGTTTCCTTGAAATCAGAAATTAGGCTAATCATTGGGCTAAATCAACAATTAATGGTTGGGTTATGATTGCCTAGTACTTAATTTGGGATTTTGCCCGCTAATTTCGCATTTTTCCCTTGTGGGCCTGTTTCCCCAATTTCTAGGGTTAGAATTGACCTAATTGAAATAGTAGCAATATTAGTATCATTCTTCATGATTTCTAATAGAGAATTAGATTATGATTAGACTACTTTGGTTCTGACGTTCAGCGGAAGGGCAAGGCAAAAGAGTGAGTTGTTGGTGTTGCAATTCGACAATCCAGGTAGGTTATTGCTTACCTTTGGTGAGACTTCATATAGGGAAGCACATATTTAGATTATAATG
This sequence comes from Lycium barbarum, assembly GCF_019175385.1. NCBI lineage: Eukaryota > Viridiplantae > Streptophyta > Magnoliopsida > Solanales > Solanaceae > Lycium > Lycium barbarum. The sequence goes on along the minus strand of NC_083341.1, from coordinate 102,906,358 downwards.
TCAGAGACAGCACGTGAACCTTCGGGTATAAAAGTCGGATTGGATATTGCGTTAGGTTGGGCCCTGTTGTGTGTTGGGACTAGCTACCCCGTTATGTGTGCTTGATTGTTCCATTGTGATGGTTTGATGCCATGAGTAGTTGGTCGATATTGGCATCTGTGTTATTGTCTTGACTGAGATAGGATTGACATACCGTTGTTGGTATTGAACTATGATACATTGTTGGTGTACCCGTTGTTAGTACTCGTGTTATTGATATATTGTTAGCATACCCCGTTGTTCGTACTCGTGTTATTGATATATTGTTGGCATACCATTGTTGGTATTGTGATATGATATATTTTTGTCGTACGCCTTCATTGGTACTTGTGATATTGAACTTGATTGTTGATAATTGATATACATATTGCACGCATTCTCATACATTCATGATGCATGGCCGATATCCGGTGATGATCCGGTATCGCTGATTGAGTAAACTGATATTTTGGATAAACTCTTTACTTGAATGATTGTAAAAAGGCCGATGTCCGAATATCAATTCCGGAATCGTTGATTGTATGAAACTGATATTTGATAAACTCTTTTGCTTGAGTAATTGTGAGAAGGACGATATCCGAGGTTCAATTCCGGAATCATTGATTGTGTGAGACTGATATTTGACAGACTCTTTTACTTGAGTGATTGTGAGATGGCCGATGCCCAATGATCTATTCAGGCATAGTTGTTGCACGGCCGATTCTTATGATATTCCGGAATCGTTGTTAGTGTATGGACTCTGCAGGCACCCCATGGTGGTGCCGGTGAGACTCCTCCTATGAGCAATTAGCCAGGTCCTGTCTGTCTGTTGGGCAAAGATCCGAGATGGGTGGCACTTAGACTTTGCGAGTCAAGCTGGGTTGTACTATCGAGACGTCTATATTTTCGTCTGGAGTACATGTTTACACCTCATCTGCATGACATTACATTGAATTCATTCCATCATTGCACCGCATTGCATTATGACTTGATTGAGATACTTGGTGATTGGATTGTAATGATTGGATTGGATCAGATATATTCGGACTTGACGTATTCGGGTTTAGATGCATTACATAGGTAAGGAAGAATATTGGATTGTGATCATATTGTCTTATACTTGCTAGATTCCTTGCTTATCTGCTTTATCTTCTTAATTGTGTTAACTATGCTTAGTCGGCCGATGATCCCTACCACTACTGTTGTTTGTACTAACCTGCACTTGTTGCATTCTTTTATGATTGCAAAGTACCAGGTCGGATCCACTTCTGTGACCCGTGGTTGATCGACATTTCGACTTTCTCTCGAGTTTTCAGGGTGAGCATGGCGTCCGCTGATCCTGAAGACTTTCCTATCATATATCTTACTTTTGTTTCAGAGACAGACATTTTTGTATTAGTATTCCAGATTGTACTATTCTCCCTAGATGCTCTTGTATTATTCAGACCCCTGGGGGTATTTATTGTCCTCCGCACTTTCTACTACTTATATATAGATATATCGTGAAACTTACGTATTTTTTCTATTCCGTTGTTTTAAATTCATTCTTTCGTGTATTTATTCATTGTTGGGTTGAGGGTTCGCTTAACGAGGTAGGAAGGTAAGTGCCTGCACGGCCTAAGCAAAATTGGTCGTGACAAGTTAGTATTAGAGCCTAGGTTACCCTGTCTTTATTACAAGAGCGTGTCTAGTAGAGTCTCGCGGATCGGTACGATAAGCTCCGTACTTATCTACGGGAGGCTATAGGACATTTAGAAAATGTCACTTCCTTTCTTTCCATCATGCTACTTTATTCAAATTGGTATCTGGAAAGATCAAATTGGTATCTGGAAAGATCAAATTGGTATCTGACTCTTATCTCTTCTCTCACAGATGGTGAGGACTCGAGCTACGATGGCCCGAGGTCAGGTGCCAGAGCTTGTAGCTACGGCTGGTACCCGAGGGCGAGTAACATCCAGAGGGTGCGGCAGAGTGAGAGGCCGCGGGGCTGCCCCAGCCAGGGGTAGAGCTCGGAAGATGTGGCTCCAACTCAGACACAGCTTGAGGTTATGCATGATACTATGGCCATAGTTGCTTCATCTTGATGCCCAGCAGGCGGCAACAGGTGTTACTACACCCGGCGGGGGTTCACAGACTAGGGTTGGCACACGGACCCCTGAGCAGGGACCTACGAGTGTAGTACATCCTGCTGCAGCTATGGCTCCTCGCATTGATGCGATACCCGCTCCTGGTGAGGATATTAGGGTTATGGAGGGCGTCGTTATGACTGTTGTTGATAAGAACCTGGTGGGGAGATTTAGGAAGTTAGAGCCACCGAGGTTCTCTGGTGATTCGTCTGAGGATGACTATGTGTTTATTCTTGATATGCATGAGTTACTGCACCGTATGGGGATAGTGGAGACCCACAGTGCTGATTATGTGTCCTACTAGTTTCGCGGTGATGCGAAGACATAGTGGAGGTTTTTCGTGGCGTGCAGACCTAAAGGTTCTCCTCCTTTGACTTAGACTCAGTTCTATCGGGCCTTCCTTGAGAAGTATTTGTCCCGGTCTTTGAGAGAGGCTCGTAGGGAGCAATTTTTACACCTTGAGTAGAGGGGCATGTCCTTGGAGTCCTATGTGACCCGTTTCCTTTATCTGGCTCGTTATTCCACTCCGTTGATCCCTACTGAGGCCGATAGGATTAGGCGCTTTGTTGGAGGACTAGTGAGTTCTCCACAGACTCCTTGCCTTCAGATAGAGTCTATGGAGGCTTCCTTCCAGTCCATTATCGAGCATGCTTCTATGTTTTAGGGCGCTAAGGCCCGTCCTTTTGGTGGTGGTGATAAGAGGCCATGTCACGCTAGCAGTTTTGGGGGGTTCTGGTTCGAGAGGCGCCGGTCAGTTTTCGAGGCCACCTCATGTTACATCTCAGAGATTCGGACTGTTGCATGGTGAGTACACCAATGCGAGCTTTAGGTGAACATGAAGTCCTTATGAGATTAAAGAGAGTATCTGATGACTTTAAGTGCGTACAATAAGATTTTGAAGTCATATGAATCAGTGAAACTAAGTTCGTCGAAGGAAGTGGAATGTAAATCATGTTTGGGAAGGTTTCGCAACGAGTGAGTAATAATTTGTTAAGTGATATCTTGAGGGGGAGCTATAGGGCCCCTTAGAAGGTTAATGAAGTGTTATGCAAGTTCCACTAAGGTTCCATAAGGATTAGGGGCTGAACGAATCGACGAGAATAGGTTTCGAGAAAAAAGGGATTGTACGCCCATATGTACGGACCGTATAACTTATGCGGCCCACATAATCGGCTGACCCCCTCCGTAGAACAACTCCAGAAATGGGAGACCCCTTGGTGGGATTATACGGTCTATTTATATGGACTGCATAATTTGTACAGCCCGTATAATTGGCCGTAGATCTGGGTCGGGCCATATTTCTTTATGTTATGTATGACCACCCTCGTTCATTTATTTCATTTCCTACATTTCCCCAGGTCTTGAAAGCTCTAGAACCTTCGTCCAAGCATATCCACACGAACCCAAGAGAGATCATAGATCAAATAGCAAGAATCAAGAGATTCAAGTGTTGGAAGACTCACTAGGGTTTGTAGAATTCAGGAATTCCTTGGTTGTTGAAGTTAGGGTTTCACTTAAGTGGAATAATTTTATCCAATGCTTGTTCTCAAATGATAAAAGGTTGGTTTCATGTCTATCTTCATATTATTGAGAATGTTTGATTGTAATCAACTTGTTTGAGGAAAGAAAAGTGAAAAAAAGGAAGTTCAAATGTGGATTTGGTGATATTAGAAGTAGTAGATTAACTTGAGTTGTAACTGTTAGGGGTACTTTGGGTATAATCTTGCTATGAATGGCAGTAATGATGATGAGGAAGTGTGGTACGAGTGTATATAGAGTTGTATTGAAATTGTTGTTGTGTGTTGATTATGAAAAGGTGTTTTGGGCATGTAATGAAGTCTTTTAATTATGAAATTGATGATAATGTCATTGTTGATTTGGAGCTGTTTTATGACATGATGGAAGTTGATAAAACAGGGGAAATACTGCCCAAATTTTGTTAATTCGTTAATTACGCTAGTTGGAACTTAAGTAGTGTCTTCTAGACCTAACCTTAGTGTAACTCCTCTTGAATGTTGACTTTGCGAACTTGGAGGGAGAACGTTAAGTGATTAAGGAGACGTTAAGGTATGTTAAGGTTGTCCCTTCTTTCATTTTGCATGATCTTATGATATGATCCAATCAATGAGTAAACGAGCTTCCATATTACTCTACTCCTAGAACTAGGAATACTTCAGTGTTGATGTTCCTATACCCCGCTATGATTTTTCCTTTTGTTCATGGGTCACTGATGATGTTATTTCAAAAGATGTTCATCGAAGGTAGTATGAACTTATGTCACTCCGAGAGTTCTATGTATTCAGTTTGTTCATACATTGCATCCACTTATATATATGCATACTGACCTATGACCAGAAGGCGTTATATACGCGTATATTATATGTATATGGGGTATGGGGGAAAGGGATAGGCGTTATATACGCATTACCACCTGATCAGCTGGTGTACAGTGACGATCATGATAGATGGATCGGGCCATACGTTTCTCGGCACTATTATATGATATATGGATCGGGTCGTACGTTCCTCAGCCCTAACATATGGGATATGGATCGGGTTGTACGTTCCACAGCACTAACAGTTATATTGTTACCTATGCCTATCATACAGCTTGTGAGGCAGTGTTATGTCATACAGCTGTTCTAGATGTTCAGTTATAGATGCATTCAGATATGGAGATTTAGCTTTCATGTGCAGATGTCTCTCATGCCTTACATACTCAGTACATTGTCCGTACTGGCTCCCCTTTTACTTGGGGGACTACGTTCATGCCTGTAGGTACAGGTAGACAGACAGGTCGTCCCGCTCCGTAGGACTTTTACTCAGCAGTAGTTGGTGCGCTCCATTTGATCTGGAGCTGTAGTCTATTTTTGTACGACATTCTTTTGGAGATGTATATGCATATAGGTATGACAGGGCTCTGTCCCATCCTTTCTACAATTTTCTATTCCATTAGAGGTCTGTAGACAGTTGTATGTATTTGACAAATGATGTATCCTTGTCGGCTCTTATTCTTTTGTGTACATCATATGTAGCGGCCTAGTAGGCTTGCCCTATTGTTTCAGTTATATATATATATATATATATATGAGTACAGTTTGTACAGAGTTCATGATGTCATCCTTTCATGAGTCAGTATAGTTCAGAATGAGTGATTTGTGGGCCCTTATTCTTCAGGCACGAGTATAGGGGTGTTTGGCCATTAGGGATCCAGCAATCCTCACAACTCACTGGCATGGGTCGTGATAGAAGTGGTATCAGAGCAGTTCATGTCATGCCCCAACCATGGTAAGGCGTGATTGTCACCCGACACCTTACGGGAACCGAGCGAACCGAGCTGTAACTTACACTCACTATGTCTCCAATTGAAACACAAGATCAAAGAGGCTAAAATATGAACATAATATCATGTATACTTATAAGTACAATAGGCCCACAATGCCAACTCCACTGACAAAACATAACTAAATCGTATACAGGAATCTATCTACAAAGCGTCTATGAACATGACTGAAGTACATAAGTCAGGACAGGGCCCCTGACATTCCCTTAACACAAAATACATACACAACCCATACTCAGCAATGCTCATAGAAGAAATGGAGCCCACCAATCAAAACTAGAACCTGAAAGCAGCCAACTGTGGAAGATCCTCATACCGTCTGACTTCACCGGCGGGCATGACTGCAGTGTCCACAAGAATGGACGTCAGTACGAACAATCTACAGAGTATGTAGGCGAAAATGTAACATAGTCAACATATACTGTAAAAAGAAGGATAAGAATCAATCTGGCACTTCTGACTTACTAATGAGAATCTAGCATATATATATCTCTCCATACTCTCATATCTTCAACTACGTCTATGTACTATACTGTAATCCAGATTAACATATCATTCTGATGTTATCTCTCTACCCAACTGACCAGTGATAACTGCCCGACCGGCCATAGCCCGGTGGTAACTGCCCAACCGGCCGTAGCTCGGTGGTAATAACTGCCCAACCAGCTGCAGCATGGTGGTAAACACATATCTGCCCAACCGGCCGTAGCCTGGTGGTAACATCTGTCCGACTAGTCGTGGTAATTATATTCAACATCATAACAAAACCTCTATAAGTAATCTCTATGCACTTCTCATGGTCATCACTTAACCCGTAGGGTCTACATAAGCACACAAGACTTATAAGCATAGCTCAGGCCATTAGTACTTCTTCCCGCTTGACTAGACAATAACCAAATCCTAAGATACAACATAAACCTCTGTTTGAACATTAAATACCTCATTAGGGATCCTGTACTAGCACTCTATTCATGTCCTACAAAACATTCCTTAAGAACCTGCTCCTAAACTTGTTGGATTATTATTGTGGAACCATCATCATGAACACATCTCACCTTGAAAGAACAAAATCATAAGGTGAGATCAATATCAATGAATAACATCAATAGCCATGAAACAAGTTCAACGATATCTCAGGAACATCGGGAACTGTAAGCTTTGGTGTTTTAGAAATAGTGTTAGTGAGGATATCATATATAGGTTCACAATAGAGGATTATGCCTTAATAAAGAAGGGGGTTTAGCCTTAACATACATGGAAACTCACTTCTCGACTGTCTAACCTAGCTCTTGCCTTGCAATCTAATTACGATCGCTTGTAGTCTCGTAATCTACATATAAAACCATTCATACTATTGTTAGGCTCAACATCATACACTGGCCTTAAGCCTTTAATTTACATCCATTTTGAATCTGCCGAAATTCGGGCAGCATCTCCCTTGTTTATATGCCTAGCCCGAAATCATAATACCAACAACCAATAACAACAACAACAACAATACCAACATTATTAACACCAATATACTTCATAAAATGTCCCGTACGATGTTTACCCCATTTCTCAACCAACTTATCCGTTATACGACGATTTAATAACTTTATTTTCGAAAGTAAATCGAAATCAATATCAATAAAGAGAGATTCATACCTTATCCTTGCTAGAACCGCAATATCTTCAGTAGCTACTTTTAATCCAAGCCAAAATCCACCACAAAATGATACTATAATCACAACTATATGTTATCCGAACCTAAATCCCGAGATTTCACTTGGTTCGCGATAAAATTTAGTGGATGTAAGTTGGGGGAACTTTCCAGAGGAGTTGGGAGAGTATTAGGAGTGTGTTGGATGAAAAATGAGGGGTAAATCCCCTTTTATAAGGTTCTAGAGTCGGTTTCCACCGACCTAGAATTTGCTCGTCGCGTTCGCGACCTTGGGTCGCGTTTGCGAAGGGTTAATCCCTGCTCCTCTTCGCGTTCGTGGCCCTGTTGTCGCGTTCGCATAGGGTAAATTTCTGCTTTGGCAGCTTAACTTGTAACGCCCATAACTCTCTACTCATGAACTTAAATTTAGGATTTTGTTTGACCTCAATAATCCTCATATACTAAAAGATATTCTTTCTCCAAGTTGGGCCAAAATTGCCCCTCATATTTTCTTGAAAGTTCCAACAAATTTAATTTCCTTGATTCATTTGCCCTTCAATCCTTTCATAGCTTATTATATGAACTTAAACCCTCATAATCATAAGATAAGCGCATATAATCTCATATACCCCCTAAAAGGTAGCTCGAATCTCAACATACGAACTACGAGGTGTAACATTCTCCCCTTTTTAAAAACATTCGTCGTCGATTGTTACACTCTTAGGGATCTCTATGGAAATTTCTTTAGAGTTTCCTCAGTAACTATAACACTACCAATCTGTGACACAGACACAACAATCTAAAATACAAAATACTACATCGGCCATCATAAGTAATAATAACTTTTTGACCACACATAACTTGTAAATATACCTGTGTTATCATTGGGTAGTTGCTCCTGATTCTGATTCCTAGTCAAAGCATATATGCGGTTCTGACCACTGCCAGTGCTAGATGCTCCACCTCTACCTCTGCCTCTGCTAACTAATGTCTGAGGGCCTCGTTCTGGGAAGCGTACCGACGAAGCAGAAGCTGCTACTGATCCAGTAGGCAGAGCCATACTACCTCTATCATTCATCGGGCAATCCCTCATATAGTGATCTGAAACCCCACATGTATAACATACATCAGAGCCCTGACGACATCATCCAGAATAGGGTCTACCACATTGACTGCATCGTGGAGGGGCATCCAAATCTGCACTGATTCTCTCCGGTGCTGAAAACCCGAAGCCCTCGAATTCCGACCTAACTCAAAATAAGCTGACCTCTCATAACGCAGTCTCCGCGATGGTGAAAGAATACTAGTAGCTGAAAGTGGGGCCTAAAACTACCCCTGACATCCTCTACCTGACTAGAAGATCTAGCTCTCTTAGACTGACCCTCAATCAAATCCTCAGACTGCCGTCTCTTCTGATCTTCTAGATTTTGAGCATATGCCTGGATACGAGCAATGTGCATACCTTCAAGTAAAGCAGCTGTGGAAAATTCATTAATTAAATGCTGCTCGAGTCCCACCATAAACTAGTGCGCTCGGTCTTCTATTTCTGCTACAATAGTGGGAGCATACCTAGCTAAAGAGTTAAACAGGAGACTATACTCCAGCACACTTCTGTTCCCTTGCCTAAGAGAAAAGAATCTATCTACTCTCTCCTGACGGATATCTAGTGGCAAATAATGTCGAAGAAAGGCATCTACGAACTTCTGCCACACAGGTGTAGATGCATTAGCCGGTCTCGAAGACATCCAAGCATTATACCAATACACAGCCACATCCCGTAATCTGTAGGAAGCTAACTCTACTGACTCGGTGTCTGAAGCATCCATCACTCGCAACGTTCTCAGCATTTTGTCTATAAAATTTTGTTGGTCCTCCTCTGGTTTCGACCCAAAGAACTCTGAACGGTCCAAATTAAGAAAGTCTCGGACTCTGGAACTAACAGCTCTGTCACCATAACCTGTACCCTGCCGCTGGGCCGAAGCACCTACTATCTGAGTCAACAACCGAATAGCCTCTCGTACCTCCTGACTCTAGGCATCAGGTGGGGGAACTGGGGGTGCGGGAGTTCCTGTATGCTCCTCTGGAGCGGTTGAGGTATAAGTGGTCCGGGATGAAAATTCATTTTAGGACCCGCCTTCCTTTGTATCTACCAACGGGTCTCGCCCAATCCTTTTTCCGGCCACTGCCTTGCCCTTCTGGGCCGCTATTGCTTTTCTCTTCATAGGCATTACTGAAATCATAATATATGGTCAGGAAAAAGAGAATTCTCATAAAATTGGTTCTATCGCATGATCTAATATAAGAAAGAAAGGAAATCTTCCTAAATGCCTTGCAACCTCCTGTTTATAAGTGTGGTGCACTGCACACCATAAACAAGACTCTGCTAGACACGGCTTGTAGACAACCCTAGGACAGATCTGCTCTGATACCACTTTTTCATGCCCAAACCTTGGTAAGGCGTGATTGGCACTCGACGCCTTACGGGAACCGAGCGAACTAAGTTGTAACTTACACTTACTATGTCTCGAATAGCAACACATGATCAAAGAGGCTAAAATATGAACATAATATCATGCATACGTATAAGTACTATAGGCCCACGATGCCAACATATCCACTAACAAAACATAACTTAATTGTATATAGGAATCTGTCTGCAAAGCCTCGATGAACATGAATGAAGTACATAAGTCCAGACAGGGTCCCCGACATTCCCTTAACACCAAACACATACGCAACCCAGACTCGGCAATGCTGCAAGAAGAAGTGGAGCCCACGAACCAAAACTAGTACCTGAAAGCAGCCTACTGTGGAAGATCCTCATCCCGTCTGTCTACACCTGCGGGCATAACCGTAGCGTCCATAAGAAAGGACGTCAGTATGAATAATATGCTAAGTATGTAAGGCGGAAATGTAATTTAGTAAACATATACTAAGAAGGATAAGAATCAACCCGGCACTTCTGACTTACCAATGAGAATCTAGCATATATATCTCTCCATACTCTAATATCTTCAACTAAATCTCTGTACTATACTATAATCCTGACTAACATATCATTCTGGTGCTATCTCTCTACCCAACTGACCAGTGATAACAGCCCGACCGGCTATAGCCGGGTGGTAACTGCCCATCCAATTATCGCCCGATGGTAGAGCGCAACTGCCCGATTGATTAGTGGTAACTGCCCAACTGGCCGTGGCTCGGTGGTAATAATTGCCCAGCCAGCCGCAGCGTAGTGGTAAACACATATATGCCCAACCGGCCGTAGCCCGGTGGTAACATCTGCCCGACTAGTCGTAGACCAGTGGTAATTATAATCGACATCATAACCAAACTTCTACAAGTAATCTCTATGCACTTCTCATGGTCATCGCTTAACCCGTAGGGTCTACATAAGCACAAAAGACTTATAAGCATAGCTCAGGCCATTAGTACTTCTTCCCGCTTAACTAGACAATAACTAAATCCTAAGATACAACATAAACCTCTATTCAAACATTAAATACCTCATCAGGGATCCTCTGTTAGCACTCTATTCATGTCCTATAAAACATTCCTTAAGAAACTGTTCCTAAAATCATTGGATTATTATTATGGAACCATCATCATGAACACATCTAACCTTGAAGGAACAAAATACAAAGGTGAGATCAACATCCATGAATAACATCAATAGCCATGAAACAAGTTCGACGATATCTCAGGAACATCGGGAACTGTAAGCTTTGTATTTTTGAAATAGGGTTATTGAGGATATCGTATATAGGTTCACAATAGATGGATCATGCCTTAAGAAAGAAGGGGGTTTAGACTTAACATACTTAGAAACTCAGCTCTCGACTTTCCAACCTACCTCTTGCCTTGCAATCTATTTACGATCGCTTGTAGTCTCGTAATTTATATATAAAATCATTCATACTATTATTAGGCTCACCATCATACACTTGTCTTAAGCCTTTAATTTACGTCCATTTTGAATTTGCTGAAATTAAGGCAGCATCTCCCCTATTTATAGGCCTAGCCCAAAATCACAATACCAACAAAAACAATACCAACATCAACAATAACATTATTAACACAAATATACTCCATAAAACTTCCCACACGATGTTTGCCCCATTTCTCAACCAACTAATCCATTAAACGACAATTTAATAACTCTATTTTCGTAAGTAAATCGAAAAGAATATTAATAAAGAGAGATCCATACCTTATTCTTGCTAGAACCGCAATATCTTCAATAGCTACTTTGAATCCAAGCCAAAATCCACCACAAAATGACACTATAATCGCAACTATACGCTATCAAGACCTAAATCACGAGATTTCACTTGATTCATGGTAAAATTTAGTTGACGGAAGTTGGGGGAACTTTACAGAGGATTTGGGAGAGTATTACTGGTGTGTTGGATGAAAAATGAGGGGTAAATCCCCTTTTATAAGTTTCTAGAGTCGGTTTCCACCGACCTAGAATTTGCCCTTCACGTTCGCGGACTTGGGTTGCATTCGCGAAGGGTTAATCCCTGCTCCTCTTCGCGTTCGCAGCCCTTTGGCAGCATTCACGTAGGGTAAATTTCTGCTCTGGCGGCCTAACTTGTAACGTCCATAACTCTCTACTCTGATGTCCTATCAATGAGCAGTTGGTTGAGTTAGAAACTAGACTTCATGAACTTCAATTTAGGCTTTTGTTTTGCCTCAAAACTCCTCATATACTAAAAGATATTCTTTCTTAAAGCTGGGCAAAAATATCCCCTCATATTTTCTTCAAAGTTCCAAGAAATTTAATTTCGTTGATTCAATTTCCCTTCAATCCTTCCATATCTTATTATATGAACTTAAACCCTTAGAATCATACGATAAGTGCATATAATCTCATATACCTCCTGAAAGGTAGCTCGAATCTCAACATATGAACGACAAGGTGTAACAATTCCATCCTAGGGTTGTCTACAGACCGTGTCTAGTAGAGTCTTGTTTATGGGGGTGTTGTGCACCACACTTATAAATAGGAGGCTACAGGACATTTAGGAAATTGTGATTCCTTCTCTCTTAGATCGTGCGATAGAGCAATGTGTTAAGAGTTCGCCATCAAATGATTTGTTCTGATTTCAACAATGCCTCACAAGAAAGCTACAGCTGTCCAGACGGGCAAGGGAGCGTCTAGTGAGGCTATTACCCGTACTCAGTGGACTACTAGGGCTCGGGGTGAGTCTCAGAGTGAGAGCCCATCTCAAACTTCACATACCCCGCCTCTAGCACCTACCCCAGTTCCTCACCTAGATGCACCGGGCCAGGATATGTGGGATGCTATAAAATTGTTGACTAGATTGGTAGCCACTCAAGCTCAACGGCAAGGAGTTAGTGTTGATCAGGTGGACCAAGCTGGTAGTACGAGGGCTAAGAATTTTCTCTAGTTAGATCCTCCGGAGTTTTCTGTGTTGAAGTAAAATATAGACCCCCATGACTTTATTGATGGTATGCAGAAAACCTTGAGGGTTATGCACACGGATGAGGTCGAGTTAGTAGAGTTAGCTTCGTATAGGCTTCGTGATATTGCAGTACAGTGGTACCAGACATATGAGCTATCTAGGGTAGAGATTGCCCTTCCAGCCGTTTGGCGAGAGTTTTTGGATGCTTTTATTCGTCATTATTTACCACCAAAAGTCCGACGGGCCCTAGCAGATAGGTTCTTGCGTATTGAGCAAGGCAGTATGAGTGTTCAAGAGTATTGTGTGTATTTTGACTCTTTGGCTAGTTATGCCCCAACCATAGTGGCGGAGATAGAGGACAGAGTTCATCATTTTGTGGCAGGTCTAGGGCCATATTTGATTGATAAGTGTACGACCGTTGCATTACAGCCGGGCATGGATATCAACCGTAAATAGGTATATGCACGGAATCTAGAAGATTGTAAGCGTCAGTGGAGGACAGAGCGTGAGTTTGACCAGGGTCATGGTAAGAGGGATAGATCTCTAGATATGCTTAGTTAGTTTAGGGGAGGACAGAGATATCAGCATTCCCGATATCCATTTCATTCAGCAGTGAGTGCACCTCCGCTATTTTCAGGTCTGAGATTTGATCAGTTTTCTTATTCAGGAGCGGGTCAGAGTTCTAAAGCTTTAGGTTTTTAGTACAGACAAGAGTTCGGTCAGATGAGGCCCCCGTTACCACGGTGTGTCCAGTGTGGTAAGTTACACGCAGATCAGTATCAGTAGGGATCGGATGCTTGTGGTCAGCCAATGCATGTGATGCGGCAGTGTCCAATGAGAGGTGGTGTAGGTATTATTCAGCCTACCGGGTCCGTAGCTGGTTCTTCTTCTACAGTACTCCCTTCAAGGAAAGGTTCTCAGACACCTACAGGACGTGGTAGAGGGAGGAGTGGAGCATCTAACTCGAGTGGGCCTCAGCAACGTGTCTATGGATTGGCAGGAAGGCAGGATTGTGAGTCATCTCCTGATGTCGTCAAAGGTATATTATGAGTCTCCTCCTATAATGTATATGCACTGATTGACCCAGGATCCACTTTATCATATGTTACTCTATTTGTTGCTGTGGCAAGTTGGGATAGAACCTGAATCGATTAAACCATTTGAGGTGTCGACACCAGTTGGTGATCCAGTCATAGCTAGGCAGATATATCGAGGCTGTGTAGTGATAGTTTGTAATTACCATACCTTAGTAGATTTGATTGAGTTAGACATGATTGATTTCCATGTGATCATGTGTGTCACGACCTAACCAGTGGGCCATGATGGGTACCTGGAGCTGACTGTCGAGCACCACTTATCATGCTAACCATCATACCCAATCTGTACACATATAATCGCCAAGGCAATACATATATATATATATATATATATATATACACACACACATAAGCCCTCACGGCTGCAAAATGATATACAACAGTATACACTGGAGTAATCATAAGACATCTACTACCCACACATATGTATCAACGAGCCTCTAACTGGAGTACTGAACATAAGGACAGGACAGGACCCCTTCATGCCCGAATATATACACAAAAGAATATATATCAAAGACTGTACCTCCAGAGTAGGGAAGTGCTCCTGTGCAAATATGATCTGGCTCCTAAGGATCGGGACCATCCCCCTGTCTACCTGTGGGCATGAACACAGTTATATCGGAGTGACGTAAGGTCGGTAGCCTCGGATTATGTTATGGGACATTTATCATCACTAAATCTCACCTCGGACGAACTAAAGTCATGAGGTGAGAAAGCTAACAATGAGTATCATCAAGAAAATCATGCGAGGGAATCATCATCACCGTAAAGCATATATCATCTTCTTTTCATAGGTAACTATTAATACCCTTTAGTGTTCGTCTTTTGGAATGTAAGAAGGTCATGGGAATTACCGGAAAGAAATCACAATATATATTAGAATCATGCCTTTGAAGGAAGGGCTAGCCTTACATACTTTTATATCTTTTAAACTCTATTGTCTACTTGCTTGCCTTTCGAGCTCTCGATTCTACCTTCAAGGGAATTTGTATTAAGATTAGACAACCGGAAACATACTTAAGCTTAAGCTAAAGCAACTAGGAGTTAATGAAATTTTGGCGATATTTCCTTTGTTCAACAATTTCTTCCATAAAATAATACAACCCTCAAACATCAATAAGAACACCCATAATAACATTATCAGTAAATTCTTCAAGTTAAACATTGTTTACTTCTTAAATCCACCTTCCAAAATAATCCCCAACCATACCTATAGTACAACATCATATTCACTCTCATATCATACTCCTTTAACATCATTTGTATTATTCACCTCATGATTGCACTTATGACATGTCAAGAACTATTATTCAAGTCAAGTCATCATTCAAGAATATCACTATTTCCATATTTGCACTCCATATCCTCCTCCCCTCCATAATCTAAGTCTTTTAACTTCTCAATATTCTTAATAACATGAACTAAACATATACTTACCTCTGGTGATGTAGGAATAGGCTTTGGGTAGAAGTACTTCACTTGAAGAAAACCCTACTTCAATACAAAAGGACTTCTTGATCTCTACAAACCCTAGTGGGAATCATATGCTTGATTTTTACTAATTCTTGGGATTTACTCCCTGATTTCCGTTGGATTTGTGATGATATGATGGGAGAAATATGCTAGACCTTCAGGACTTAGAGAGAGAATAAAATCAAAAAATTTTGGACAAGGGTCGTCTATTTATAGCTGGAACCAGAAAATTCTAGAGAGTCAGTTCGACGACCCGTCGACACATTGACGGTTCGTTGACTTACTCCTGAAAATCCCTGATTGCAGAAACCTATTAACGGTTGGGTCGACGGCCCCGTCGACATGTCGACGATCTGTCGACTTGACCCGTCGAATTGCACCTCCAGATCTCAGTCTGCAGGAGCATGTTGTCGGTGCACTGTGACGATCCGTCGACAGTGACTGGTGTCTACAGAATTTCTTGAATCTGTTCAAATTACGTGGATGCGATCTGTTCAACTTCTAGCCCCGTAAATCACCAGGAATACTTGCTGGTACATTGTATTCAGGGTAAGATATTCTCTACCTTAACTTTCTCCAATAAGCTTTCTTCTATTTTTCCTCAAATGTCTTTAGAGTCTTAATTAGCATCATTAATTATCCTTTCTCACTAGTAGGGACATCATATACACCTTAACTTACGTTGGCCTATTCACCGCAAAACGATATGAAATTTTTCGAAGTGTAACAATGGGTATGGATTGGTTGGCTTCCTGTTACGCTAATGTTGATTACATAACGAAGATAGTTCGATTCCAGTTTCCAGGTGAGCCAGTCCTTGAGTGGAAGGGCAAGGCTGCTTTGCCGAGGGGTAGGTTTATTTCCCACCTTAAGGCAAGGAAGATGATTAGAAAGGGGTACATTTATCAATTGGTTCAGGTTCAGGACATATGAGCAGAGTCACCGACCCATCAGTGTGTCCCTGTGGTTAGTGAGTTCCCAGAGGTGTTTGCAGATGAGCTTCCAGGAATTTTGCAGAGCGAGAGATTCATTTCACTATCAATTTATTGCCATATACTCAAGAAATATATATTCCTCCTTATCGAATGGCACTTGCAGAGTTGAAGGAACCGAATGAGCAATTGAAGGACTTACTTGAGAAGGGTTTTATCGGACCTAGTACATCAATGTGAGGAGTGCCGGTGTTATTTCTAAGAAAGATGGAGGACTCCTTGAGAATGTGTATTGATTATAGATAGCTGAATAAAGTGACCGTGAAGAATAGGTACCTGCTTCCGAGGATTGACGATCTATTTGATCAGCTACAAGGTGCCAAATAATTCTCAAAAATAGACTTGAGATTAGGGTATCATCAAGTTAGGGTGAAAGAGGAGGACATTCAAAAAATGACATTCAGAACCAGATATGGTGTTACACCTCAGAATTTCGGGTTGCTAAGCGGTGAATGGACTAATGTAAGTTAAGGCGTATATGATGTCCCTACAAGTAAGAAGGGATGCTTAATGATTCTAATTAAGATTCCAAAGACATTTGACTCAAGGGAGGAAAGTTCATCAAATTGAAACTTCATTGCAGTTCTGCGAAAGGGGGGTTCGACGATTGTTCTTTGTACTGTCGAACGGGTCGACACTTCGTCGATTATGTTTTAGAATTGATTTATTGCAAAGACCATTCAATGGAGCAGATCGATGCTTCGTCGATCAGTTCGACGGACCGTCCTTCTCACCGTAGAATAAAAGGGAACAAAAGTTGCTCATTGGAAATTTCATGACTTCGACGGTCAGATTGATGCTCCGTCGATATGATCGACGCTCCGTCAATATGATCGACACTCCGTTAATATGATCGACTCTTCATTGTTCGTACCGTATAATCCTCGTCGAGCAGCTTTTAATTTTTTATAAAAAGAGACCCCAAGTCCTCATTTTCATTTCACCCATTTTCTAACTCTCCCCAAACCTCTAGAACCTTCTCCATACCATTTTAACATATATCCAAGAGAAATCAAGGGCTAAACATCAAGAGTTTGTAGAATCAAGTACATGGATGCTCACTAGGGTTGATACAAGTCAAGAAATTCTTTAGTGTTGAAGTTGGGGTTTTTCTCAAGTGGAATATCTTCATCCAAAGACCATTTCTACATATTCAAAGGTGAGTTTTGCACTTATTTCATGTTATTCGCGGTATTGAGTGGTTGAAAGACTTGGATTAAAGAAGAATATAGAATATGAGCTCAAATATGGAAATAATGGTATTTTGAGTAGCAAGTTCAATTGAGTCTATTCTTAGCATGAAATGAGTATAGTTTTTCTATGAATGATGCTAATGTCGTTAGGGGAGTATTATGTGAAAAATGAACATGTTGTTGTATTGTAGTAATGGGTGTGGATGATTTGAAAGAGAATTGTGAGGATTGAATAATGCCTAACTTGAAGAAGTTATTGATTATGATATTATGGATGTTGGTATTGATGTTTAGGGGTTGTTGTATCATATGGAGAAAGTTGTAGAAACAAAGGAAGTGCTGCCCAATTTTCGTTAGACCTTACTCGCCTTAGTTTAGCTTAAAGCATGTTTCCAGTTATTTAACCTTAGTACAAACTCTCTTGAATGTAGAATTGTGAGTATTGGAGGGGTGCACTTAGTCGATAAAGCTAGAGCGACGTAAAGGTATGTAAGGCTAGTCCCTTTCTTTCAAAGGCATGATTCTTATTTTGTGATTCCATTTCTATAATCCCATGATCTTCGTACATCCTAAAAGATGAAGGTTAAAGGTTCTTAAGGGCTCTTATGAGATAGAGATGAGTTATGCTCCATGATAATGATGTTGACAATGATGCTATAATGAGGCTGATATTCTTATCTTTATGATTTCATTGACGTTACTCCTTGTTGTTATCTCACCTCATGATATTAGTTCCTTTAAGTTGAGACATAGTGATGAGGATTATTCAATAATGAAATCGGAGGTTCCCGACCTTACGTCACTCTGATACAGTTACTGTTTTACTTGAGCTCTCATGCACTCTTTAGATTATGTATATGTAAGACTACACCGTGCCTAGTTGGCCGAGCAGACACCACTACGATAGGTGTAGTGGGCAGCTATGATGATCATTACACCATGTTTAGATAGCATGGGCAGACACCACTAGTAGGCGGCATGAGACGTTTACCCCAGACGCGGGAGGCCTGGACGCTGGCTAATGATGATCACACCGTACCTATATGGTCGGGCAGTTATATATATATATATATATATATATATATATATATATGATATGATATGATGATATTTATTATATAAGTTAGCATGCATGACTCCGCCTTAAGCGGCAATCAGTTACAAGTTATCCCTTTATCTCATATTGTTACATCTCTTTATCATGTTATCGTGTATGCCTTACATACTTAGTACATTGTTCGTACTGACGTCCTTTCTTTTCATGGATGCTATGTTCATGCCCACATGTAGACAGGGAGGCGGCCCAGATCCTTAGGGGTTATACCAGCTTACACAGGAGCACCCCACTACTCTGGAGGTGCAGCTTATTGATGCATTCTTTTGTGTTCATATTGGGTATGACGGGGTCCTGTCCCGTCCTTATGTCTCAGCACTCCAGTAGAGGCTCGTAGATACGTATGCGTGGGTAGTAGTTGTGTCATGAATATAATTTTTTTAGTGATGTCTTGAGGGGGAGCTATAAGGCCCCTTAGATGGTTAATGAAGTGTTATGCAAGTTCCAATAAGGTTCCATAAGGATTAGGTGCTGAAAGAATCAACGAGAATAAGTTTCGGGAAAAAAGGGATTGTACGCCCATTTGGACGGACTGTATAATTTATACGGCCCGTATAATTGGTTGACCCCCTCCGTAGAACAATTCCAGAAATGGGTGAGACTCTGGTGGGATTATATGATCCATTTATACGAACAGAATAATTTATACAACCCATATAATTGGTCGTAGATCCGGGTCAGGCCAGATTTCTTTTTGTTGTATATGACCACCCTTGTTCATTTATTTCATTTCCTACAGTTCCCCAAGTCTTAAAAGCTCTAGAACCTTCCTCCAAGCATATCCACACAAACTAAAGAGATATCATAAAACAAATAGCAAGAATCAAGAGATTCAAGTGTTGGAAGACTCACTAGGTTTTATAGAATTCAAGAATTCCTTGGGTGTTGAAGTTGGGGTTTCACTTAAGTGGAATAATTCGATCTAAGGCTTCTTCTCAAGTGATAAAAGGTTAGTTTTCATGTCTATCTTCGTATTATTGAGAATGTTTGGTTGTAATCAACTTGTTTGGGGAAAGAAAGTGAAAAAGGAAGTTCAAATGTGGATTTGGTGATATTAAAAGTAGTAGATAAACTTTAATTTTAATTGTTGGGGTATTTAGGGTATAATCTTTCTATGAATGGTAGTAATGATGATGAGGAAGTGTGGTATAAGAGTGTATATAGAGTTGTATTGAAATTGTTGTTGTGTGTTGATTATGGAAAGGAGTTTTAGGAATGTAATGAAGTCTCTTAATTATGAAATTGATGATAATGTCATTTTGGATTGGGATCTATTTTATGCAGTGATGGAAGTTGATAAAACAGGGAAAATGCTGCCCAAATTTTGTTAATTCATTAATTACACTAGTTGGAACTTAAGTAGTGTCTTCTAGACCTAACCTTAGTGTAAATCCTCTTGAATGTAGACTTTGCGAACTTGGAAGGAGAACGTTAAGTGATTGAGGAGACGTTAAGGTATGTTAGGGCTGTCCCTTCTTTCATTTGGTATGATCTTATGATATGAACCAATCAGCAGGTAAACAAGCTTCCATATTACTCTACTCCTAGAAGTACTAGGAATATTTTAGTTCTGATGTTCCTATACCCCGCTATGATTGTTCCTTTTATTCATGGGTCACTGATGATGTTAGCTCAAAAGATGTCCATCGGAGGTAGTATGACCTTACGTAATTCTGAGAGTTCTATGTATTCAATTTGTTCATGCATTGCATCCACTTATATATATGTATACTGACCTATGACCATAAGGATTTATATACACCTATATTATATGTATATGGGGTACGGGCGAAGCGGTAGGTGTTATATACACATTACCACCTGATCAGCTGTGCACAGTGATGATCATGATATATGGATCGGGTCGTACGTTCCTCGGCACTATTATATGATATATGGATCGGACCGTATGTTCCTCAGCACTAACAAATGGGATATGGATCGGGTTGTACGTTCCACGGCACTAACAGTTATATTAATACCTATGCCTATCATACAGCCTGCGAGGCACTGTTATGTCATATAGATGTTCCAGATGTTCAGTTATAGTTGCATTCAGATATGTAGATTTAGTTTTTATGTTCAGATGTCTCTCATGATTTTTATGTACTTGATGCTCTTATGCCTTACATACTGAGTACATTATCCGTACTGGCTCCCCTATTACTTGGGGGACTACGTTCATGCTTGCAGGTATAGGTAGACAGACAGGTGGTCCCGCTCCGTAGGACCTTTACTCAGCAGTAGTTTGCGCGCTCCATTTGATCCGGAGCTCAAGTCTATTTTGCTACGCAATTATTTTGGAGATGTATATGCATATGGGTATGATGGGGCCCTGTCCCGTCCTATCTACAGTTTTCTATTCCATTAGAGGTCTGTAGACAGTTTTATGTATTTGAGAGTTGATATAGTCTTGTCGGCTCCTATTCTTTTGTGTACAGCATATGTAGCGGCCTAGTCGACGTGCACTATTCTTTTAGTCTGTATATATATATATATATATATATATAAGTGCAATTTGTACAGAGTTCATGATGTCATCCTTTCATGAGTCAGTATAGTTTAGTGTAAGTGATTTGTGGGCGCTTGTTATTCAGGTACGAGTATAGGGGTGTTTGGCCATTAGGGATGAGGCACTCGTCGTGACTCACCGGCATGGGTCATGACACCTCAGTCCTATTCCAGTCATCTCGTGCATTTGGCATTACCGGCTTCCGCTAGTGAGCCACCTTGGCAGAGGGCTCCTAACAGTTCGTTCTGCAGACCAGTTGACAGGGCTACTTCATCTGGGTCTTCAGTACTTGACTCCTTTTACCTGTTACTCTTATGGAGAGGTTAGGCATGTTGCCAGGAGATGTCCCTGACCTAGGTGGGATTATCCGCCGCTGAGGTCTCCTGTATCATCTGGTGGTCGAGGTGGGACTTCTCAGAGTGGGAGTCTTCAGTCAGGCGGTAGTTCTCATCGTTCTAGAGGTGGGTCCCAGACATCTAGAGTTGGTACTCAGAGTGTGAGAGGGGGATCCGAGACTGCGCGTGGTGGAGCCCATTATTATTCATTTTCTTGTAGGCCCGAGGTAGAGGCCTCGATGTCGTGATCTCAGGTACCATTTCTATCCGTCATAAAACAACATCTGTGTTATTTGATCCTAGATCCACTTATTCATATATATCTGCATTTCATGCCGTTATTTGGGATCTGCCTTGTGATAGCATAGATATACCTATTCATGTGTCTAATCCAGTCTGAGATTCTGCGGTTGTTGATTGAGTCTACCGGTCTTGTTTGGTTACTTTTATAAGGTATGACACTTGGGTAGATTTAATGATTCTTGATATGGTGGGCTTTGATATTATATTGGGCATGTCCTGGCTTTATTCTTATCATACGATCTTGGATTGTCACGCCAAGACAGTCACCTTAGCCAGGCCGGGCACCTGCCGAGTTGAGGGAGCTTAAGGAACAATTACGGGATTTATTGAACAAGGGGTTCATTATACCGAGCGTCTCCCCTTGGGGTGCTCCTGTGTTATTTGTGAAGAAGAAAGATGGGACTATGAGGATGTGTATTGAGTACCGCCCGTTGAACAAGGTCACTATCCAAAACAATTATCCTACGCATCGTATTGATGATCTGTTTGACCAGCTTTATGGTGCTTCGGTGTTTTCGAAGATTTATTTGCGTTCCGGCTATCACCAGTTGAAGATTAGGGCGGAGGATATTCCGAAGACAGCATTCCGGACAAGATATGGCCACTATGAGTTTTTAGTGATGTCATTTGGGCTTACCAATGCCCTGGCTGCGTTTATGACTTTGATGAATGGCATTTTTAGGTCGTTCCTTGATTCCCTCGTGATTGTGTTTATTGATGACATCTTGGTGTATTCCAAGAGTAGAGTGGAGCATGAGAGAAATCTCTATACCGTTCTTGAGTTGTTGAAGAAACATAGCCTATTCGCTAAATTTTCTAAGTGTGAGTTTTGGTTGGTGTCTGTAGCATTCTTGGGCCATGTGGTGTCTAAGGAAGGAATTATGGTTGATCAACAGAAGATAGAGGCTGTGAGAGGTTGGGCGAGGCCCACTACCGTTACTGAGATTCGTAGCTTTGTGGGTTTGGCCAGTTATTACCGTCGCTTCGTGAAGGGTTTTGTTGCCATTGCTTCATTCTTGACCTGATTGACTCAAAAGGATGTTCCCTTCTAGTGGAAGGATGATTATGAGGAGAGCTTTCAAAAGCTAAAGCTTCTTTTGACTACAGCCCCGATCCTAGCCTTACCTTTGGAAGGTAAGGATTTCGCTGTCTATTGTGATTCTTCCCGTGTGGGTTTGGGTGTGGTGTTGATGCAGGAGGGTAGAGTGATAGCTTATGCTTCCCGTCAGTTAAATGTTCACAAGAATAATTACCCTACCCATGATTTAGAGTTGTTGGCCATAGTCTTTGCCTTGAAGCTTTGGAGGCACTACTTGTAAGGTGTCTATTGTGAGGTTTTTACCGATCACCGTAGCCTTCAACATGTGTTTACCCAGAGAGATCTTAATTCCAGGCAGCACCGATGGATGGAACTCTTGAAGGACTATGTCATCTCTATTCTATATGATCCCGGAAAATCCAATGTGGTGGCTGATGCCTTTGAGTCGCAAGGCAGTGAGTATGGGGAGTTTAAGTCGATTGATTGTTTCCGAGCATCTGTTGGCCATGGAGGTTCAGACTCTGCCCAACAGTTTCATTCGTCTTGATATTTCACTTCCGGGCAGGATTTTGGCTTGTACAGACGCGAGGTCATCTTTATTGGATCGAATTAGGGCTCACCAGCTTGAGGATGCTTAGTTGATCAAGATTCGAGATAAGGTTTCGAGAGGTAAGGCCAAGGAGGCCGTGATTGATTCTTAGGGAATTTTGAGGATTAGAAGATGTGTGTGAGTTCCTCGCGTTGGTGATTTGATTCAGTTGATCTTATCTAAGGCTCATAGTTCTCGCTATTCAATTCATCTAGGGGCGCCTAAGATGTACCGAGACTTAAGACACCACTATTGATGGCATCGGATGAAGACAGATAGAAGTTGATTTTGTGGCTAAGTGCGGAAATTGTCAACAGGTAAAATATGAGCACCAACAGCCCGGTGGGGTACTTCAGAGGATGCCCATTCCCGAGTGAAAGTGAGAGAGGATTACCATAGATTTTATCATGGGTCTTCCGAAGACCCTTGGCAAGTTGGATTCTATTTGGGTGATAGTTGATCGGTTGACGAAGTCCGCTCACTTTGTCCCAGTTCAGGTTTCCTATGCTGCGAAGAAGTTAGCTAAGATTTATATTCGGGACATTTTGAGAGTACATGGGATTCCTACTTCTGCTGTATCTGATCGGAGTACTATCTTCACTTTCCCATTTTGGAGAGTATTTCACGAGGAGCTGGGCACTCGATTGGATCTTAGTACAGCTTTCCATCCCCAGACCGATGGCTAGTCTGAGCGAACCATTCAAGTGCTCGAGGACATGTTGAGAGCGTGTGTTATTGATTTCGGTAGTCATTGGGATCAACACTTTCCCTTGGTAGAGTTTAAGTATAATAACAACTATCATTCGAGTATTGGCGTGGCGCCTTTTCAGGCCTTATATGGTAGGAGATGTAGATCTCTGATTAATTGGTTTGATAGCTTCGAGGCTCGACCTTCGAGTACGATCTATTGAGAGAGTCCCTTGATAGAGTGAGAGTTATTCAGGCCAAGCTTGGGGTAGCTCAGAGTCGGCAAAAGATGTATGCGGGCCGGAAGGTCCGGGATTTGAAGTGTGCAATTGGCGACCAGGTTCTATTGAAGGTTTCACCCATGAAGGGTGTTGTGAGGTTTGGTAAGAGGGGCGAGTTGAGCCCCAGGTACATTGGTCCATTTGAGATTATAGATTGTATCGGTGATGTAGCTTATGAGTTAGCATTGCCGCCATGCTTGGCGGGAGTTCCTTCGGTTTTTCATGTTTTGATGCTGAAGAAATACCATGTCGACGGTACCTACATTGTCCGTTGGGATTCTGTATTGCTTGATGAGAATTTGACTTATGAGGAGGAGCCTATCACGATCTTAGATAGGCTAGTTCGGAAGTTGTGGTCAAAAGAGATTGCTTCTATGAAGGTGCAATGGAAGCACCATCTTGTGGAAGAGGCTACTTGGTAGACTTAATTCGATGTGCGTAGTCGATATCCCCAGTTGTTCACTGCTTCAGGTATTTCCCTACTTTTCTTTTTTTCTTCGCTCGAGGACGAGCGACGGTTCAATTGGTATTTGATGTAACGACCTGTTTAGTCGTTATAGTCTTTTACGTATTTTTGCCCGTTCCTGAGCATTGGTTAGCTCACTTTTGACTAGAGAGGACAGCTGGCATGCTTTTCGAGGTGCCTAGATCGGATTACGGCAAGTTTTGTGAAAATATAGGCTTAAAGTGAAAAATAATTGACCCAAAGTTGACTTTTAGGCAAACGAACCTTTGTCGGAATTCTACCTATTTTGAGAGGCCCGGATGGTCATTTAGAACTTGTGTGTGTATTTGGTTCGGTTCCCAATGCACTTGGATGCATTCCGGGACTTGGGTAAAGAATTTGAGATTGAGGCATCGGAGGTTGACTCGATGAACGAGACCTCCGTTGGGAATTTCGAGGCCACGGGCGCGTTCGTAGCGCATTTTTATATGTGTCTACATATATGGTATGTGAGCAGATAGCCTCAGGAACTAGTCGAAAATTGGATCGAATTGTGAGACTTTGGATGTTTTCTGGTGTCTGGTGCCCGCTTTGGCGGCACCAGCACCGCGACAACGGCATCGCTTGAGCGGTAGCCCTACTGCTGGAGTGGTCAACGAATTTTGGTCATTACCGCTGAAGTGGTCCAGTGACCGCTGAAGTGGTACCGCTGGGGCGGTCCCAGTGCAGCTGAAGTGGGTGACTGGCTGTTTTGTAAAGTTAATGAAGTGTTAAAAACCCTTAAACCCTCATTATGTCCTATTTCGACATTTGAGCTTGAAGAAACTGCTTTTAAGGATATTTGAAGGAGAATCTTGGAAGTAAATCTTACTCATTTCTTCATTCTTCCTTTAATCCATTCTTATGTTAGATTCCCCTTTTTCCCTTAATAAGCCCATAGTGATGGGAGTTCAAAGAGGGTTTTGGAAGAACATTGTCCCTAGGATTTTATGATAAATGGGTGATGTTTATGTTAGATATTGACTAATCTAAGCTTATTAATCATATATCTTCCACTTTTAGCATTGAATTTTGGAATTGAACAATTAAGGTTTTTACCCAAATTGGGGATTTTGCTTGAAATCAGAAATTAGGCTAATCCTTGGGCTAAATTAACAATTAATGGTTGGATTATGATTACCTAGTACTCAATTTGGTATTTTTCCCGCGAATTTCCCATTTTGCCCTCGTGGGCCCATTTTCCCAATTTCTAGGGTTTAAATTGGCCTAATTGAAATAGTAGCAATATTAGTATAATTCTTCATGATTTCTAATATAGAATTCAATTATTCTCAGACTACTTTGGTTCTGAGGTTCAGCGGAAGGGCAAGGCAAATGAGTGAGTTGTTGGTGTTGCGGTTCAGCAATCCAGGTAGGTTATGGCTTACCTTTGGTGAGAGTTCGTATAGCGAAGCACATATTTTAGATTATAATGTCGGAGACAACATGTGAACCTTCGGGTATGAAGTCGGATTGGATATTGCCTTAGGGTGGGCCCTGTTGTGTGTTGGGACTAGCCACCCTGTTATGTGTGCTTGATTGTTCCATTGTGATGGTTTGATGCCTTGAGTAGTTGGTAGATATTAGCATCTGTGTTATTGTCTTGACTGAGATAGGATTGACATACCGTTGTTGGTATTGAACAATGATACATTGTTGACGTACCCGTTGTTGGTACTCGTGTTATTGATATATTGTTGGCATACCACTATTGGTATTGTGATATGATACATTGTTGGCATACCCGTTGTTGGCACTTGTGTTATTGATATATTGTTGGCATACCGCTGTTGGTATTGTGATATGATACATTGTTGGCGTACCCCTTCATTGGTACTTGTGATATTGAACTTGATTGTTGATAATTGATAATTGATATACATATTGCACGCATTCTCACACATTCATGATGCATGGTCGATATCCGGTGATGATCCGGTATCGTTGATTGAGTAAACTGATATTTCGATAAACTCTTTACTAGAGTGCTTATAAAAAGGCCGATGTCCGAAGATCAATTCCGAAATCGTTGATTGTATGAAACTGATATTTGATTAACTTTTTTACTTGAGTTATTGTGAGAAGGCCGATGTCCGAGGGTCAATTCCGGAATCGTTGATTATGTGAGATTGATATTTGACAGACTCTTTTACTTCAGTGATTATGAGATGGTCGATGTCCAATGAGTTATTCCGACATCGTTGTTGCATTGCCAATTCCGATGATATTCCGAAATCGTTGTTAGTGCATAAACTCCGCGGGTCCCCCAGGGTGGTGCCGGTGAGACTCCCCCTGTGAGCAATTATCCAAGGTCCCATCTGTTTGTTAGGCAAAGATTCGGGATGGGTGGCACTTATACTTCGCGAGTCAAGCTGGGTTGTGGAACCGAGACGTTGATATTTCCGTCTGGAGTACATTTGTACACCTCATCTGTATGACATTACACTGCATTCATTCCATTATTGCACTGCATTGCATTATGACTTGATTGAGATCCTTGGTGATTGGATTGGATCGGATATATTCGGACTTGACGTATGCGGGTTTAGATGCTTTACATAGGCGAGGACGGATACGGGATTGAGATCATATTGTCTTATACTTGTTAGATTCCTTGCTTATCAACTTTATAATCTGAACTGTGTTAACTATGCTTAGTCGGACGATGATGCCTACCAGCACTGTTGTTTGTACTGACCTGCACTTGCTGCATTCTTTTATGAATGAAGAGTACCAGGTCGGATGCACTTCTGTGACCCGTGGCTGATCGACATTTCGGCTTTCTATCAAGTTTCCAAGGTGAGCATGACGTCCGCTGATCCTGAATACTTTCCTATCATATATCTTACTTTTATTTCAGAGACATAGACATTTATGTATTAGTATTCCAAATTGTACTATTTTCCCTAGATGTTCTTGTATTATTCATACTAGACCCTGGGGTTTTTTCTTGTCTTCCGCACTTTCTACTACTTATATATAGATATATCGTGAGACTTACGTATTTGTTCTATTCCGATATTTTAAATTTATTCTTTCGTGTATTTATTCATTTTTGGGTTGAGAGTTCGCTTATTGAGGTGGAAAGGTAAGTGCCCGCACGGGCTAAGCAAAATGGGTCGTGACATGACTATTTGAAGGAATCACTATTCAAGATATTATTAAATTCAGAACAGGAGGATTCAGGTTTTCATTCAGATAAATCAGAGGACTCTACTTCAAATGATGATCTTAGGGTTCTTGAGAACGAAAGTTATACTTCTTTGGATTCAGATGAGGAATGTGTCTCATGTCAAATGGGGCAGCCTTGTACTAGTAAAGACAACAAAGAGGAAGATGAATTTTATAATATCTTTTCTAAGCTCAAGGAATTAAATATCAATGTCTTAGATGTTAATAACCTAGTTGATCTATTAAATATTGTCAAGGATCCAGAGCTCAGGTCTCAAATTATCGACAAATTTGATCAAACACCAGAAATTCAAAGTGAGCCACAAATTCAAGAGTCATCAGGTCCATACACCATGTCTGAAGTTGAAAAACTTCTTGGACAAAGGAGAAATAGTATAAGTACTCCTTCCACAGCTCAAGATTTGGAAAAAGAGATTGATAATCTCAAGAAAGGGATCATAGTGTCACGACCCATCTAGGGGCCGCGACGGGTACCCGGGGCTAACTACCGAGCACCGCTCGTTCTATTACTCATCATACTCATTTAACGCTCTTTTATCGCATTTATATTCAAATCATAAGCAAATCATATCTCATTTGGAAACATAAATACTTTTATATACATTGGCCTTTCGGCTATAAAAATCATATACATATATATATGCCTAATAGCAACCTCGTGAGACCATATAACCCACACTGTGTACCTACGATCCTCTACTAGAGTTGTAGACAAAGGGATGGGACAGGACCCCGTCGTGCCCAAAATATGCATATGTACACAAAAGAATAACCAAGGAACCTCCAGAACAATGGACTGCTCTCAAATCAGCTACTAGCTCCTACGAGTCTGGATCAAGATCACCTCCGTGTCTACCTGTGGGCATGAACACAACGTCCAAATAAAACGGACATCAGTACGAATATTGTACTGAGTATGAGAGGCATAAACAATAATGATACATCAATGAGATAAAGGAAGCATCAATAAGGAGCAATTGTATATGACTGTAACTTATAAAAGAAATAGCACATGCTGACTTACTTCATATCCATCATCATATCATATATGAATAAATGTATAAGCTGCCCATCCATATAGGTACGGTGTGATAATGTATAAGCCTGTGTCCAGGCCTCCCGCGTCCGGGGTATAAGCTGCCCACTATAGTGGTGTGTATGTCTGCCCGCCTTAGCGGTGTCTGCCAAGCCATATAGGCACGGTGTAATATCATCATCATAATATGCTCATCATAGTATGCTTATCATAGTATGCCTATCATAGTATGCATAGAGACTCAAGCACAACTACACTTTATCAGGGTGACGTAAGGTCGTGAACCCCCGATTACATTATGGAGCATTCATTGACCTACTGCCTCACCTTGAAGGAATTAGCATATAAGGTGAGTGTATACAGTAACAACGTCAATGGGTTGTAGATAGCATCATTTGCTTTATAGGAACATCATATCATGGATTCTAGATTCGTTAGACTCAAACTTATCATCATCATTATCGTACTCATAGTGTATGTCTTATTTCATATGACTATTCATGAACAAGGACTGTTAGTTTTCTTTGAAGATAGGAAATTCGTGAAGAAGGAGGAAATTCATGCCATAAGATTCATGCCTTAGAAAGAAAGGACTAGCCTCACATACCTTTGTCGTTTAACTACTCTATTGCTTGCTTGTCCTCCTTTAATGCTCACGTCCTTACCTTTAAAAGAATTCGCATTAACATTAGCTAAGCGATTATAAGAACGTGCTTATTGAAGCTAAGAAAAATTGGGCAGCATTTCCTTTGTTTATATGATTTCCTCCATATTCCATATCAACTCCCAAACATCTATAATCACATTAACCATATTATAAGCAACAATCATCATTTTTCCACCTTTCGCAATTTCACTTCAATTTCCCCATAATCGTGGTCATAATTCACTATTACTTTCTTTCACGTATAATGCTCATTCCATGTTCTAAATGTCATTCATAATCTACTTACAATCACAACATACCCTTATTCATGATTCATTCCAAACTACTACTCAACAATAGCCCTATTCCCACATTTATGACCCATTTTCTATATTCTTCCACAATCCAAGTGTTTCAACTTCTCAATATCTTAAATATCATGAAAATATCATAAAACTTACCTTATATAGTGTAGGAATAAGCCTTGAGTAGGAATACTCTTCTTGCACCAAAACCCTAATTCACTTCCATAGGAATTCCTTGACTTGGTTGAACTTTAATGTGTTTCTTCCACTTGATTCTTGTTGGCTAGATGAAATTAATCACCAATATTTCTTGATTTCTTGTGGATGAAGAGTGTGGAATTTTCTAGAAGTCTTGAGAGAGATATAAAAGTGTGGAAATGAAATAAATGAAGTGGGAACATCATTATATAATTGAACTTAGTTCAGCCCGTCGGGACTTCCACGGACACTTTCACGGTCCGTGGATTATTGTATGGTCCGTGGAACAGGTCGTGGTTCACCACCAGAAGACCATCATCTCTTCTGGATATTCCACGGACCAGTATACGGTCCGTGGAAAGTTTAACGGCCCGTGGGTGTGGTCGTGGAACTCACAGTTCCTTCCGAAGTTGTCCGCGTCGTTTCGTTAAGTAAGAAGGTTCATAACTCTTGATCCCGATACCGTGTAAGGGCCCACAGCCTATGGATGGAAAGCTCTTTCAATTATATACAACTTTCATTTTTAGTGTGTTTCCAAATTCCAAACTGATAATGGCGGTTTGGCCCCTCCAAGTCAGATCATCCGAAAATGTTTCCTTAAATCGTCTTTTTGGATGGCTTATGCCCATATTTGGCTTAGGGGTCCTTCTTAGGACTTGCTCAACTTTCCATGTACTACTATTATATCTATTCATATGTCCTTTGTAAAACTCCGGAGTGTGGGCCCCACATAGCTTACAGCAACGAGGGCTTTTCGGCAAGTGACATATGAACCAATTCAACCCATATGGTCTCCAAATGTCATATGTATACCATTAGTACACTCTTATAATACTACCTTTCTCCTTAATCCTCGCATAACTTTTCTCTTCCTCAGGCCTATACTAAGCTGGCTACGACATTGGTAGCGCGAAATATTCCAAGGTGTAACACTCTCCCCCCCCCCCCCCCCCCCCCCCCTTTGGAACATTCGTCCTGGAATGTTAAACACTTGGGATTCCTACGAAAATGTCACACCCTAATCCTGCAAGGGTGTGATGGGCACCCGACCCCATATCCGGAGCCGAGCGAACCCACAGACTCTTATTTCATACATAATCTTTCCGGACTTTTAAATCAATTAAGTGTGAAATACATATTAAGGCTTTCAGAAATCTTTTCTTTTCCTTTGTTCACCAAATCCAACAAAATATGTAATTATATAGAATTCATAAGATAATACAACTGACACATCGGCTGATGGAGCCGCTTACAGAACTGACATACTATACCCATGACTCTGTCTGCAAAGTCTCTAACATCAATCCAGAAAGCATATCATACAAACTCTGATTCGGCAACACTCCAGGAATAAATGGAGCTCGCCATCTCCACTGGGACATCTTCTATCATAGCTTCAACTCATCTGGGTGTACCTGCGCTGCATGAAACGCAGCCCCCGAAGAAAGGGGGTCAGTACGGAATATGTACCGAGTATGTAAAGCATGAAACACAGAAAATAGAACCATATCCGAAGCAAACAGTACAAGAGTGAGTAAATTATCTAGATTACCAAAGCGCTTATTTTCCAATCACAAATCGTGTATACAGAGGTCATATGTCAGAAATGGTGCAGATCCAGAATATCAGAATGTTTGTTTCCAGACTCAGATCATATATGCCGATATCTTATGTCAGAAGAAGTACAGAAGGTACCGAATGCCAAAATGCTTACTTTCCAAACACAAATCATGCATGACAAAATCATATATCATATATGCATATAACGTGCCCCGGCCCTCCCGTGAGGGACACGGTAGATAATATATTATGTAAGCATATAACGTGCCCCGGCCCTTCCGTGAGGGACGCGGTAAATCATATATCATGTGAACATATAACGTGCCCCGGCCCTTGGTGAGGGACGCGGTGAATCATATATCATGTATGCCAATGTCATGTATCATATATGCATGTAACGTGCCCCGGCCCTCTTTTGCGGGACCCGGTGAATGTGCCATCCTGGCCACCACCCCGTCATCATATCATATATAACATGCCCCGGCCCGGAAGTGAGAGGGACGCGGTGAACAATGTAGAGGAGTACGTAAGAGAACATATCCTGGCCCGGGCTCAGTGAAATCCAAACTGAGACTTGCACGAACAGAATAATGCGAAACCATATGCACACAAATCAAGACTCGATAGACGAGCATACTTACCGACTCATGAAGGCTCAGAAACAAGTTTCGGGTCAATCCGACTTAGCATGAGAAAGTTATGGACGTTTGAAATACAGAACCTTTTACGAGCATTTCAGAAGCCATTTTTTTTTGGAAGAATCGAAACAATAATCATATCAAGTATCTTTCGGATATCATATAGATTAAATCAAATATGACTTTTAGAATCATATGTACGTATCAAAGACCCAATGGAATAATCAAACGTACTATCATTCGAAAATCAAAACATTAATCATACCAATTGTCTTTCGAATGCCATTCGTAAACGTATTAAACAGAACTTCGGACATTAACACATACAAAACTCTTTACGGACAAAACTCAGAATCCAAGAGTAGAATTACCCCAAAATGCATGTCATATCATACCTTATGTGGTTCTAGGACATGCCAAAGAAAGAAAGGGTAAGCCTTACGTACCTGTTCCACGACCAACTAGCTACGCTTATTTGTCCAAACTTGCTAATCTACATTTAAGAGAATTGACATACTCATTAGATTCATCGACATATACTTGTATTAGTTTTTCAAATTAATTAACTTATATTCTGCCGAAATTTCGGCAGCATTTCCCCTGTAAATGCAACATCCTCGAGAATCTAACTCGGCCAATTTAACAACAACAACAAACCCGAGAATGCAAATCGGCCAAACTATCAATAACAATACCAACAATCATATATCCAATCTTCAACAATTTACTCAAAATACATTCTAACATTAATAACTTGTTTTACATAATTCAACAGCATTTTATTTAGGTTCCAACCGATTATCACAACACAATCCGCAACCTTCCAAATTAAATAAAAACATCAATAACACATTCCTTACTTTCAAATTCATGAACTAGATCAACAACCTACACGTCGACAACTTCCTTTCAAGTTACCAAACCATCATTTTCATCATAGAATCCACATCGACAACTACTAAAATGTCAAATAGAATCAATTCACCATAACTTACCAAACCACCCATCATTCGGCCACAACAACTACATGCATATTTTCATGAATTTTCCATCCATTTCTATGCATTACAACAACAACCAACATACTAAATAAAATTAATCCATTCTTTCTACACAACATCACACATACACGACCAACACTATACATATACGGCCACAACTACAACATCATTTTTTCATGAATTTCATTCATTTCCACACACTCTAAAATGCATAAATCATCCATAAAATATGTAAAAGAAGATTGAACCTTACCTCTTCCACTTGTGCCTTCAACTTTCGGCTAGGGTTAAGACAACACCAAAGGAATGGTTTGCTTGCTCCAACAACTATACCACGTCGTAGAGGACCTCCCAATTGGTTGAAAGGCTAGAAGAAAATAATTTTTTTGTGATCAATTCCCATGGGGCTAGGTTCGGCCATGGCTTGGCCGAATACCCTCCCCTTCTCCTTCGTTTTTATTTCTCTTAAGTTGTGAAGGGAGATGAATTATCTAGATTTTTCTTCCACTTATTCATATATATATATATATATATTTCCCACAAGCATGTGAGGGGCACATGCCCTCTATCTTGAAGCTTTTAAAAATAAACAAATATGACCACTTGGTCATCTAATTATACACATGGATAATTAATTCAATTGGGCCAAGCCCACCCAAAGTGCACGACCAACATGGCCCCTTTTTATTCAAGCCCACTTCTTTTTCTTCTTTGTTTGTACTTAGTCTTGTAATTCACGAAAAATAATTTTTCCAAATTCCGAATTTACCATTAGCCTTCCGCCATATTACCATAAACCATCTTGTGAATTTCCCTTTTTACCCTTAGTCTTTCTCAATATTTCCGCATCAATATTTTCGTGAACAACTTATGTATTGAACAAGATCAAGAACATAGCCTTGCTCTTAACTACCCACAATTATCTTGAATTATCCGAATGTACAAAATACGGGATATAACAGAAAATTTCTCCAGAGTTTCCCTTGTAACATGGCACTACCATCCTATCACAACAACTCATAATAATATTGCCTTACAGGGCCACAACACAATAACAATATATTTATGGCCACAGACGACCAAAAGCATGAAAAGTAAGCAGACATACCTTATAATGTTAGTGTTTCATCTTGAATCTCTTCAGGGGGTTGGAATAAGTGCGGATATGTGGATTTCATTTTCTCTTCCGCTTCCCGAGTCATTCTTCTCGGTTGTTATTCTACCATAAGACCTTAACTGAGGCCACTTCTTTATTTCGAAGTCTCCGTACTTGCCTATCTAATGTGGCAATGGGTACCTTTTCATAGATCAACTTTTCTATTACTTGAACATCATTTACTGGCATGATCCTAGCAGGGTTTCCAACATATTTATGAAGCATCGAGGCATGGATGGTAGGTCTAACTCATAAGCCACCTTGCCTATTTTGCATACAATCTTATAAGGCCTAATGCATCGGGGACTAAGCTTCCCTTTCATTCAGTGATCTTATTGCATTCGTAAGTTGTCACACCCCAAGGCTATTGTAGTAAGCGTATAGCATGCACTTATGTCATATTCGAAGTAATTATCCTATTTATCCCTAACAATAATCCCAACTCAACATTTCAACTCAATTTACCATATATTTTCCTTCAACTGACCCGGAGTATCATGACTACACTATTCTGGTTTACCTCTCACTCCTCTTTTTAAGTACCCACTTGGTTTCATTGGCGACGCATAAACACTTGCAAGTCGCATAATCGTTGTTGCGTGATTCGTGTACATACATTTCTATACATATACAAGTATCCACATCCGTATTCGTATTCGTAATCGTACTCAATTACCTATCATATCCATGGTCATTATCATATACATATCATTTACATAGCATGCCCGACCACGAAGGTTCGGTGTTCCGCGCACCCCACCATAACTAGGCTTAGTGTCGTTCATACCAAAAGTCTTTTGTCTATCTGTAGTAACTTATCTCATCGTGCTCTCTTCTTTCCTTTATCTTGTTTTCCTTGATTATCGTATCTAGTGTCCCGCTATAGAAAACCTTAGGTCTCTTTCTTAATTATCGCTTATAATTAGCAATATTAGTAACAACGACTTTACCGCTAGTACCTTTTCTTCTATTCTAATATAGTATCGCCATCTTTTACAATATCCCTTGAGTTATTTGCACTCAATATCACAGGGCTCAAGGTCTTCGCGAATGGTTTCTCGTACAATCTCAGATGTCCGCTCAATTCGTGTCCGTTTATTTACTTGTTATTAGAATCATTCTTTCCTAACTCTCACTTTTGTTTTAGAGTCTACATCTATCACATCATCGGGTTCATCGTTTCAATTTCTACACTCATATTTTCCTCACTCGCTTCCCCCCTTTAAGGGTTTTACTTGTACCATCCTCAAATCTGTTACCTCACCTTCAAAGCTTGAATTCATGTACCCCTTACTATAATACATCTCATTTATGCCGTTTCCCATAATTTATAGGTACGATAATTCATGTGGGAGGCCTTAACATACTCATCTTGCAGTTTTTGTAACCAAGTAATACAACCGGCATAGCAATCCGAACAAGAATGTGTTTTACTTAGCTCATTTGGTAGTTATATGTCAATATCTAAATCCGCTCCAATTAACAACTTTCTGCCCCATAGGGATGCTCACATTAGTAGTAGGTCTAATTATCCATACCATTCGTCTAATGTCACTTGCCCTCTTCTTCGGCGCTAAAAATTTGCTTGTAACGTCAACTTTGTTTTCCAGGGCCTAAGTCTCATACGCCCTTAATACCCCGTATGCCTCATATTCTTTTACTCTTGGGTTGCACTCAACATTGATTTCAGAACCAATCATAATCGTATTGTATTTGTCGTTGATGATAGCTTTACTCTACCGCCTCATCGTCGTACGGTACTCATAAATTCCGATCATTTTTTCTTTTCAACTCCTTACCTCATATACTTTTACTCTTTCTAAATTGGTATAGGATATTCGGTGGAGATACATCTTCCTTTAACCATAGCACGACTACTTCTTAAACGCGCATACTTTACAGCGCATTTCCTTCTCTTTCTAATCCCTTTTTCATTCCTTTTCATTCCTTCCACCTCCATTTATCTTATTTCCTCCCGTTTTATAATCAATCCTTTATTCTTCGCACGAGGAACCCTATTCTTAACTTAGTACTGCTTTGTCCTTTAGAATATACCACCTTGGTACAATCCATTCCTTGCCTCCAAAGCTTATTCTGGTCATTCTGATCCTCCCCTCTCGGCCTTATTGCGTTGATCATTTTCCTAACAATCGTCCTATTTCGTTATTCATCTTTCTGTAGTCTTGGTCTTTTACATCCTGCTAAAGATATCACTCATACTTTTGACTATACCAATCACAAACTACTACTACTTTACCATACCACTTTTCTCCGATTTCTTTTTCAAGTTGACTTCCCCCTTTTTGCTGGCTATCATTTCCGTCATTGAGGAATCCCTATGTTGGACTTTCCACTAACAAAGTCTTTTAAGCTTTCTCATCTACCGCCCCGTGTCTCGCTTCCTAGTTTCACCCTTTCATTCACTCTTTATTCATGTAGAACATGCCACATCCTTAGTCGTTTCCTCGTGATACTTTGTATTAAAGTTCATGTTACGTTCTCATTATGCCTTGATCATAATCAACGCTATAGAGTGACACTTCTTTACTTCGTTTGCAAGCCTACTCATGAAATAAAATAAATCTTGCGAAGTAAGCATACTCAACTTGTTACTCTTTCTAATCAGTTCTATTACGCTTACCATATAAATTGTTTTACCAATGTATATCCATTCATCATAACCCTTCGTATTCGTACCACTGTCTCCGGGTACTGTTACTTTATTTACTAGTAAACTTATCGTATCTTTCTCGTGCTTATCCCTCCGATCAATACTTCAGTATCACACTCTATTGGAGTTACCCTTTATCTTCCATGTCATGTTTTAGTGCTACCAATCTCCTTAATTTACTCTAGCATTTCTCTTTACCATATCAATGTCGCTCTTAACTGCCAGTATTATCAATTAATTAGTATCTAACTCAACTCTTGTAGTCATGAATGTTTCTCCTAGCTTAATCTCATTCTGCCATTACTCTTTTGCACATCATCTTTTCTTGTTAGGACAGATTACAAGCTTATATCTTATCTCTTTTGGATTCTAGGAAAATTTTGCCAGAATTTCTTTTATAAGCACAACAATCCCAAACCTGCACATAGACCAGAAAACACGTCCGACGTCTCAATAGGACATATATCGGAGCACACATAATACGCAGCTGCACAACACAAGATCACTTACCATCAAAGGATATAAATAGTAGAGCTTGTCTCATAAGTTATGCCTACACATTCGGTCTAGAATTCCAATATCTATATACATACACATATCATTTATATTCACTCCCTGTCAATCGGCTTACTCGTATCTCACAATCCTAGCTATCACTAGGTTACTAACAATTGTAGCCATCTCAAATTTTCAGATTGGCTCAGATTTTCACCTCAACACAATCATCACAACGGGGGTGATACATGATAGCATAGGATCCGAATCAATTGATGCACATATATCATAAGAGGATACTAACAATATACCTGGAACAATATCAAGGGAAGACTCAGGATCCTGTCGCTTAGCTAACGCATGGATATGATGCCGAGATCCACTTGGACTAAGCGTTCCTCTTTGGTCTCTATCACCACCTACTAACATCTGTGGCCTTGGCCTTGGGGGAGTATCAATGATGAAGAGCTAGCTACTAACCCCATAGGTCGAACCTCATCTCTACCACGCCTCCATAGGCAGTCGCGCATAATATCGCCTGGCCGAGCATAGGTATAACAAACATCCAAGCCCAAGCGGCACGGTCCAGAATGTAACTTGCGACACTGAGTACATCGCGGTACCGAGGATCTCATATTACCAGAACCACTCCGAATCCGAGAACTGGAAACTCTGAGACTCTGGGTGACCTTGAATAAGTAGGTCCATCAAATCTAGGTCATGAAAACTACGGAGGAGCACCATTTGTTGAACGAACTGAGTGCCTAGAGAATTGTTGCCTTGGAGCACCCCCTAAACTCATGATCAAACCCAGAAGAATTAATTCCCTTTCTCCAACCCCTGTTATCGTGGCCCACATCTTGCCGCTGAGCTTAAGCGGCTTCCAATTGAGTCAGTAAAAGAATAGCCTGTCTCACCTCTTGGCGCAAGGTATCTGGTGGAGGAACGGGGGGTGCTGGAGCTAAAATTAAGGCTCTCCTGTGATCCTCTAAAGTGGGCGAAATATGGGAAAACCGAGGTGGGGCCTTTTTCTGGGGTTCTCCCTCTTCCATATCTATAGACGGCTCCTGTTCAAGCCCTTCTTCAATCATTATCTTGCCTTTTTGGGCTGCCGTAGCTTTTCCTTTTGGCGGCATTTCTGAAATCATAACACACTATTAAGAGGGGAAAATCTTACAACACAGCTCTATCGCACGATTTCTTAAGATGAAAGATGACTATTTTTCCTAAATGCCCTGTAGCCTCCTGTTTATTAGCGTGGCGCGCA
Organism: Lycium barbarum; assembly: GCF_019175385.1. Lineage (NCBI taxonomy): Eukaryota > Viridiplantae > Streptophyta > Magnoliopsida > Solanales > Solanaceae > Lycium > Lycium barbarum. Next base: position 102,867,530 of record NC_083341.1, on the reverse strand, counting down.
ACACACCATAAACAAGACTCTACTAGACACGACTCGTAGACACTTCTTGGGAGTGAACTGCTCTAATACCACTTTTGTCACGACCCAGATAGGGGCCGCGATGGGTACCCGGGGCTAACCACGAGCATCGCTCATTCTATTACTCATCATACTCATTTAACGCTCTTTTATCGCATTTATATTCAAATCATAAGAAAATCATATCTCATTTGGAAACATAAATACTATTATATACATTGGCCTTTCGTCTATCAAAATCATATACATATATATATGCCTAATAACAACCTCGTGAGACCATATAACCCAGACTGCGTATCTACGAGCCTCTACTAGAGTGCTAGACATAGGGACGGGACGGGATGCCGGTGTGCCCAAAATATGCATATGTACACAAAAGAATAATCAAGGCACCGCCGGAACAATGGAGTGCTGTCAAATCAGCTACTAGCTCCTATGAGTCTGGATCAAGATCACCTCCCTGTCTACCTGTGGGCATGAACACAGCGTCCAAAGAAAACGGACGTCAGTACGAATATTGTACTGAGTATGAGAGGCATAAACAATAATGATACATCAATCAGATAAAGGAAGCATCAATAAGGAGCAACTGTATATAACTGTAACTTATAAAAGAAATAGCACATGCTGACTTACTTCATATCCATCATCATATCATATATGCATAAATGTATAAGCTGCCCATCCATATAGGTACGGTGTGATAATGTATAAGCCTGCATCCAGGCCTCCCGCGTCCCGGGTATAAGCTGCCCACTATAGTGGTGTGTATATCTGCTCGGCCATATAGGCACGGTGTAATATCATCGTATGTCTGCCCGCCTTAGCGGTGTCTGCCCGGCCATATAGGCACGGTGGAATATCATCGTCATAATATGCTCATCATAGTATGCTTATCATAGTATGCATAGAGACTCAAGGACAACTACACTTTATCGGGGTGATGTAAGGTCGTGAACCCCCGATTACATTATAGAGCATTCATTGATCTTCTACCTCACCTTGAAGGAATTAGCATATAAGGTGAGTGTATACAATAATGACGTCAATGGGTTGTAGATAGCATCATTATCTTTATAGGATCATCATATCATGGATTCTAGATTCGTTAGACTCAAACTTATCATCATCATTATCGTACTCATAGTGTATCTGTCACGACCCAACCCCGTAGGCCATGACTAGTGCCCGAGCTAGACACTCGTATACGTACCTGTTAGCCATAATCAACTCGAAACCAAACATAATATGGAAACTTGTAAAAACAAAACGTCGTCTCCGAACTGTCACATATATACATCAAGGTAACCTGTCTCTTGAGGAGTCACAATCAATCAAGCATGACATAATACGCATGCTGACAAGGCTGCTACTACATACAACATCCCAATATATATATATATATATATATATATATATATATATATATATATGCAAGCCGACAAGGCTTCCACTACGTATGGGAACGTCCAAAATATAAGTCATGCCAACACGGCCAAACAACATCTGTACACAACCCTCGCATATGTCTACAGACCTCTAAGAGTATCAACAATGATATATGATGGGATAGGGCCCCGCCGTACCCCTGGATAAACATATATATACATAAAAAGGATCTGTACCAAAAGTCTAGGCTCCGGAACAATGGAGCACTCCAAGACAGCTGAGTTGAAGTCCTAAGCTGGAGGATCACCAAAACGAGTAGCTGCACCTGCGGGCATGAAACGCAGCCCCCCGAGGAAAGGGGGTTAGTACGAGATATGTACTGAGTATATAAAACATGAAATGCATTAAGGAAGATCATAATTGAAGTAGACATTCCAGGAGACAAGTATGATAATCAAGAAATCACTATACCTGTGCCTTACGAAACAAAATCATGCATATCATTATCATATACCATACCTGGCCCATTATGGGACTCAGTGAATAAAGTTGTGTACACGTATACCGTACTCGGCCTATCTATGGGACTCGGTTCAATAATCATATCATCATATCATCATATACATATACCGTACCCGGCCCTCCAGTGAGGGACTCGGTGAACAATGCAGTCAAACTGTGCACGAATACATACCCAGCCCGGGACTCGGTGAATGATACAATAACAACATGCACGAGTAGAATATCATGAGCAACCATATGCAACTAAATCATCTTCTGAGACTTAATAGAATAAGTAGAATAAACTAACACTCGAATATCAAAGGCGATATTCATGTTAAGTACCCTTTGAATGTCACTATGGACTATATCAAATAGAGCCTCAGGAATTATAGACATGTATCAAGATAATATGAAATAGCTTATGGAAGTCAAGGACATTAGTCATCGTAGAGTCTCTAAGAATAGGAGCTTATACATACCGACTACTATCCAACGTATAGAAGACTTGAGAGGCAATAGCTCAATTACCTTAAGAATTCTAACATCAAGAAGTGAATAAGGATCATGAATCACACTCAAAACTTATGAATAGAATTACCCCAAAGCTCATATCATACGTCACTTATATCTAAGACATGCCAAAAGAAAGAAGGGATAACTTTACATACCTTCAACGCTTATCCGTAATACAATACGTATACGCTGCCTGTAGTGTCTCAACCTATATTAAGACGTTAAGAACTATGGTTAAGCTATGGAAAGGTTCAAAACGTATTCCAACGTTAGTAGTTCGTTTCTAGAAGATTAGGCGGCATTTCCCTTATATTCAAGCCAACTATAAAACAACCAAATCAACATCCATAACCACACGTTTAAGTACTATATCAAGACTAATCAAGACAAGATTTGAGAACACTCTGAACAACCCACATGACATTCCAATCAGCCCACATATTACAACATTCGATAATAATCTACATACGATTACGACATATTCAAGTTATTCTTAATGATCTATAGTCATAACATTTTCATCGAAACGACCTTATAACAGCCCAACCAATATAACAACACGTCCCAAAACAACCCCTAATTAACAACATAAAGATGCCCGATAATCTCACGAACGTCTACAATTACACCAAGCAAACCACACACGCTTCTTCTACATTATCCCATATATTCTTTTCATCCAAATTTGCGAATCATATCAACACACGCACGACTACAACATCAATTATTCATATGCGAGAAAATTACCTTAATATCACAATAAGTCATTAAAACAGCCCACAAAACACATACAACTTCAACTTTAACCATCAAATTCCTTTACTTTCATCATATAATCGATGACCACAACAACCACGATGCTAATTAAAATTAATTCACCATAACTAATTAAAACAGCCCCATACACGTCCTAAACAACATCTCAACATCAACATACATAATTCCTTATATCCAATTCACATTTACCAAATTATACAAAGTCCAAATCACCCCTAAAACAAGTAGAAGAGATTTAAATCTTACCTTAACAACTTAACTCCTCAACGTTGCTGAAATTGTGGATTAAGAGGACAAGTATTCTTGCTGCCCCAAATGATTAAATTCACGTTACTATGGCCTTGAAATGGTTAGAACACCTTGGAAAATTAATGTTTGATATCAACTTTGTGAGCTTGATCTAGCTCAGCCATGGCCGTGAGTTGCCATGGCTTGGACTCTCTCTCTGTCTAACCTTACTTTGTTGAAGATGAATTGTGGATGAATACAATTCAATTAGTCATCAAATTAGAGTTTTATATGCTGTCCAAGGGCGGGACACGTGCCCCACTTATGGCATGGGCCAATCAGATTTGGCCATGCCATAGTGGGGTCCACTTGGCCCACTAATGACTTGATTTAATGTTAATTTAGTCTCTAATCCCCCACTTAATAATCTAATCATGGTTAATTAATCCCTAATCTCCACTAATATTTCTATACCAAATAAAATTTATAAGCAATTCGTGCAGTAATTAAAAATCGGGGATTAAAAGTCTCTATCTCATATCCCAAAATAATCTTGTCCTTAACTTATCTCGATTAGCTTAAAACTATTCCAATGTACAAAAATATGGGATATAACAGTATCTCTTATTTCATATTGCTATTCATGAACAAGGACTCTTAGTTTTCTTTGAAGATAGGAAATTGATGAAGAAGGAGGAAATTCATGCCATAAGGTTCATGCCTTAGAAAGAAAGGACTAGCCTCACATACCTTTGTCGTTTAACTACTCTATTGCTTGCTCATCCTCCTTTAATGCTCACGTCTTTACATTCAAAAGAATTCGCATTAACATTAGCTAAGCGATTATAAGAACGTGCTTATTGAAGCTAAGGAAAATTGGGCATCATTTCCTTTGTTTATGTGATTTCCTCCATATTCCACATCAACTCCCAAACATCTATAATCACATTCACCATATTATAAGCAACAATCATCATTTTTCCACCTTTCACAATTTCACTTCAATTTCCCCATAATCGTGGTCATAATTCACTATTACGTTATTTCACATATAATGCTCATTCCATGTTCTAAATTTCATTCATAATCTACTTACAATCACAACATACCCTTATTCATGATTCATTCCAAACTACTACTCAACAATAGCACAATTCCCACATTTATGACCCATTTTCTATATTCTTCCACAATCCAAGTGTTTCAACTTCTCAATATCTTAAACATCATGAAAATATCATAAAACTTACCTTAGATAGTGTAGGAATAAGCCTTGAGTAGGAATACTCTTCTTGCACCAAAACCCTAATTCACTTCCATAGGAATTCCTTGACTTGGTTGAACTTTAATGTGTTTCTTCCACTTGATTCTTGTTGGTTTGATGAAATTAATCACCAATATTTCTTGAGTTCTTGTGGACGAAGAGTGTGGAATATTATAGAAGTCTTGAGAGAGATAGAAAAGTGTGGAAATGAAATAAATGAATTGGTAACATCGTTATATAATTGAACTTAGTTCAGCCCGTCGGGACTTCCACGGACACTTTCACGGTCCGTGGAATATTGTATGGTCCGTGGAACAGGTTGTGGTTCACCACCAGAAGACCATTATCTCTGCTGGGTATTCCACGGACCAGTATACGGTCCGTGGAAAGTTTCACGGCCCGTGGTTGTGGTCGTGGAACTCACAGTTCCTTCCGAAGTTGTCCGCGTCATTTCGTTCAGTAAAAAGGTCATAACTCTTGATACAGATATCGTGTGAGGGCCCATGACCTATGGTTGAAAAGATTTTTAAATTATCTACAACTTTCATTCTTAGTGTATTTCCAAATTCCAAACTTATAATGGCGTTTCGGCCCCTCTAAGTCAGATCATCCGAAAATGTTTCCTTAAATCGTCCTTTTGGATGGCTTATGCCCATATTTGGCTTATGGGTCCTTCTTAGGACTTGCTAAACTTTCCATGTACTACTCTTATATCTCTTCATACGTCCTTTATAAAACTCCGGCATGTGGGCCCCCCTTAGCTTACAGCAACGAGGGCTTTTCGGCAAGTGATATATGAACCAATTCAACCCATATGGTCTCCAAATATCATATGTAAACCATTAGTACACTCTTATAATATAACCTTTCTCCTTAATCCTTGCATAACTTTGCTCTTCCTCAGGCCCGTACTAAGCTGGCTACGACCTTGGTAGCGCGAAATTTTCCAAGGTGTAACACATATCATTGAAACTCCAGTCCTTTTGAATTTTCCAAGGTGTAACACATATCATTGAAATTTTCCAATGGATTTATTGAATTTATGGTAGAGGAAAACAATTCATTGAAACTCCAGTCCTTCAAGATACTATCATAGAAAATATATCTATGGAAGAAGGTACAAGTAATAGGGAACATGGAGAATTTCTCAAAACACTAGAGATTATTACCTCTGAAAAGTTTTTTATCAAAATTACTCATTTAATTGATTATAATTTCAAAAAGAAATTTACTACTCTAGTTGATAGTGGAGCTGATTTAAACTGTATTCAAGGAGGATTAATTCCTACAAAATATTTTCATATAACTACCCATAGTCTTAGATCTTCTAATGGGCAGAAAATGGGAATTACTTTTAAATTACCAAAAGCTTATATTTGCCAAGAAAAGGTTTGTATACCAGAAAATTTTGTACTGGTAAAAGCCATTTCCAACCAAATTATTTTGGGAATCCCATTTTTTCAAAAAATATTTCATATTAAAAAATGGGATAATAAAGGAATTATAGGAACCTTTGAAGGAACACCCATCGAATTTCAGTTTATAACTGAACCCTTTTCAAGAATTATAAATGAAATAAAAGACAAGTTGATGAATAAACATCAACATGTCAATTTTCTCAAACAAGAAATTTATAGTCTAAATTATGGAAGAGATTTTACAAAATTCTAAATTGCAACAGAATTCGGAATACTTGTTTTCATTAACGCTCAATTCTAGAAATCCTTTCATCTAGAATAATATTATGTTTTTTTAGGGCTAAGATTTCCTTTTTGATGCTAAACATAGGCGATGACGTGTATTTGGATTTGGCTTGTGTTTGACTTATACCTTGATTGATTATTGGTTTATCTTACTTTATTGACTTGATATCTATTAGCTAAACTTAGTTGGCCTATATTACCTCCCAGTACTTGTTTTTTGTACTACCTGCACTTGCTGCATTCTTTTATGAATGCAGAGTTACAGGTAGGATAGAACTCTGCTTTTTGTGGCTAATTGTGGTGTGAGAGTTGATGTTGAGAGTCTTACAGGGTAAGCACGGGGATGTCTGCCTCCTTCAAGATTCTTCCCTTATTTTATTTGTTGCTTGATATTCCGAGACATATTTAGACTTTTGATGTATTTTTGATATTTCCAGACTCGTAGATGTTAGTTAGTTGCTCTTGTATGATTAGACAGATTTCCGGGGTAGTTGATGTATTTCCACACTATTCTATTTATTATTATGTCAGACTTACGTATTTCTATCTCTTCCTCTTATTTTATTTATTTATTTATTTATTTATTTATTTATTTATTTATTATTTCATGTATTTGAGATTATCGGATAAGGGTTTGCATACCGAGGTGGGAAAGGTAGGTGCCCACGCGACTTAGCTAAATTGGGTGGTGGCACTCTTTTTTACTATTTTTAATAGTAGTTTTGCTCCTAATGATATTCATTAAGAAAAGTGTGTTGAACTTATATCACCTATTACTACTCCCATACCATTAACCGGCATGGATCGCACAGTGAGATGATACTACATAGGAACTTTTACTTGTCACGACCCAATTTAGCTAATTCGTGCGGGCACTTACCTTCCCCACCTTGGTAAGCGAACCCTCAACCCAACGATAGTAAAGACGTAAATAAATAATCAAATAAGAGAAAAAGTGCGGAAATAAGGATATACACCCAGGGTCTAGTCTAATCCATAAAAGATCATCTAGCTAGAAATATACAAGTCTGGAAATATAATAATATGTCAAGTCTGAATATGTCTCATAATGGAAAGTAAGACATAGATAAGAGGAGTCTTCAAGGCAGCGAACGTCTCGTGCTTATCCTGTCAACTCTAAGCTGTATTGATAGCGACTATCAACCACGGGAGACGGAAGTAGATCCAACCTAGAACTCTGCATTGATAAAAGAATGCAGCAAGTGTAGGTCAGTACAAAACCGCAGTACTAGTAGGTAGGCCGACTAAGTATAGCTAAAATAATCCAGACAATAAAGCAAGATAGGCAGATAAATCAACAAGTATAAGTCCAACTGTTATACCCTGTATTTTTATACGTCGAATTATTCGCAAGCAAATCGACTCAAGTTAAAGACGGGATTATTTTCGAACATGAAATAGGAACTTTTAATTTTCAATTTTAATTAGTACACAAATTGTTTATAAATTTTATTTAGTGTAGAAATATTATTGGAGATTAGAAACTAATTAATTATGATTAGATTATTAAGTAAGGATTAATGATTTATTAAAATTAATTAATTTAATTATTAGAAGTGGGCCCCACCCAATTTATTAAAAAAAAGGGAAAGGAATTTTGATGAGTCACTAGGAGTGGACAGGTGTCCTATGGTGAGAAATCATATGTATATGATGAATCATGTTAGCCATGATTCATTTTGGCAAAATGCAATTCAAAGTTAAAAAAAAAAAAAGGAGTTATTTCCGTGGCTGCTTTTGGCCAGCCATGGATGGAGAGAAAAAAAGATGATTTGTTTCATATTTGATCAAGATCCAGGTGAATTACAAGTTCAAGGAGGTGATAGCAACATTGGATATTGAATTGGGAAAGAAGAAATTGTGAAATTGGAACAATTAAGTGTAGAAATTCCTCCGAGAAAATTAAGGTAAGATTTTATTATTTTGTGGTAAAATTGTATTAGTAGTGTTGTAATGGAAGGATTAAAATTGGATTGGATGAAATTGGAAGTAAGAAATTTCATGAAATCGTTGTTATACGAAATTGTGGGTTGAAAAGGATTAAAAAGGGTTATTGGATTGTTAGAATTGTTTATGGGCTGAATTGTAAGGATTCTATATGAATATTTCTATTGCTGTCATTGTTGGTATTTCTGTGATAACAGGAGGATAATTGGAAGTTCAGGTTAGGCGAATATATAGGGGAAATGCTGCCCGATTTCCGTTAAGTCTTTAACTAATGAAAAACCCTAATCGATAAAGTATAAGTTCAAGAATGAGTCCTATAGGCGATTGGCTGCAGATTTGTGAGCTAGGAAGTATAGTTTACTAACAATAGCGTTACTTTTATATTAAATAGGCTAAAGGGGCGACGAAGCGAACGAGGTTACGGTTAACCTGTAACTGGTATGTAAAGTTATCCTTTCTTTCTTTTTGGCATGATCTTTGTGAAGCAAACAGACGACGTATATATGATTCCAAAGAAGTTTCTATTCTTAGAGCCACTAGGATGGCTAATGTTCTTGACTTCCAAAAGCTATTTTATTATGTCTTGATACGTGTATATGATTCCACAAGTTCTATTTTGATATAATCCACAGTGACATTCAAAAGGTATTTGATATGACTATTGTCTTGATTTTCAAATGATAGTTCGTTTTGATCATTCCATTAAGTCTTTGATAATGTTTTAATTTGCATATGGTTGCTCACTACTCTGCTCGTTCATGCCTCAGTATGTCCTTCACTGAGTCTCGGGCCAGGATACGTTCTCGTGCACAATTTCACTACATTGTTCACCGAGTCCCTCACTAGAGGGCCGGGTACGGTATATATATATATATATATATATATATATGATGGTGTGATGATGTGATGGCGTGATGGTGTGATGATGTGATAGTGTTATGCTGTGTTATGGCGTTATGATGTGTTTATGGCGTTATGATGTGTTTATGGTGTTATGCTGTGTTATGGCGCCAATGATGGTATGTGGCGACCATCTTCACCGAGTGCCATAATGGGCCGGGTAAGATATATGATATTGACATGCACGATTTATGTTTCAAAAGGGCAAGTGTTTTGGTATTCTGGACATTATACTTGTCTCTTGTACTCCCTATTTCAGTTATGATCCTTTTTACTGTATTTCATGCTTTATATACTCAGTACATATCCAGTACTGACCCTCTTTCTTCGGGGGGCTGCGTTTCATGCCCGCAGGTACAGAGAGTCGGTTTGGTGACCCTTCAGCATAGGAGTTCTACTCAGCTGTCTTGAGGGCTCTGTTGTTCCGGAGTCTAGACGTTTGGTATAGGTCTTATGATGTATATATATATATTTATCCAGGGGTACGACGGGGCCCTGTCCCGTCATATTTCACTGTTGATACTCTTAGAGGTCTGTAGACATATGTGTGGGTTGTGTATAATTTCTGTTCAGCTGTGTCTATACGATGTGCTATGATATGTTGTCCGTCTGTAGTGGCAGTCTTGTCAGCTTGCATATGACATGATATTAATATGTAGTGGCAGCCTTGTCGGCTTGCGTATCATTTTATGCTTTGATCGGTTGTGAGTCCTCAGGAGACAGTTTATCTGAATATACATATATGATGACGTTATGAACTGTTGGAGTTCTTTTGCAAGTTTCCATATAGTTCATAGATTTAGTTTGATTATATTTAACAGGTTCGTATACGGGTGTCCAGTTCGGGCACTAGTCATAGCCCACGGGGTTGGGTCGTGACAAAAGTGGTATCAGAGCAGTTCGTCCTCGGAGTGTCTACAGACCGTGTCTAGTAGAGTCTTGTTTATCGGTTTGTTGTGCACCACATCTATAAACAGGAAGCTACAGGACATTTAGGATGTTACCTTTCTTTCATATCTAAGATCGTGAGATAGAGCCCAACCATAGGAAATGAAATTCCTTATACTAACCCTTGATTTCAGCTGAAGAACGGCATCGACAGAAGAAAGTGGCTGATGATATTGGAAGTTGCAAAGTATACAGGTAAGAAACGGTGCGAAAGATGCATGTCGGATAAGGTAAGAATATTGAAGTATGATTGAAATGTAAAGTTGAAGAATGAAAAGAAAGGTAGATAGGAAGGTATAACAGGATAGATCATTAAAGGATCAAGTACGTCTCGAGGTGTGATATGTGAGTTATGTTTTGACATTTTTATACTTTTACTTGAAATAGGGAGCCCGGTGTGGCTATGATATGATATGATATATGCGTATATATGTTGGCCCTGTAAGGCATTGTTGGTATTTCCTGCGTGCAGGTTTTGGGATAGTAAGAAGTACAGAGGAAACTCTGCCCAAATTTTCCCAGAAATAGAAAAAAAAGAATCAGATATAGGTTCATAATATGTCTTGAAAGTCGATACCCATAGGGTAAATTTATTATGACTGATTAAAGCTTTAAGAGATACCCTCCATGTCATCCGTAAGAGGCACCATTCTTGGGAAATTTTATTCCGAAGAAGCATGTATGAGCAGCAAAGTTTGGAATTCATTTGAATGGACCAGGATACCTTCCAGCCACATGTCACCTTAGAAGAGGCTAATGTTGAAGAGACAAAACGTCCACAATTAAGTTTCACTTTTATTTGAAGAGTACAAAGCATACAACAAGTAGTTTATGAACTAAATAGTTCGTTCATGACCCAAGAATAAATCTGGAAGTAAACCATGTGAATCAAGCATTAGAAGTCCCCTGGTGCTTGTCGGATTCTAGTTCTTCTTCTTGTGGTGGTTTTGGGAGATGCTTCATGGTGACGTAATTTTGGAGTTGGAGCGTTCTTGTGTTCTTGAGGTAACATTTCATCATATCTTTATGTCCTTGAGTTTATTAGTTCTTAATCAACTAATTGGAGATGGAATTTGTAGAAGGAAAACTCAAACTTGTGGGCTGTCTTAGATCATGTGTTTCATGCGTTGTTGATGAAATGATAGGATAAATTGGAAAGAGCTTGTGACACTAAGGGATGATGTAGAAAAAGGTGGAAAATCTTAACAGAATGTTATATTGAGGTATCGAATGAACTGATAAGTAGGGATAGATTACGACGATTTTATAGTTAAAAGGAGTAGTAGTATGATTGAGATAAAAGTACGGATGAGGAAGAGTTATGACAAATTATGAGGGTATTGATAAGACAGCTTATGAGATATTAAGGATAAGATTGATCAGAAAGGGTGAAGGGTTAAGTACGCCTATTCCACGGAGTGTAATTAAAACATAGTAAGAATCGTGAATAAGGTTAAGAAGTGTTACGTTATAGGATGGCTTACGAACAGGATGTAATATGAATACCATAAGGATTGCTATAGAAATGAGTAAAGCCTAGCAAGGAAGTAACTAAAGGATATGTTGTGATTAGTGTGAAACAGAAAAGCAAATATAGAACGAATAAGAAAGACTTACAAAGTCCTATAGGGAAAGTTCAGAATAGAGATCAAATGGTAGTGAAAGTGAAAGCGAGCACAGGAAGAGAAGGAGTTAATAGGAGGAGGAAGATAAGAAGAAAGCGAGTGGGATTATAGTGTAGCGATGCGTTATGACGTGTATAGCTAGGAAAACGAGTGAGATAAGCGACAGAATTGTGAAAGACCAAAATACAGAAAAATGAGCAACGAGGTAGAATGAGTGCTAGAAAATAACTAGTATGGCAAGAACAAATAGGGGTGAATAGAATATGTTTGAAAATTAGAGAGGGATTATGCAGAAGTAGTGTGTTCCGAAAGATACAGAGATAGCACGAGACTCCTCGTGCACAAAATAAGAGATGGACATAGACTGGAGAAATAAAAGGAATACTAAAGAAAGCACCCAAGATAGACGTAATCAATTGAGTACGAGTGTAAAATAGAAAGGGAAATAAATGGCTATGAACTTAAGGGTGCAGTACGACGACAAGGTGGTAGGATAAGACCATTATTAAGACGAGTTTTATGTGATTTTGAGTAAGACTAGAAAATAGCGTTGGATACACAACAAGGGGGAAAGAGCATAAGGCATAAAAGAGTACCGCGTGCATATGACTTCACCTCGGAAAGAGTGAAATCCTTAAAAGATAAGGACTGTAAGCCTGAGGAACAAATGAGGTATTGTGAATTTATTAAAGGAAGGGTAAAGATAATGTTACAAGAGAGCCTTGGATAATTATCACCGGGATATAAGTGCTACCTAATCGAGAATTTTAAACGATTATAAGTACTAAACAATTATTGATTGGAGTGAGTGGAACGTGAATTTGGATGAGTTGCTACATTGGTTAGATTATTCGATTACAGATTATCAGATGTGATTTTGTACTATACATAGAAAGGTTCTCGTCACTTCGAGATTTTGTTAAGGTTTCGTACGTGGATAATCAAAGTTATAAATTATAAAGAAAAGACATGGGCATGGTACAGTATACCAAGTGAGTTATCAGATGAATTTGAAATTGGAAATGGGGACATAGAGCAGAATATAAAAAGATAATGGTATAAGTACACCCTTAAGGTGGGAAGCGGGTAAGAGAAATATAAGTATAAGATGGAAACAAGCGACACTGCAATGTATTTGATATGGATACTAAAACTTCAAGTGAGATCCCTTGCTGAAACAGGCTAGTAAGATCTGAAAGCCAGCAATAAACGAATAGAAGTCAGGAGGGCATTAGAGATAGTGCCGAGAATTATTTATAACGATCTTAAATGATATGACATTAAAAAGTGGGTGCTTATAAAAAGAAGGAGTATGACATGAGAATAGTAACGAGTAACTTGAGAGATATTATAAAGGATGGCAATGTCAAACTGGATTAGAGGCTAAGATGTCGGCAATAGAGTTGTGCGCTAATGGTATTGCGATTTATAAGTAGCGAAGGGAAGGGATAGAAAATCTCCTATAGTAGGATATGAGAAAATCAAATGGTGAATAAAGGAAGGGAAAGGAATACGACAAGATAGACAGCAAGTGAGTTTTAGTACAAATAAGATATGTAAAGCAGAATGAATCAGGAGAAGGAAAGACTATGACTAAGATCGGATGTACTTTGTACAAATTATACAAGAATAGTTATGCGATCGACGCACATTTGTATGATAAGAATAAGACCAAGTAAGTACTTGATAAGAAGAGTAAGGATTCAGTAATAACAATGTGGTTACGATATTTTGGATACATTAGGGAACGATGTAAGATGGTTTGAACCAAGTACCAAGATAGGATTAGTACTGAGGGCAAAAGCCATAGTTGAGCCCCGATACCATTGAAAGGTATGAGAGAATAATGCCAGATAAAGCATACAGACTAGTGAAACGACGCTAAGGTATGCTTAAACATTGCAACATAATGTGTGACAGGAAAACTAGAAACAAAATCTGAGTAAAGGGGCAATAGAATATGCCTAAAGTGTTATAAGTTAGGGTAAGCAAAATTACAAAATGACTTAACCGAGAAATTCAGAACAAGCAGGTTATTGGTTACTGGATGACAATAAAGTTATAATATGGGAGGACCCTAGCGCTATTTGATAGCCAACCCTAAGGATCGAGATCAAGAAGTAGAAGCAAGTGATAGTTCAAAACCTTTAAAAGAAAGTTAGAAAGAGACACGTGATGGTGAGGATTCCAGAATACGGACTGTAACAGTAGAGTAAAGCAAGGATATTGGAGTAGAAAACTGTTACCCTCTGAGAAATTTCGTTTTACTCGTAGAACCTGCGAAGGGTCTACAGGTTACTAGATGCATGCAATACTCCAGGGATATTGAAGTCTAATGAACTGACGAGGGACGTCTGCACGTTATAAAAATCTTATTTAAAGATTAAGAGGTAAGATGAAGAGCACGATATCTTAAGGGAGTAACTATAGGAGAAGAAGGAGTCGAGTTATGACTACGTGTACCATGAGTACAAGTCCAAATCAATTAGTGACTGTAACATTTCAGCAGAAGAGCCCGCAACACAACTGACAACCGACTGCGAAATAAAAAAGAGAGTAAAGACAATGGCGTGGAATTATTATCTCGAGAAGCAACAGAAAGAGGAAATATTACAGGGATGACTATGTAGAGATCCGGAATGCGTTATAGTGAATTATAGCGAATCGACAAATGGAAGAGGTATGTGAAGGGCATAATTAAATAAGAGAACACTTGAGAAAGTATTGGGAGTTCAGGTCCAGTTTAACATTCGTGGACGAATGTTATAAAGGGGGAAGGATGTTATACCCCGTATTTTTATACGTCGAATTATTCGCAAGCAAATCGACTCAAGTTAAAGACGGGATTATTTTCGGACATGAAATAGGAACTTTTAATTTTCAATTTTAATTAGTACACAAATTGTTTATAAATTTTATTTAGTGTAGAAATATTATTGGAGATTAGGAACTAATTAATTATGATTAGATTATTAAGTAAGGATTAATGATTTATTAAAATTAATTAGTTTAATTATTAGAAGTGGTCCCCACCCGATTTATTAAAAAAAAAGGGAAAGGAATTTTGATGAGTCACTAGGAATGGACACGTGTCCTATGGTGAGAAATCATATATATATGATCAATCACGTTAGCCATGATTCATTTTGGCAAAATGCAATTCAAAGTTAAAAAAAAAAAAAGAGTTATTTCCATGGCTGCTCTCGGCCAGCCATGGATGGAGAGAAAAAATATGATTTGTTGCATATTTGATCAAGATCCAGGTGAATTAAAAGTTCAAGGAGGTGATAGCAACATCGGATATTGAATTGGGGAAGAAGAAATTGTGAAATTGGAACAATTAAGTGTAGAAATTCCTCCGCGAAAATTAAGGTAAGATTTTCTTATTTTGTGGTATAATTGTATTAGTAGTGTTGTAATGGAAGGATTAAAATTGGATTGGATGAAATTGGAAGTAAGAAATTTCATGAAATCGTTGTTATATGAAATTGTGGGTTGAAAAGGATTAAAAAGGGTTATTGGATTATTAGAATTGTTTATGGGCTGAATTGTAAGGATTCTATATGAATATTGCTATTGCTGTCATTGTTGGTATTTCTGTGATAACGGGAGGATAATTGGAAGTTCGGGTTAGGCGAATATATAGGGAAAATGCTGCCCGATTTCCATTAAGTCCTTAACTAATGAAAAACCCTAATCGAGAAAGTATAAGTTAAAGAATGAGTCCTATAGGCGATTGGCTGCAGATTTGTGAGCTAGGAAGTATAGTTTAATAACAATAGCGTTACTTTTATATTAAATAGGCTAAAGGGGCGACGAAGCGAACGAGGTTACGGTTAACCTGTAACAGGTATTTAAAGTTATCCTTTCTTTCTTTTTTGCATGATCTTTGTGAAGCAAACAGACGACGTATATATGATTCCAAAGAAGTTTCTATTCTTAGAGCCACTAGGATGGCTAATGTTCATGACTTCCAGAAGCTATTTTATTATGTTTTGGTACGACGGGGCCCTATCCCATCATATTTCACTGTTGATACTCTTAGAGGTCTGTAGACATATGTGTGGGTTGTGTATAATTTCTGTTCAGCTGTGTCTATACGATGTGCTATGATATGATGTCCGTTTCTAATGGCATCCTTGTCGGCTTGCATATGACATGATATTGGTGTGTAGTGGTAGCCTTGTCGGCTTACATATCATTTTATGATTTGATCAGTTGTGACTCCTCAGGAGACCGTTTATCTGAATATACATATATGATGACGTTATGAACCGTTGGAGTTCTTTTGAAAGTTTCAATATTGTTCATAGATTCAGTTTGATTATATTTAACAGGTTCGTATACGGGTGTCCAGTTCGGGCACTAGTCATGGCCCACGGGGTTGGGTCGTGACACCAACACAAGCCAGAACCAAGTACACGTCATCACCTAGGTTGAAGCATCAAAACCTAAGTATGCCAAGTCTCACTATATATCCAATCTGAAACCAAACAACATAAGTAATTAACCAGATAGTCACAATGTAAGCCATAATGCAATGCAAAGCAATGATGTATAAATGAAAATGCAATGCAATATTGTGTACACGTGTACTCCGAATGAAAATATCAACGTCTCGGTAGCACAACCCACGGGGGACCCGCGAAGTCCACGTACCTCACGGTTTCGATACAAACTGTCACGCCCCGAACCATGGCTTAGGTGTAACATAGCACTCGGTGCCAAATTGCATGTGACCGAGCGAACCCATAGGCTGGCTGAATGAACATGTGATATGAAAACATGCACTAATAAGGAAATAGGACTAACACATGTTGATCTACTAAAAATCTGACTGAAAATATATTAAATGTGAAAATACTAGTTTAAGTCTGAAATATCTGAATAAATAGCCAACAAGGTTAATACATAAAAGACTGCTAATATCTGACTAACTGAACTATGTCTATGATGCCTCTAAAGATAACAATATAAATACTGGGAAAACTAAACCAGGATAACTCCCCGGAGGAACTGGGGCTCACCAATAGCTGATACATGCAACTCCTAGTTAGCTGGATCGTTAACTTGTATATCGTTGCCTGTATCGGGAGATATAGGCTCCCAAGCAATAAAAGGGACACCAACACATTTGAATTGTACTGGTATGTAAAACAACTAAAAGAAAGAAATATAAGTACTGAAACTGAACTAAACAGGAAAGTAAGAATCTGAAGTACTCCCTGTTCTGAATGAGGAATCATATGTATAACTGTAAATATAAACAGTGGCCTACGGGCCAAATAATGTGCACAAAAACTGTGGCCTCAGGCCCAAGAAATACATATGCATAAACTATGGCCTAGGGCCCAAAAATAAAGATACAGGTGTTCAACATTAAACAATTTACAAGACTGAGACTGACTATAGCTGATAGCATGATAACTGTTTATGACTATAGACTGAGCTTAAACAAATAACTTATTATATACTGACTGAGACTCATGTGATTTAAATACACAAGTATATAATGATTACGTACTGAGTTCATGATATTCAAAGTGATCACCATGATCAAATTATGAAACTATAACCCTAGAAGATAGCAATTCTACAACTATTCAAGAAACTAGGGCTAAACTGTATTCTGAGTCAAATTACGGATAAACATGTAGAATGAGGCGTAGGGAGAATCATAAATGTTACCTAACGTAGATAGTTAGCCTCACATACCTTAACTTCTTCACAATCCACAATAAAAGTTTGAACGTTCGGAAGAATCCCAAAAGCTTGTATCTCAAACCTTGAATATGGGTTTTCTTGAAAATTCTAGGTTAAGAACAATGTTTTCTCATTTAATATTCATTAATATATAATGGAATTCACTTGGAATGATCAGAATAGACTTACCTTGGTGTATTCTAATGGTAGGGAGAGAAGAACTTCGTACTAGGGCTTGAAGAATATGAAAAATTCATCTTTAGAAGCTAAGTGTTGTATTTATACAAGTCCTGGCTCGTCCCAGGCCTTGCTTCGTGAGAATTTTGATGCGCCAGGCCATTTGGGGGTGACAGAAACTAGTAAATTGAGGCCAAAGGCGAAGATTTTTGCAAGCCTTACTTTCTCGCCTCGTCTGCCTTCGTCGCCTCGCGAGGATTTTGGCGAGCCTGGACTGCTCTCAGTAAGACGACCATAACTTTTTGTAGAGATGTCTGCTTGACCTCCGTAATATACATTTCGAAAGGTATTTCAAAGGGCTACAACTTCCATGTTTTACGTTTTCTCAAATTCTTAATAGATTTTCACTAAATCAGGCTGGAAGGCAGACCTACCGAAAACTTAGCCGATTCTGTTGGCTTGATCCTTATATGCTTGGAAAGGTATTTCTATGTACTACAACTTTCATTAAGGAACCTTTTCCAAATTCCCAATGAATCAAGGTGTTCTGGTTGCCCCAAGTAGGTCCCTCAACCACTTTCGCAAAACGTTCAAACCTTCAAATTTCCTCTGAAACTGTAACGATACGAGTCTAACCTTTATTTTAAGATATGTGGTGTTACAATATCTCCCCCTTGGTGTCACAACCCATTTTAGTAGGACGTGCGGGCACCTATCATTCCCACTACAATAGGCGAACCCTTATCCCAATATAACCAATGTAAGTAAAGGTGGAAGAAATAAATATAGAATAAGTCTCAAATCATCCACATAAGATAAAGTGTGGAAATACTAAATACAACCTCATAGATCTGGTCTGGTTATACAAGAGCACTAACTACATACTACGAGTCTGAAAGATGATAAAGACTTATAATACAACTGTCTCGGAATAAAAGTAAGACAAGTAAGTAAAGGAGAGAACATCTGGGTAGTGGCCGTCATCGTGATCAGCCTGGAATGACTCTACAACAACCTCGCCAATCATCCCCGAGGGAAAAGAGTGGAACTTGTCTAATACTCTGCATCCATAAAAGAATGTAGCAAGCGTAGGTCAGTACAAAACAACGGTACTAGTAGGTATCATCGGCCAAGTAAGCATTGCTGACATAATTCAGACAATAAAGCAAGATAGGCAGATAAATCAACAAGTATAAGTCATACATAACCCAGAACCAAGTACACGTCATGACTTAAGTTGAAGCATCTACTCCCCAAATGTGCCAAGTCTCAATTACTCAGTCCGGATCCATACATCACAAGTACATCTGTCACAACCCAGCTAGGGGCCATGACGGGTACCCGGGGCTAGCCATCGAGCACCACTCGTGCTACTACTTATCTTGCTCATTTAATGGTCTTTTATCAGTTTTATACTCAATTTGTAGGAAAATAATATTTTATATGGAAACATAAATACTCTTTAAATACATTTTCCTCTCGGCCATCAAAATAATATATACATATAATGGCATCTCGTGAGACCAACTAACCCGCACTGCGCATCTACGAGCCTCTACTGTAGTGCTAAGCATAAGGACGGGACAAGACACCGTCATGCCCTAAAATACATAAACATGAATAAACACAAAAGAATCGTCATAAGCACCTCCGAACAAAGGAGTGCTTTCAATCCGCTGAAGGCTACTGCTGGTCTGGGTCGAGCTCTCCTCCCTGTCTACCTGTGGGCATGATCACAGCGTCCAAAGAAAACGGACGTCAGTACGAATATTGTACTGAGTATGAGAGGCATAAACAATGAAATAGAACAATGACATATAGTAAATATCAATATGGAACATATATATCTAACTGTCATGTATAAAACAATTAAGCCATGCTGTCTTACTCCTGCTCGTCATCATATCTTGTACGCATAATGTATAAGCTGCCCGCTCATATAGGTGAGGTGTAGTAATGTATAAGCAACCCGTCCATATCAGATCGGTGTGATAATCATAACATGAGCCTGCGTCCAGGCCTCCCGCGTCCAGGGTATCATCTCATGCCGCCCACTAGTGGTGTCTGCCCATGCCATTTGGCCAAGGTGTATCGTATAGCTGCCCGCCTCGGCGGTGACTGCCCGACCAACTAGGCGCGGTGTTATATCATCAACATACATGCTCATCATAATATGCTTATCGTAACATACTTATCATAATACATGCGTAAGGCTTATGAACAACTTTAGTTTATCGGGGTGACGTAAGGTCGTGATCCCCCGATTTCATTATGGAACTAACATATAAGGTTACTGTGAGAAATAAATATTAACAAGCCATTTTAGGATCATCATATCATATTTCTTATCTTATGTTGTCATCCATAGATATAAGCTTTTAGCTTTCCGGAATATAGGAACTCATGAAGAGGAAGGAAATTCATGCTAGAAGATTCATACCATTAGAAAGAAGGGACTAGCCTCACATACCTTTGAAGGTTAACTAAGCTATCATTCGCTTGTTCTCCTTTGATATCGCGTTTCTACCTTCAGAAGAGAATTCACATATACATTGGTTAATCGACTATAAGAACGCGCTACTATTTCTAGGGAAGATTGGGCGGCACTTCCTTTTTTTATATAAATTTTCCCATATTCTATATTAACTCCCAAACGCCCACAACAACTTTCACAATATTGTATTGAACAATCGTCATTTATCTACATTTTCCACATTCCACAATTTTTCTCTAATTTCTCCACATTTATGGGTTTTAGCTCATCATCACATTTTCTCATACATCAAACCTATTTCATGGTCTACACGTCATTTATATCATATTTATACTCCCAACACATCAACATTCATAATTCAACCCAACTATCATTCAATTATAGCGCTATTCACATTTTATGACCCATTTATTACACTCTTCTATAATCCAAGTGTTTCAACGTATAAATACTTCAATCATCATGAGAAATTCATCAAACTTACCTTAGATGTTGTAGGAACGAGCCTTGAGGAGCAATACTCTTCTATACCAAAACCCTATTTCACTTCCTTTGATATTTCTTGGTGTAGATGAACTTTGATAGGTTTCACACTCTTGATTTCATGGATTGAGTGTTATTGATCTTGATTTTCCTTTGATTCTCTTGAATTCTTATGGATGAAGTGTTTTGGAGTATTCTAGAGAGTTCTTGAATTGTGAAGATGAGAAATGAAATAAAATGAGCTTTGGGTCCCTTATACCTAACTTAAAAATCTAATTTTTGTGAACAGTTGTCCGGGTGTACAGTGGTTGTAAACCCAGTTTACGGGCCATATTCTGGTTTACGGTCCGTCCTTCGTGACCGTATTTAAGCATATCAGAAACAGAAAGGTTTACTGTAGGTCATGGTGGTTTACGGTCACAGTTTACGGGTCGTATTTCAATTTACGGTCCGTATTCTGAGTCGTATTTTACCATTTCAACATTTGATAGAATGTTGAAGTTCTGATAGTTGGAAGATGATGACACTTTACGGTCCGTAAATCACTTTACGGGTCGTATTCTGTTTTACGACCATTGGGCCAAAATGCAAAATCTGCAACTTTCACGTTTTCAAAACTCATGGGTAGTCATTCCCTTCTTAGTAAAACATCGTACACTCATACTCTTCGTTTGTCTATTCATTGTATGCTCACAGGAAATTTTCCGACGTGTAACATTCTTCCCCCCTTTTGGGAACATTCGTCCTCGAATGTTAGATCATCGGGGATTCTAGAAAACTTTCGCCAGAGTTTCCTTTATAGTATGGCACTACCATCCTGCCACAACAACCCATAATATCACACCACTGCCTCACAGGGCCATAACACAATAGATTTTCTGAGAAATGATGGAAATAGGGGTATTCAGATACTACAATTATTACACTTCGTTTAATGCATGCATACCTTATATTATTGGCGTTCCACCTTGAATTTCTTCTGAGGGTTGGAATAATTGCGGGTACTTAGACTTCATACTCTCTTCCGTTTCCCAAGTCATCTCTTCCCGGTTATTATTTCGCCACTGCACTTTGACTGAAGCTACTTCTTTATTTCGGAGTCTCCGCACTTGCCTGTCTAAAATAGCAATAGGCACCTCTTCATAGGTTAGCTTTTCTGTCACTTGCACATCATCTATCGAGACAATCTTTGTGGGATCTCCAATACACTTGCGGAGCATCGAAACGTGGAAAACTGGATGGACTGATTCAAGCTCCGAAGGCCAATCCAGTTCATAGGCTACATGACCCACCTTGCGGATAATTTTATAGGGTCCAATGTATCTAGGACTTAGCTTCCCTTTCTTACCAAATCTCATCACCCCTTTCATTGGCGATACTTTCAAAAATACCCAATCACCAACTTGAAATTCCAAGTCTCGTCGGTGATTGTCCGCATAAGACTTTTGGCGACTTTGGCCTGTCAGCAACCGATCTCGGATCACCTTAACTTTTTCCACCGCTTGTTGAATCAATTCAGGGCCTGCAAGTTGTGCTTCTCCTATTTCAAACCACCCGATTGGGGATCTACATTTCCTTCCATATACAGCTTCATACGGAGCAATTTGAATACTGGAATGATAGCTGTTATTATACGCAAATTCAATTAATGGCAAATGATCGTCCCAACTTCCACCGAAATCCAGCACACATGCTCGGAGCATATCTTCCAAGGATTGAATAGTGCGCTCAGCTTTTCCATCGGTCTGCGGATGAAATGTCGTGCTGAACTTGACTTGAGTACCAAGACCTTCTTGGAAGGACTTCCAAAACTTGGCTGTAAACTGTGCCCCCTGTCTGTAATAATAGATAATGGAATTCCATAGAGTCACACAATTTCTTTTAAGTACAACTTAGCATAATCTTCTGTTGAATACGTGGTTCTGACTGGAAGAAAATGAGTGGATTTTGTGAGCCTGTCCACGATCACCCATATAGAGTCATATTTCCTTCGTGAACGGGGTAACCTCACAATAAAATCCATATTAATCACTTCCCATTTCCACATAGGGATTTCCATTGTCTGTAATAAGCCTCCTAACTTCTGATGTTCGGCTTTTACTTGTTGGCAATTTGGACACTGCGCTAGAAATACTGCTACGTCCCTCTTCATGCCATCCCACCAATATAGCAATTTGAGATCCTGATACATTTTGGTTGCACCTAGATGAATAAAATACCTAGAATAATGTGCTTCCTCTAAAATCCGTCGGCGCAATTCTGCCACATTCGGCACACACAGCCTGCCTCGGTATCTAAGAATTCCATCAATAGAAACTTCAAATGGGGACTTCTCTTTTTCATGAGATAGGTCTCTGTAATGGCACAATTGGGAGTCTTCATATTGTCGCTCCTTCACTTCTGTGTCCAAGGACGAAGTTGTGGGATTGCTGATACTAATCGCCACATTACCCGAATCTATTACACGTACCCCAAGACTAGCTAGTTGGCGGAGCTCATGAACCATTTCTTTCTTTTCTGGAGGGACTTCACATAGACTGCCCATTGATCGGCGGCTAAGCGCATCGGCTACTACATTCGCTTTTCCGGGGTGGTACAAAATGTTCTCAACAAAATCTTTCAATAGTTCTAACCACCGCCTCTGCTGCAGGTTTAACTCTTTCGGCTTGAAAATGTACTGAAGACTCTTGTGATCCGTATAGATATCAACATGCACACCATACAAATAATGCCTCCATATTTTTAAGGCATGAATAACTGCAGCCAATTCGAGATCACGAGTCGGATAATTCTCTTCATGTTTCCGTAACTGTCTCGAAGCATATGCAATAACTTTACCATGCTGCATCAATACGCACCCTAATCCGACACCGGAAGCGTCACAATACACGACATAGCCATCTGACCCTTCTGGAAGTGTTAAGATCGGAGCTGAGGTCAACCTGTCTTTCAACTCTTGGAAGCTACGTTCACAAGCATCACTCCACTGAAATTTTGCTGACTTCTAGGTTAGCTTCGTCAATGGGGCCGAAATAGACAAGAAGCCCTCTATGAATCTTCTATAGTATCCTGCCAAACCTAGAAAACTACAAACTTCTGTAGGCGTCGTAGGCCTTGGCCAAGTCTTCACAGCTTCAATTTTCTGAGTGTCGACTCGAATGCCATCATCTGAGATAACATGGCCCAAAAATGTCACAGAATTTAGCCAGAACTCGCACTTTGAAAATTTTGCATACAATTCTCGGGCTCGAAGAATGCCAAGAACAATTAGCAAATGATCTGCATGTTCCGATTCCGAGCGAGAATACACTAGAATATCATCAATAAACACTATCACAAATAGATCCAAGAGAGGCCTGAATACGTTGTTCATCAAATTCATAAACACGGCTGGAGCATTAGTCAACCCAAACGACATCACTCGGAATTCATAGTGACCATATCTTGTTCTGAAGGCCGTCTTGGGAATATCCGCTTCTCTAACTCTCACTTGATGGTAGCCCGATCTCAAATCTATTTTTGAAAACCATTTGGCACCTTGCAATTGATCAAATAAATCATCGATCCTCGGAAGAGGATATTTATTCTTGATCGTCACCTTATTCAATTGCCGGTAATCAATGCACATTTGTAGAGATACGTCTTTATTTCTTACAAACAAGACCGGTGCTCCCCACGGTGATGAACTGGGCCTAATAAACCCCTTTTCGAGCAAATCTTTCAACTGCGCCTTTAGCTCTTTTAATTCCGCCGAAGCCATTCGATAAGGAGGAATAGAAATAGGCTTGGTGTCCGGCAACACATCAATGGCGAAGTCAATCTCTCTCTCTGGAGGAAGACCTGGAAGTTCGTCTGGAAACACATCTGGAAATTCATTCACGACCGGAACTAATTGGAAAGTTGGTGGCTTTGACTCGGTGTCATGAACTCGAACTAAATGATAAATATAACCCTTAGCTATCATCTTCCTTGCGTTAAGGTAGGAAATAAACCTACCCTTTGGAGATGCTGCATTACCCTTCCATTCAAGCACGGGCTCTCCCGTGAATTGGAATCGAACCACTTTTGTTCGGCAATCAACATTAGCGTAGCACGAGGCCAACCAATCCATACCCATAATTACATCGAAATCCAACATTTCCAACTCAATCAAATCAGTTGTGGTCTGACGGTCACATATCACAATGTCATAATTTTTGTTCACTTGCCTTGCTATCACGGGATCACCAACCGGAGTGAGTACCTCAAAAGGTTTAATTCACTCGGGTCTCACCCTAATACAACCAGCAATATATGGAGTAATATAGGAAAGAGTAGAAACGGGATCTATCAATGCGTACACATCACGGGAGAATATAGACAATATACTTGTAACCACATCCGGGGAGGACTCGAGATGTTGTCGTCCGGCTAAAGCATATACACGGGGCTGAGTGGCACCTGAATAGATGCTGCCCCTCTGACTCTACCTCGGCCTGCTGACATCTGAGGAGTCTGTCCTGCCGAGCGTGCTGAGAAGGAAACAACTGCTGAACCCATGGGCTGAACTCCAACTCTACCACTCATCGACGGGCAATCTCTCATCATGTGCCCAACTTGGCCGCAAGTATGGCAAGCGTCCGAACCCTGGCGACACTGTCCAGAATGCAATCTACCGCACTGGCTGTATCGCGGCACTGGGGGTCTCCTCTGACTATAATCTTCCCTGAACTGGGAATCCGAGGCCCTCAAACTCTGGCCCTGTCCTGAACGGAAGGAGCGATCAAATCTCCTACCTGCGAATCGGGGAGGTGCACTCATCATCGATTGGCCCGAGTACCCAGAATATGTCTTTCTTGATCCCCCTCTATAACCACTACCTGCTCCCATAGATCTAGCCCTCTTGCCTTGCCTTCTATCACTATGGCGGTCACTTCTTTGTGGTTGTTGTCGCCCCTCTAAATTCTGAGCATGGGCCTGTATTCGGGAAATATCCATCCCGTCTTGCAAGGAAGCCGTCAAACAATCTCTGAATAAATGTGGCCCTAGACCACTTACAAATCTATGTACCCGATCTCCCATGTCGGCCACAATAGCCGGGGCATATCTATCCAAAGAATTAAATTGCATGCTATACTCCCGGGCACTCATATTTCTTTGCCTCAGATTTAGAAACATGTCCGCTCTAGCTCGGCAGACCTCGCGTGGCATGTAGTGACGAATAAATGCATCCACGAATTCCTGCCAAACCGGAGGAGGCGCATTCTCTCCTCTTGATAATACCTAGTTGTTATACCATAAAACAGCCATATCCCGGAGTCTATAAGATGCCAACTCCACGGATTCAGTTTCGGAGGCACGGACAATCTTCAATGTCCTCAGCACCACATGTATGAAACCTTGCGGGTCTTCATCCGGCTTTGACCCGAAAAAATTCGGAGGATTTAGACTCATGAAATCACGGGCTTTGGTACCTGCTGCCTGATCACTGGAACTCGCATTTTGCCGTTGTGCCTGAGCGGCAACCAATTGTGTTAATAAAGGAATGGCCTCGGTCATTTGTTGACCCGAAGCATCCGGTGGAGGAATTGGAGCTGGAGCTCCTCCTTGTTCTTCCACATTAGGCGGGGGTGGAAGAGGTATTAGACAAGGCCTCATTGTGTGATTCGCCTTCTTCTATGTTCATCGGAGGCTCTCTTTCTACCTACCTCTTTGCCGTAGTTTTGCCCTTCTGGGCGACTGTAGCCTTCCCCTTTGGCGGCATTTTTAAATCACAACACACTATTAGGGAGGATAAGATCTTATACACGACTCTATCGCACGATCTCATGAGAAGAAAGATGGTCATTTTTCCTAAATGTCCTGTAGCCTCTTGTTTATTGATGTGGCGCGCAACACACCATAAACAAGACTCTACTAGACACGGCTCCTAGGCACTTCCTAGGACTGAACCACTCTGATACCACTTTTTTCACGACCCAGCTAGGGGCCATGACGGGTACACGGAGCTAGCCACCGAGCACCACTCGTGCTACTACTTACCTTGCTCATTTAGTGGTCATTTATCAGTTTTATACTCAATTTGTAGGAAAATCATATTTTATATGGAAACATAAATACTCTTTAAATACATTTGCCTCTCGGCCATCAAAATAATATATACCTATAATGGCATCTCGTGAGACCATCTAACCCGGACTGCGCCTCTACGAGCCTCTACTGTAGTACTAAGCATAAGGACGGGACAAGACCCCGTCATGCCCAAAAATATATAAACATGAATATACACAAAAGAATCGTCATAAGCACCTCCGAACAAAGGAGTGCTTTCAATCCGCTGACGGCTACTGCTGGTCTGGGTCGAGCTCTCCTCCCTGTCTACCTGTGGGCATGATCACAGCGTCCAAAGACAACGGACGTCAGTATGAATATTGTACTGAGTATGAGAGGCATAAACAATGAAATAGAACAATAACATAGAGGAAATATCAATATGGAACATATATATCTAACTGTCATGGATAAAAGAATTAAGCCATGCTGTCTAACTCCTGCTCGTCATCATATCATGTACGCATAATATATAAGCTGCCCGCTCATATAGGTGCGGTGTAGTAATGTATAAGCTGCCGGTCTATATCGGATCGGTGTGATAATCATAACATGAGTCTGCGTCCAGGCCTCCCGCGTCCGGGGAATCATCTCATGCCGCCCACTAGTGGTGTCTGCCCATGCCATTTGGCCATGGTGTATCGTATAGCTGTCCGCCTCAGCGGTGACTGTCCGGCCAACTAGGCGCGGTGTTATATCATCAACATACATGCTCATCATAATATGCTTATCGTAACATACTTATCATAATACATGCATAAGGCTTATGAACAACTTTAGTTTATCGGGGTGACGTAAGGTCGTGATCCCCCAATTTCATTATGGGACAATTATGGAAATCCTGCCTCACCTTGAAGGAACTAACATATAAGGTGACTGTGAGCAATAAATATCAACATGCCATTTTGGGATCATCATATTATATTTCTTATCTTATGTTGTCATTCATAGATATAGGCTTTTAGCTTTCCGGAATATAGGAACTTATGAAGAGGAAGGAAATTCATGCTAGAAGATTTGTACCATTATAAAGAAGGGACTAGCCTCACATACCTTTGAAGTTTAACTAAGTTGTCGTTCGCTTGTTCTCCTTCGATATCGCGTTTCTACCTTCAGAAGAGAATTCACATATACATTAGTTAATCGACTATAAGAACGCGCTACTATTTCTAGGGAAGATTGGGCGGCACTTCCTTTTTTTATACTACTTTTCCCATATTCTATATTAACTCCCAAACTCCCACAACAACATTCACAATATTGTATTCAACAGTCGTCATTTATCTACATTTTCCACATTCCACAATTTTTCTCTAATTTCTCCACATTTATGGGTTTTAGCTCATCATCACATTTTCTCATACATCACACCTATTTCATGGTCTACACGTCATTTATATCATATTTATACTCCCAACACATCAACATTCATAATTCAATCCAACTATCATTCAATTATAGCGCTATTCACATTTTATGACCCATTTATTACACTCTTCTATAATCCAAGTGTTTCAACGTATAAATACTTCAATCATCATGAGAAAGTCATCAAACTTACCTCAGATGTTGTAGGAACGAGCCTTGAGGAGAAATACTCTTCTATACCAAAAACCCTATTTCACTTCCTTTGATATTTCTTGGTGTAGATGAACTTTGATAGGTTTCACACTCTTGCTTTCATGGATTCAGTGTTATTGATCTAGATTTTCCTTTGATTCTCTTGAATTCTTGTGGATGAAGTGTTTTGGAGTATTCTAGAGAGTTCCTGAATTGTGAAGATGAGAAATGAAATAAAATGAGCTTAGGGTCCCTTATACTTAACTTACAAATCTGATTTTTGTGAACAGTAGTCGGGGTGTACAGTGGCCGTAAACCCAGTTTACGGGCCGTATTCTAGTTTACGGTCCGACCTTCGTGACCGTATTTAAGCATATCAGAAACAGAAAGGTTTGCGGTAGGTCATGGTGGTTTGCGGTCACAGTTTAAGGGCCATATTTCAATTTACGGTCCGTATTCTGAGTCGTATTTTACCATTTCAACATTTGACAGAAAGTTGAAGTTCTGATAGTTGGAAGACGATGGCACTTTACGGTCCGTAAATCACTTTACGGGCCGTATTCTGTTTTACGACCACTGGGCCGAAATGCAAAATCTACAACCTTCGCATTTTCAAAACTCATGGGTAGTCATTCCCTTCTTAGTAAAAAATCATACACTCATACTTTTCGTTGGTCTATTCATTGTATGCTCATGGGAAATTTTCCGAGGTGTAACAGCATCACAAGAATATAAAGTAGATCATGAGGATATCACAACAAAAACCAAGTGCAATGCAATGGAATAATGTATATGCAATGCAATGCAATGTTGTGTACACATGTACTCATGACGGAAATATCGACGTATCGGTAGCACAATCCATGGGGGACCCGCGAAGTCCATGTACTATATTGCTCCGTATCACACAGAAAGAGACGACCTTTCCATCCATCACGCCATCATTCAATTTAGGTCAATTCTAACCCTAGAATTTGGTGAAAATGGGCCCAGAAGGTCAAAACGGGAAATTCGGAAGAAAAATATCAATTTAAGCACTAGGTGATCATAACCCAACCACTAATTGCTAAATTAACTCATAGAATCCCCCAATTTCGAATTTGAAGTAAAACCCCCAATTTTGGGTATAATCCTTAACTCTGTGATTCAAGATTTCAACACTAAGAATGGAAGTTATATGATTAACAACCTTAGATTCATCAAAATCTAGCGTAACCCCCATCAATTCCATCATTAATAAGCCTAGATATAAAATCTATCAAAACCCACTTTTAAATCTTCCATTACTAAGGAATTACTAAGGAAAAGGGGAATCTATAGTGATTAGGATTAATGAAATAGTAAAAGGATTAGCAAGATTTACCTCCAAGAGTCTTCACCAAAAATCCCCAAAATAATTCCCAAAAGCCCAAATTTCGAAATAACAAATAATGAAAAGACTTGGGGTTCTATAACATTAAATACCCTAGTCACTGCCCGTCACCCGCTTCGGCGGTACTATGGCCGCGCCAGCGGTGCCAGTCCAGTGGTCCCTTCATCGTTTCAGCTGTCAAGCCAATTGGCGTAGACCGCTCCAGCGACAGGGTGACCACTCCAGTGGTACGCTGCCGCAGTGCTGGTGCCGCCAAAGTGGGCACCAGATACCAGAATTTCACCCAAGTTTCACATTTCAATTCAATTTTCTGACTAATTCCCGAGGCCATTTGCTCACTTACAACATACACAGACACATATAACAGCACGCTACGAACTCGCTCGTGGCCTCAGAATTCCCAACAGAGGTCTTGTTGACCGAGTCAACCGCCGATACCTCAATACTAACTTTCCAACCCGAGTCCCAAAATGCAACCGAAAGCATTGAGAACCGAATAAAATATGCACACAAGTTTTAAATGACCATCCGGACCTCTCGAAATTGATGGATTTTCGAAAAAGGTCCGTTTATCCAAAAGTCAACTTTGAGTCAACTAATTTTCGCTTTAAGCCCAATTTTAAGAAAAAGCACTCGAATCAAACCTAAACACCTCGGGGACTGCATCAACGGTCCCCTCAGGTCAAAAGGGAGCTAACCAGGCTCGAGAAAAGGTCAAAAGGGATGAAAATGCAATGACGACCAAACGGGTCGTTACATCAGATAACAATTAAACAATCGCTCATCCTCGAGCTACAAGGAAGAGAGGACAGAAAAATGCTCGAGTCAGCAATAACTGATACGTATGTCGTATTTCTCCTTACAGGAAGGATTCTCATCAAACAAAACTAAATCCCAATGAATGATACAAAAACCACCAGAACGGTACTTCTCCAACACAAAACAATGGGAAACCGGATGCATTCGACAGATCTAGTGAAAGACTAACTCATATAACAACGGTCGAACAACGGGTAGTCTGAAACAGACTCAAGCACCTCGGCTCACTTACCAGTCACAACTCTCAAAACTTAGCTCAAGCTACAATTCTCATATCTCCATATTCAGCTTTCCTTTGCAACTGATCCTCGAATAAACAAATCGTTTTACTCAAATTCTTTGGTTTGGATAAGATCGAAACTCTGAACGCAATCAATAGGCCCCACAAAGACTTTCCAAACTACTCTGATCTCGCTAAGCTTTCTTTCGCACTTACTGGAATGGTTTCTCGCATCGTGATACCTTAGAAACACATGAACACACATACCAAAATTTTGAACCCATAACTTACCCTCGCTAGAAAGAATCCTTGATTCATCTGCTATCCCTATGTAATTTTATCAAAACTGATCTTACCGGCAGCTAACTCGGCCACTTCCAAATCTTCTTAAACCTTCAAAGCACAATGCAGGAACCATACTCCTAATTATCTCGTCGAGAAAACAACTGATAACTATAAGACCTCTCATACAACAGTTCCTCCTAAAATCTATACAAGGCTCATTGCAATCCATTATTCCATCCAAGTAACTGTTCTAAGAAAATATCATCAAATCCACTAGGAAAACCTAACAAGGTTCAGTAAAATTGTCTTACCCTAAACATGAGCCGAAACGCATCGAATCTTTAAATATCTTCCTGGAAATATAACCGTAGATCATTAAGCTTAACTCGAACCATGCTGACCCTGAATGAATGCACAACTCTCGAATACCACCAATAGACATTAGAACTGACTCCGAATTTCAAAACCAATCTCAACCATACCACACATACAAATCCTGTCTATCACCTTCGACTCCACAAATTGAGTCCTATCCCAAACATCAACTTAGTACCGAAGAGCTATACCTTACGATTTCAATCTTCATATTTCTCAACCTTTACCCGATACGTAAATCCAATATAACCCGAACCTTTCAATGCAAAACCTTAAGCCTCATATAATAATTATTTAACCATTAAACCTCTCCTAGTATCACCTCGATATGTTTGTAAATTCTCTGAATGTATCCAATCTTACAATGTCGCTTGAAATCTCACGCAATTACCTCTAAGTCCTTAATAACCAAAGCTCTTACCCAACTCTCCAATCAATATCACTTGCAATCATACTGTATTACCACAAGTAAGGTCCCTCCCTAAAATATAACTCTAGTCCTCACATGATAGGATTTCACAATCCTTTCTCTTAAGGCATGCTAACACATCCACGGTAGAAGGTCACGAAACTTATCCTACGGTGTACCACCAAGCCACTTTTTATAAACCTCAACAAGGTGGCTCACTAAAATATGTTTCTCACTAGTCGCTGATCACGAACCTCACGGAACTCTATCATATCACATAGTAAATCCCTGTAGATTTCCTTCTTAAGTTCAAAAACAAACACATCTCAACTAGAATATGTAAGAAGACGACACTACTATCCATACTGACCCGAGAGATCCCCAAGAAGTACCTTTTTCTTATTGATTCACAATAAACTATAAATTTTCTTGACTCGTCAATTTCCCAATTCTAATCAATTCACGATCATAAATACAGTAGTCAATCCTCGAATCCACTCAATCAAATACCGCATACTCATAAGTTTTGCAAGCAAGCCGAATCAATCCGGGAGATAGGATCATGCCACACACTCTGCACATTAGAGTTTTCTTAATGCTTACAACTCAAAATTGAACACTCCCTAAGTACAGCATATCACACAACAGTCTCGCTAATGTCCTCATGTATCTCACTGAAACATCCTTGCTCAAATTTCGTTACTCAATTTTTGAAACGTTATCCGAAACTCAACTCAATTAACCCATCATTGATCTGCCATTTCAAGTATCCATGTTCACTAATACCTTACTCAAATCCTTAATGTCACTAGTCCTCGAAGAATTACCTCTTACTTAAATTATAGAATCTAAACACCCCTAACCTCAAGACAACAATCGACCTCATCGGTCACACCCCTTACTGCACATCATGATATAATGTCCCCGCATTCCAAACACAACTCACATACCCATGTTACCTCACCTCAAGTCATGCAAACCTCAATCTCCGAAACCCGGTAGTAAGAAGCCTCATTCTAATACTTCAATCGTAATTCATTTTAAATCACTCTATCATTATCAACCAACAAACACTCCAATCCACTCGATCCTGTAAACCAATCGTCCCTTTGAGCCGAACGAACCATAACAATATCAATACTTCTCCTCAAATCGAAGTGTAGCAACCAGTAGCTTTCCAAGTCATTATCTCATCGCATACGCCCATAATAGAAGTCATTTCTATTAGTCGATTAATAGCTCCTCAGAAGCCTACAACCTAGTCAATGTACTGATCAAATGATGTTCCCATAGCATTCACTTAGTAATCGAGTAGCCTTTTAACATCAATGAGCTCATATCAAGAATAACTTTTTACACCAGTCATAACCTTATCCTGACAACTGTGTCAGATAAGAATTTTTTCTTTCCTAATCTCACGAAAGTACTCATGTCCAAGATATTCTATAAAGTCTCACTTTGCTATGCGCTTTCCACTAAAGTCTTCTTTCATGTCCTTATTGTCAACTTCCTTTCTTTATTACACGCGATCACAATATGTTGTCCACATTCGATGTCAACACCGAACTTACACTTGTTCTCACATACCAAAGTCTAATACTCTACCGTTGCTGAATTGTCGACCCTCTATTGGTTCACCAGTGTCACGCCTTGATGAAGCTAAAGTCAAACCGATCATATCATCGAGCAACCCATATCGTTAAGCTATAAATGTACTTTGTCACTTCCGAGCAACCCAACACTGAAACATGGATACCCTGTAACCCTCTAAACTATCTTTCAATTTCTCGTGAACTTCCACAATAAATGAGTCTAATTGCGACTCCACATAGAAACCGAGTCTAGTCGCGACTCCACACAATCGAAACCTCAAGGCATAACTAGTGACTAAACTGAATCACATGTCCGAACCAGGATACCACATCTCGTACCATTCTACAACATGTCATAGATCCACCATTCACATAAGAATTTAAGGATGAATGTTCATCTTCCGAGGATGATCAAGATAAGAAAGTTCAGATACCAATTCAAATCGACTAGATACCAATTTAGATAAAGCCGCACGAGAGAATGCAAGAATTTGAAGTTTCCTAAATATCTTATAGCCTCTTGCAGATAAGTACAGAGCTTATCGTATTGATCCACAAGACTCTACTAGACATGCTCTTGTATTATAGATTGGGTAACCTAGGGCTCTGATACCAAATTGTCACGATCCATTTTACTAGGCCGTGCGGGCACCTATCATTCCCACTACGGTAGCGAACCTTTATCCCAATATAACCAATGAAAGTAAAGGCGGAAGAAATAAATATAGAATATGTTTTAAATCATCCACATAAGATAAAGTACGGAAATACTAAAGTCTCATAATACAATTGTCTCGAAATAAGAGTAAGACTAGTAAGTACAGGAGAGAACATCCGGGCAGCGGCCATCATCGTGCTCATCCTGGAATGACTCTATAGCAGCCTCACCAATCATCCCTGAGATAAAAGAGTGAAACCTGTCTAATACTCTGCATCCATAAAAGAATGTAGCAAACGTAGGTCAGTACAAAACAATGGTACTGGTAGGTATCATCAGCCGACTAAGCATAGCTGGCATAATTCAGAAAATAAAGCAGGATAGGCAGATAAATCAACAAGTATAAGTCATACATATGCCAGAACCAAGTACACGTCATCACCTAAGTTGAAGCATCTACTCCCCAAATACGCCAAGCCTCAATTACTCAATCTGAATCCATAAATCACAAGTACATCACAAGAATATCAAGTACATCACGAGGATATCACAACAGAAACCAAGTGTAATGCAATGCAATAATGTATGAGATGTATATGTAATGCAATGTTGTGTATACATGCACTCTGGATGAAAATATCGACGTCTCCGTAGCACAACACATGGGGGACCCGCTAAGTTCATGTGCTTTGTCGCTTTGTATCATATAGCATAGAGACGACCTTTCCACCCTTCACGCCTGTCGACCTTCCCGCATCACACGGTATAAAATGGTCGCACAATTAGTATAAAACCTCCCCAAGTATTTCAAAACAACGTAGGCCACATCGTCATTGCCCTGTCAAATGTGCCTTATAGATATATATGCAAGATGAGTGCTCAATGTATGTTTTAAGTATGCAGATGACAACAACAAGATTTCTTATCACACTCATTCCGCTCCGGTACATGTCCTCGGATCAGGGACTCACAGCTCTTTTTAACACAATCCATGATTCCGGAACAACTATCGGACATCGGACTACTCACATCACTTACATGCAAACTAAGCTCAGCTCATCACAGTGTTACATCATCTACCAACAATGTATCACAATATATCATGAGAATGTGTGCAATGCATGTGCCAACATCAAGAATCAGGTCAGTTTCACAAGTACCAACATGGGTATGCAAAAAACATATCAATATCACAAGTACCAACATGGTACGCCAACAACATATCAGTGCCACAACTACCAATATGAGTACACCAACAATATCATGACAGACTACACAAGTCATATAGAACTCTATCCTCATATTAACATCCACCCGTAAGATACAACAATATCACAGTCAAGATGGAACAACAATTCCCAATATCTACTAACAACACGTGGCATCAAACCGCAAGGGCGGCTAGCCCCAATTACACAACAGGGCCCAACCTAAGGCAATATCCAACCCAACTTCATACCTGAAGGTTTACATAATTTCTCTGATACTATAATCTAAATGTATGCTTCGCTAAATGAAGTCTCACCAAGGGTAACCCATAACCTACCTGGATGGCCGAATAGCAACACTAACAAATCACACTATTTTCTTCGCCTTCCGCTGAGCCTGAAGATCAATAAAGTCTAGGCATAATCGAAATCTAGATTAGAAATCATGAAGAACGATACTAGTATTGCCATCATTCAATTTAGGTAAATTCTAACCCTAGAATTTGGGGAAAACGGACCCAAAAGGACAAACGGGAAATTCGGAAGCAAAATATCAATTTAAGCACTACGTGATCATAACCCAACCAGTAATTGCTAAATTAACTCAAAGAATCCCACAATTTTGAATTTGAAGAAAAACCCCCTATTTTGGGTATAAACCCTAACTTTTTGATTCAAGAATTCAACTCTAATAATGGAATATATATGATTAACAACCTTAGATTCATCAAAATCTAGCATAAACCCCATCAATTCCATCATTAATAAGCCTAGATATAAAATCTATCAAAACCCACTTTTAAATCTTCAATTACTAAGGAAAAGGGGAATCTATGGTGATTAGAATTAATGAAATAGTAAAAGGATTAGCAAGATTTACCTCCAAGAGTCTTCACCGAAAATCCCCAAGAATAGTTCCCAAGAGCCCAAATTTTGGATTAACAAATAATAAAAAGACTTGGGTTTATAACATTAAATACCCTAGTCACTGCCTGTCATCCGCTTTGGAGTTACGATGGCCGCCCTAGCGATGCCGCTCCAACGGTCCCTTAACCGCTTCAACGTTCAAGCCCAATTGACTTCGACCGCTCCAGCAGCAGGGTGACCACTCAGCAGTACCACTACCGCAGTTTGGCGGCACTAGACACCAGAATTTCACCCAATTTTCACATTTCAGTCCACTTGGCCCACTAATGACTTGATTTAATGTTAATTTAGTCTCTAATCCCCCACTTAATAATCTAATCATGGTTAATTAATCCCTAATATCCACTAATATTTCTATACCAAATAAAATTTATAAGCAATTCGTGCAGTAATTAAAAATCGGGGATTAAAAGTCTCTATCTCATATCCCAAAATAATCTTGTCCTTAACTTATCTCGACTAGCTTAAAAGTATTTCAATGTTCAAAAATACGGGATATAACAGTATCTCTTATTTCATATGGCTATTCATGAACAAGGACTCTTAGTTTGCTTTGAAGATAGGAAATTGATGAAGAAGGAGGAAATTCATGCCATAAGGTTCATGCCTTAGACAGAAAGGACTAGCCTCACATACCTTTTTCGTTTAACTACTCTATTGCTCGCTCATCGTCCTTTAATGCTCACGTCTTTACATTCAAAAGAATTCGCATTAACATTAGCTAAGTGATTATAAGAATGTGCTTATTGAAGCTAAGGAAAATTGGGCAGCATTTCCTTTGTTTATATGATTTCCACCCTATTCCATATCAACTCCCAAACATCTATAATCAGATTCACCATATTATAAGCAACAATCATCATTTTTTCACCTTTCACAATTTCACTTCAATTTCCCCATAATCGTGGTCATAATTCACTATTACGTTGTTTCACGTATAATGCTCTTTCCATGTTCTAAATTTCATTCATAATCTACTTACAATTACAACATACCCTTATTCATGATTCATTCCAAACTACTACTCAACAATAGCACTATTCCCACATTTATGACCCATTTTCTATATTATTCCACAATCTAAGTGTTTCAACTTCTCAATATCTTAAACATCATGAAAATATCATAAAACTTACCTTAGATAGTGTAGGAATAAGCCTTGAGTAGGAATACTCTTCTTGCACCAAAACCCTAATTCACTTCCATAGGAATTCCTTGACTTGGTTGAACTTTAATGTGTTTCTTCCACTTGATTCTTGTTAGTTTGATGAAATTAATCACCAACATTTCTTGAGTTCTTGTGGATGAAGAGTGTGGAATTTTCTAGAAGTCTTGAGAGAGATAGAAAAGTGTGGAAATGAAATAAATGAATTGGGAACATCATTATATAATTGAACTTAGTTCAGCCCGTGGGGACTTCCACGGACACTTTCACGGTCCGTGAAATATTGTATGGTCCGTGGAACAGGTCGCGGTTCACCACCAGAAGACCATTATCTATGCTGGGTATTCCACGGACCAGTATACGGTCCGTGGAAAGTTTCACGGCCCGTGGTTGTGGTCGTGGAACTCACAGTTCCTTCCGAAGTTGTCTGCGTCGTTTCGTTCAGTAAAAAGGTCATAACTCTTGATACAGATATCGTGTGAGGGCCCACGACCTATGGTTGAAATGATTTTCAATTATCTATAACTTTCATTCTTAGTGTATTTCCAAATTCCAAACTTATAATGGCGTTTTGGCCCCTCTAAGTCAGATCGTCCGAAAATGTTTCCTTAAATCGTCCTTTTGGATGGCTTATGCCCATATTTGGCTTATGGGTCCTTCTTAGGACTTTCTCAACTTTCCATGTACTACTCTTATATCTCTTCATACGTCGTTTATAAAACTTCGGCGTGTGGGCCCCACTTAGCTTACAGCAACGAGGGCTCTTCGGCAAGTGATATATGAACCAATTCAACCCATATGGTCTCCAAATGTCATATGTATACCATTAGTACACTCTTATAATATAACCTTTCTTCTTAATCCTCGCATAACCTTGCTCTTCCTCAGGCCTGTACTAAGCTGGCTACGACCTTGGTAGCGCGAAATTTTCCAAGGTGTAACACGTATCCCTCAAAAAGCATAATATTATTCTAGATGAATGGATTTCTTGAATTGAGGGTAGAGGAAAACAAGTCATTGAAACTCCAGTCCTTCAAGATACTATCATAGAAAATATATCCATAGAAGCAGGTACAAGAAATAGGGAACATGGAGAATTTCTCAAAACACTAGAGATTATTACCTCTGAAAAGTTTTTTTATAAAAATTATTCATTTAATTGATTATAATTTCAAAAAGAAATTTACTGCTCTAGCTGATAGTGGAGCTGATTTAAACTGTATTCAAGGAGGATTAATTCCTACAAAATATTTTCATATAACTACCCATAGTCTTAGATCTTCTAATGGGCAAAAAATGGGAATTACTTTTAAATTACCAAAAGCTTATATTTGCCAAGAAAAGGTTTGTATACCAGAAAATTTTGTACTGGTAAAAGCCATTTCCAACCAAATTATTTTGGGAATCCCATTTTTTCAAAAAATATTTCCTATTCAAAAATAGGATAATAAAGGAATTATAGGAACCTTTGAAGGAAAACCCATCGAATTTCAGTTTATAACTGAACCCTTTTCAAGAATTATAAATGAAATAAAAGACAAGTTGATGAATAAACATCAACATGTCAATTTTCTCAAACAAGAAATTTATAGTCTAAAATATGGAAGAGATTTTACAAAATTCTAAATTGCAACAGAATTCGGAATACTTGTTTTCCTTTACGCTCAATTCTATAAATCCTTTCATCTAGAATAATATTATGTTTTTTGAGGGCTAATATTTCCTTTTTGATGCTAAACATAGGCGATGACGTGTATTTGGATTTGGCTTGTGTTTGACTTATACCTTGATTGATTACCGGTTTATCTTACTTTATTGACTTGATATCTATTAGCTAAACTTAGTTGGCCTATATTACCTCCCAGTACTTGTTGTTTGTACTACCTGCACTTGCGGCATTCTTTCATGAATGCAGAGTTACAGGTAGGATAGAACTCTGCTTCTTGTGGCTAATTGTGGTGTGAGAGTTGATGTTGAGAGTCTTACAGGGTGAGCACGAGGATGTCTGCCTTCTTCGAGATTCTTCCCTTATTTTATTTGTTGCTTGATCTTTCGAGACATATTTAGACTTTTGATGTATAGTTGATATTTCCAGACTCGTGGATGTTAGTTAGTTGCTCTTGTATGATTAGACAGATTTCTGGGGT
The DNA here is from genome assembly GCF_019175385.1 of Lycium barbarum. Taxonomy (NCBI): domain Eukaryota; kingdom Viridiplantae; phylum Streptophyta; class Magnoliopsida; order Solanales; family Solanaceae; genus Lycium; species Lycium barbarum. The sequence goes on along the minus strand of NC_083341.1, from coordinate 102,828,006 downwards.
AGTTGATGTATTTCCACACTATTCTATTTATTATTATGTCAGACTTACTTATTTCTATCTCTTCCTCTTATTTTATTTATTTATTTATTTATTTCATGTATTTGAGATTATCGGATAAGGGTTTGCATACCGAGGTGGGAAAGGTAGGTGCCCGCGCGACTTCGCTAAATTGGGTGGTGGCACTCTTTTTTACTATTTTTAATAGTAGTTTTGCTCCTAATGATATTCATTAAGAAAAGTGTGTTGAAATTATATCACCTATTACTACTCCCATACCATTAACCGACATGGATCGCACAGTGAGATGATACTACAGAGGAACTTTTACTTGTCACGACCCAATTTAGCTAATTCGTGCGGGCACTTACCTTCCCCACCTTGGTAAGCGAACCCTCAACCCAACGATAGTAAAGACGTAAATAAAATAATCAAATAAGAGAAAGAGAATAAATCATGTAAGTCTGACGATAATAATATAGAAAAAGTGCGGAAATAAGGAGATACACCCGGGGTCTGGTCTAATCCATACAAGATCATCTAGCTAGAAATATACAAGTCTGGAAATATAATAATACGTCAAGTCTGAATATGTCTCATAATGGAAAGTAAGACATAAATAAGAGGAGTCTTCAAGGTAGCGAACGTCTTGTGCTTATCCTGTCAACTCTAAGCTGTATTGATAGCGACTATCAACCACGGGAGACGGAAGTAGATCCAACCTAGAACGCTGCATTGATAAAAGAATGCAGAAAGTGTAGGTCAGTACAAAACCGCAGTACTAGTAGGTAGGCCGACTAAGTATAGCTAAAATAATCTAGACAATAAAGCAAGATAGGCAGATAAATCAACAAGTATAAGTCCAACTGTTATACCCCGTATTTTTATACGTCGAATTATTCGCATGCAAATCGACTTGTTATACCCCATATTTTCATACTTTGGGACGTTTTAAACTAAACGCGACAAGTTAAAGACAAGACTATTTTAAGATACGAAGTAGAGACTTTAACTTCCGGTTTCGTTTCAAGTCACAAGTTACCTACAAATTTCGTTTGGTATAGAAGCATTAATGGATAATTGGGATTAAATTAACCATGATTAGATTATTAAGTGGGATTGGAAAACTAAATCAGTCCATTAAAAATAGCCATAGTTGGTCGTGTAGTTTAGTGGGATGGTCAAAGAATATTTGACCCAAATATTGAGTGGGACACTTGTCCAACCCTTGCAACTCATATATAAGGCAAAATGCTGATTCACCATCAACTAACTAGCTCATTTCAACATTTCAAAGTGTAGAAAATATAGTGATAGAGAGAGAGGCTCTCGGCTACAAGCTGGCCGAGAACACCCTCCTCCAAATTACTCCAAAAAAATTAGTTTCTTGGACAATTTAACTCCCCTAAAGGTGTATTAACGTGTATCATTCATTGGAATAGCAAGAGCAAGTGTTAAAATTCAAGAAGTGAAAGTGAAGGGCTAGCTGATTGAAGTGTTTAGTTACAAGGTAAGAATGATCATTTTTCTTCTGTTGTATGATGATTTGAAGGTATAATTCGTGCATGTTGTTGTTGTTTTGCTGTTGTGATTGAAGTTGAGGTGAGCCGTGAGCTTGGGTGAAGCCATGTTGGTCACATTTTGCATGTATTGTTGATGAGTTGAACGTGTGTCAACATATGTAAATGAACAAAGATTGTAGAAGTATGTTTATGATGTTGCATGTTGGTATTGGACTGTTTTTCTTGAAGTTGAAGTGGGTCGTGTGTTGTAGACTTAAATGGAATCATGTTTAATCTTCTTGTACATGTATTGGGAAGGAATTGAATGTGTTGTAGTGTGGATAAATAGATGAAAATCATGAAGTTGTTGTAGTTGTGTTGAAGCCGTGTAGGGAGCTGTTTTAGAGGAATTTATGGACTGTTTTGTGTCATGTTTTGATTGTTGTTGTTATGCGCATTGTGGTGTATTGTATGCATTATGAATATGTGAATTGAGGTGTTAAAGAAATGAATCATGTTGAAGGGGGAAAACAGTCCAAACTGTGGATTGTTTTAATGTTAGGGGTGAATTAGTGTATGTTGAATGTTGGTTATTGTTATGAACGTATAATGAAAGTGAAGTTTAATGATTCAAGTTGAAATTGAAATGGTTTGTGGGCTGTTGTAAGAGTTAATATGATGCTAAAATAGTTCCAATAATCGTATAAGTAATGTTGTAAACGTGTTGTTGTCGTTGTAATTGAAGTTGGAAAATTGCGAAGCGAAAATGGTAATGTTGTGTGTGTTGTTTGGCCGTGGATAAGGGCCTGTTTTAAATGATGTACGGACTGTCCAAAGTTCCCTTAAGTCATGTTTAAACAAGTTCCGATTGATACATGAAAGAATGACTAACAATATTAGCTTGTAGTACTAGTTGGTTTGAATGCGAACGAAACGTCGTCTAAATGTTGGAAAGGGATTGTTAACGTTAAAATACATATTGAATTCCCTCGTAGACTAATTGTAGCTCTTGATATCTTGATATAGGATAAGTACTATTGGGCAGCAAGTACAAGTTATAATACGACTAAACGATAAAGGTATGTAAAGCCTATTCCTTCTTTTCTTGGCATGTCCTAGACGTAAGTAAGAAATGATATGAACCTTGGGGTAAATTCTACTCTCTAGTTCCAAGCATGACTTATGATTCTATTCATTCCGTAATGTTATGGTCACGAGCCTACTATACGATTGACTAATGAATGATGTATAAAAGTTCCTACTTTTAAAGAATTGCATAATTAAAGGCATACTTGACTATCAAAAGTTACACCATGTAAAATTGATACATGTACATGAAATCTGAAACGTTCCTTGCTATAAATTGTAATGAGATTTAAAAAGAACTGAATATGATTATTATCCTGACACTTTAGAGCTGGTTAGTTACTTATCTATTGAGTCTCAAAAGATGAATTGCATATATGTGGTTGCTTATTATTCTGCTCGTGCTTACCGTTATATCCTTCACTCAGTCCCGGGCCAGGACACGTTTTCGTGCGCATATTTACTATATTACTCACCGAGCCCCTCACTAGAGGGCCGGCACACGTTATATATATATGATGATATGATGATATGATGACATGATGATATGGAGATGGCGGCCAGGAGGGCATATATTCCTTATTACCGAGTCCCACACTAGAGGGCCGAGACACGTATATGTTTATGTTATGATGCTATGATTATAATTACCGAGTCCCTCACTAAAGGGCCGGGACACGTTATATATGTTATATACAGAATGATTATTCAGCCTTGGTTACAAAACTCTATATTGATATTGATATGAGAATGATACAGATGAAATATGTTCAAAGGCAAGTTTTATGAAATTTTGTTTGTTGCATTGGGTCCTACACACCTTGTCTCAGTATGAGTCTATCACTATATTTCATGCTTTACATGCTCGGTACATATTCCGTACTGACCCCCTTTTCTTCGGGGGGCTGTGTTCATGCCCGCAGGTACAGACGCTCATTTCGGAGAGCAGCCAGCCTAGGATATCTATTCAGCTACTTTGGAGTGCTCCTTTGTTCCGGAGCCTAGCTTGTGGTATAACTCCCTTTTGTTGTATATATATATATATGTGTGTGTTTGTTCGGGGTACGGCGGGGCCCTGTCCCGTCATATGATACTGTCATTACTCTTAGAGGTCTGTGCACACATGTGTGGGTCTGTATATAGTTGTTGGTGCGTTGTATGAATATGACTTATGTTTGGGGCGTAACCATTCGTAATGGCAGCCTTGTCGGCCTGCATATATATATATATATATATATATATATATATATATATATATATATATATATATATATATATATATATGTTTGGGATGTTGCGTGTAGTGGCAGCCTTGTCGGCTTGCGTAGATATATATATATATATATATATATATATTGTTGTTGAAAATCGTAACTCCTCAGGAGACAGGTGCCTACGGCATACAGAATTGTGACAGCTTTAAAATAACGTCCTGCCTTTTTATACAAATAAGTTCATAATATGCTGGTTATAAAAGATTATAGTTAACATGTGATGTGAGTGTCCAATTCGGGCACTAGTCACGGCCTACGGGGTTGGGTCGTGACACGACTCAAGTTAAAGATGGGATTATTTTCGCACATGAAATAGGAACTTTTAATTTTCAATTTTAATTAGTACACAAATTGTTTATAAATTTTATTTAGTGTAGAAATATTATTGGAGATTAGGAACTAATTAATTATGACTAGATTATTAAGTAAGGATTAATGATTTATTAAAATTAATTAATTTAATTATTAGAAGTGGGCCCCACCCGATTTATTAAAAAAAAAGGGAAAGGAATTTTGATGAGTCACTAGGAGTGGACACGTGTCCTATGGTGAGAAATCATATGTATATGATGAATCACGTTAGCCATGTTTCATTTTGGCAAAATGCAATTCAAAGTTAAAAAAAAAAAAGGATTTATTTCCATGGCAGCTCTCGGCCAGCCATGGATGGAGAGAAAAAAAGATGATTTGTTGCATATTTGATCAACATCCAGGTGAATTACAAGTTCAAGGAGGTGATAGTAACATTGGATATTGAATTGGGCAAGAAGAAATTGTGAAATTGGAACAATTAAGTGTAGAAATTCCTCTGAGAAAATTAAGGTAAGATTTTCTTATTTTGTGGTATAATTGTATTAGTAGTGTTGTAATGGAAGGATTAAAATTGGATTGGATGAAATTGGAAGTAAGAAATTTCATGAAATCGTTGTTATACGAAATTGTGGGTTGAAAAGGATTGTTAGAATTGTTTATGGGCTGAATTGTAAGGATTCTATATGAATATTGCTATTGCTGTCATTGGTGGTATTTCTGTGATAATAGGAGGATAATTGGAAGTTCAGGTTAGGTGAATATATAGGGGAAATGCTGCCCGATTTCCGTTAAGTTTTAACTAATGAAAAACCCTAATCGAGAAAGTATAAGTTAAAGAATGAGTCCTATAGGCGATTGGCTGCAGATTTGTGAGCTAGGAAGTATAGTTTACTAACAATAGCGTTACTTTTATATTAAATAGGCTAAAGGGGCGACGAAGCGAACGAGGTTACGGTTAACCTGTAACAGGTATGTAAAGTTATCCTTTCTTTCTTTTTGGTATGATCTTCGTGAAGCAAACAGACGACGTATATATGATTCCAAAGAAGTTTCTATTCTTAGAGCCACTAGGATGGCTAATGTTCTTGAATTCCAAAAGCTATTTTATAATGTCTTGATACGTGTATATGATTCCAGAAGTTCTATTTTGATATAATCCACAGTGACATTCGAAAGGTATTTGATATGACTATTGTGTTGATTTTCAAATGATAGTTCGTTTTGATCATTCCATTGAGTCTTTGATATTGTTTTAATTTGCATATGGTTGCTCACTACTCTGCTCGTGCATGCCTAAATATGTCCTTCACTGATTCTCGGGCCAGGATACGTTCTCGTGCACAATTTCACTGCATTGTTCACCGAGTCCCACACTAGAGGGCCGGGTACGGTATATATATATATATATATATATATATATATATATATATATATATATGATGGTGTTATGATGTGATGGCGTGATAGTGTGATGATGTGATAGTGTTATGCTGTGTTATGGCGTTATGATGTGTTTATGGCGTTATGATGCATTTATGGTGTTATGCTGTGTTATGGCGCCAAGGATGGTATGTGGTGACCATCTTCACCGAGTCCCATAATGGGCCGGGTATGATATATGATATTGACATGCACGATTTATGTTTCAAAAGGGCAAGTGTTTTTGTATTCTGGACATTATACTTGTCTCCTGTACTCCCTATTTCAGTTATGATCCTTTTTACTATATGTCATGCTTTATATACTCATTACATATCCCGTACTGACCCACTTTCTTCAGGGGGCTGCGTTTCATGCCCGCAAGTATAGAGAGTCGGTTTGGTGACCTTTCAGCATAGGCTTCTACTCAGCTGTCTTGGAGGGCTCTGTTGTTCCGGAGTCTAGACTTTTGGTACAGGTCTTATGATGTATATATATATGTTTATCCAGGGGTACGACGGGGCCCTGTCCCGTCATATTTCACTGTTGATACTCTTAGACGTCTGTAGACATATGTGTGGGTTGTGTATAATTTATGTTCAGCTATGTCTATACGATGTGCTATGATATGATGTCCGTCATTAGTGGCAGCCTTGTCGGCTTGCATATGACATGATATTGATGTGTAGTGGCAGCCTTGTCGGCTTGCGTATCATTTTATGCTTTGATCAGTTGTGACTCCTCAGGAGACAGTTTATCTGAATATACATATATGATGACGTTATGAACCGTTGGAGTTCTTTTGCAAGTTTCCATATTGTTCATAGATTTTAGTTTGATTATATTTAACAGGTTCGTATACGGGTGTGCAGTTCGGGCACTAGTCATAGCCCACGGGGTTGGGTCGTGACAAAAGTGGTATCAGAGCAGGTCGTCCTCGGAGTGTCTACAGACCGTGTCTAGTAGAGTCTTGTTTATCGGTGTGTTGTGCACCACATCTATAAACAGGAAGCTACAGGACATTTAGGATGTTACCTTTCTTTCATATCTAAGATCGTGCGATAGAGCCCAGCCATAGGAAATGAAATTCCTTATACTAACCCTTGATTTCAGCTGAAAAACGGCATCGACAGAAGAAAGTGGCTGATGATATTGGAAGTTGCAAAGTATACAGGTAAGCAACGGTGCGAAAGATGCATGTCGGATAAGGTAAGAATATTGATGTATGATTGAAATGTAAAGTTGAAGAATGAAAAGTAAGGTAGATAGGAAGGTATAACAGGATAGATCAGTAAAGGATCAGGTACGTCTCGAGGTGTGATATGTGAGGTAAGTTTCGACATCTTTATACTTTTAATTGAAATAGGGAGCCCCGTGTGGCTATGATACGATATGATATATGCGTATATATGTTGGCCCTATGAGGCATTATTGGTATTTCCTGCGTGCAGGTTATGGGATAGTAAGAAGTACAGAGGAAACTCTGCCCAAATTTTCCTAGAATAGAAAAAAAAATGAGATATAGGTTCATAATATGTCTTGAAAGTCGATACGGATAGGGTAAATTTATTATGATGGATTAAAGCTTTAAGAGATACCCTCCATGTCATCCGTAAGAGGCACCATTCTTGGGAAATTTTATTCTGAAGAAGCATGTATGAGCAGCAAAGTTTGGAATTCATTTGAATGGACCAGGATACCTTCCAGCCACATGTCACCTTAGAAGAGGCTCATGTTGAAGAGACAAAACGTCCACAATTAAGTTTCACTTTTATTTGAAGAGTGCAAAGCATACAACATGTAGTTCATGAACTAAATAGTTCGTTCATGACCCAAGAATAAATCTGGAAGTAAACCATGTGAATCAAGCATTAGAAGTCCCGTGGTGCTTGTCGGATTCTAGTTCTTCTTCTTGTGGTGGTTTTGGGAGATGCTTCATGGTGACGTAATTTTGGCGTTGGAGCGTTCTTGTGTTCTTGAGGTTACATTTCATCATATCTTTATGTCCTTGAGTTTATTAGTTCTTAATCAACTAATTGGAGATGGAATTTATAGAAGGAAAACTCAAACTTGTGGGCTGTCTTAGATCATGTGTTTCATGCGTTGTTGATGAAATGATAGGATATATTGGAAAGAGCTTGTGACACAAAGGGATGATGTAGAAAAAGGTGGCAAATCTTAACAGAATGTTTTATTGAGGTATTGAGTGAACTGATATGTAGGGATAGATTACGACGCGTTTATAGTTAAAAGGAGTAGTAGTATGATTGATATAAAAGTACGGAGGAGGAAGAGTTATGACAAATTATGAGGGTATTGATAAGACAGCTTATGAGATATTAAGGATATGATTGATCAGAAAGGGTGAAGGGTTAAGTACGCCTAGTCCACGGAGTGTAATTAAAACATAGTAAGAATCGTGAATAAGGTTAAGAAGTGTTACATTATAGGATGGCTTACGAACAGGATGTAATATGAATACCATAAGGATTGCTATAGAAATGAGTAAAGCCTAGCAAGGAAGTAACTAAAGGATATGATGTGATTAGTGTGAAACAGAAAAGCAAATATAGAACGAATAAGAAAGACTTACAAAGTCCTATAGGGAAAGTTCAGAATAGAGATCAAGTGGTAGCGAAAGTGAAAGCGAGCACAGAAAGAGAAGGAGTTAATAGGAGGAGGAAGATAAGAAGAAAGCGAGTGGGATTACAGTGTAGCGATGCGTTATGACGTGTATAGCTAGGAAAACGAGTGAGATAAGCGACAGAATTGTGAAAGACCAAACTACGGAAAAATGAGCAACGAGGTAGAATGAGTGCTAGAAAATAACTAGTATGGCAAGAACAAACAGAATATGTTTGAAAATGAGAGAGGGATTATGCAGAAGTAGTGTGTTCCGAAGGATACAGAGATAGCACGAGACTCCTCGTGCACAAAATAAGAGATGGACATAGACTGGAGAAATGAAAGGAATACTAAAGAAAGCACCCAAGATAGACGTAATCAATTGAGTACGAGTGTAATATAGAAAGGGAAATAAATGGCTATGAACTTAAGGGTGCAGTACGACGACGAGGTGGTAGGATAAGACCATTATTAAGACGAGTTTGATGTGATTTTGAGTAAGACCAGAAATTAGCGTTGGATACACAACAAGGGTGAAACAGCATAAGGCATAAAGGAGTACCGCATGTATATGACTTCACCTCGGAAAGAGTGAAATCCTTAAAAGATAAAGACTGTAAGCCTGAGGAACAAATGAGGTATTGCGAATTTATTAAAGGAAGGGTAAAGATAATGTTACAAGAGAGCCTTGGATACTTATCACCGGGATATAAATGCTACCTAATCGAGAATTTGGAACGATTATAAGTACTAAACAATTATTGATTGGAGTTAGTGGAACGTGACTTTGGATGAGTTGCTACATTGGTTAGATTATTAGATTACAGATTATCAGATGAGATTTTGTACTATACATAGAAAGGTTCTCGTCACTTCGAGATTTTGTTAAGGTTTCGCACGTGGATAATCAAAGTTATAAATTATAAAGAAAAGACATGGGCATGGTACAGTATACCAAGTGAGTTATCAGATGAATTTGAAATTGGAAATGGGGACATAGAGCAGAATATAAATAGATAATGGTATAAGTACACCCTTAAGGGGGGAAGCGGGTGAGAAAAATATAGGTATAAGATGGAAACAAGCGACACTGCAATGTATTTGATATGGATACTAAAACTTCAAGTGAGATCCCTTGTTGAAACAAGCTAGTAAGATCTGAAAGCCAGCAATAAACGAATAGAAGTCAGGAGGGCATTAGAGATAGTGCCGAGAATTATTTGTAAAGATCTTGAATGATATGACATTAAAAAGTGGGTGCTTATAAAAAGAAGGAGTACGACAGGAGAATAGTAACGAGTAACTTGAGAGATATTATAAAGGATGGCAATGTCAAACTGGATTAGAGGCTAAGATGTCGGCAATAGAGTTGTGCGCTAATGGTATTGCGACTTATAAGTAGCGAAGGGAAGGGATAGAAAATCTCCTATAGTAGGATATGAGAAAATCAAATGCTGAATAAAGGAAGGGAAAGGAATACGACAAGATAGACAGCAAGTGAGTTTTAGTACAAATAAGATATGTAAAGCAGAATGAATCAGGAGAAGGAAAGACTGTGACTAAGATCGGATGTACTTTGTACAAATTATACAAGAATAGTTATGCGATCTACGCACATTTGTAAGTTAAGAATGAGACCAAGTGAGTACTTGATAAGAAGAGTAAGGATTCAGTAATAACAATGTGGTTCCGATATTTTGGATACATTAGGGAACGGTGTAAGATGGTTTGAACCAAGTACCAAGATAGGATTAGTACTGAGGGCAAAAGCCATAGTTGAGCCCCGATACCATTGAAAGGTATGAGAGAAGAATGCAAGATAAAGCATACAGACTAGTGAAACGACGCTAAGGTATGCTTAAACATTGCAACACAATGTGTGACAGGAAAACTAGAAACAAAATCTGAGTAAAGGGGCAATAGAATATGCCTAATGTTTTACAAGTTAGGGTAAGGGAAATTACAAAATGACTTAACTGAGAAAATCAGAACAAGCGAGTTATTGGTTACTGGGTGACAGTAAAGTTATAATATGAGGGGACCCTAGCGCTATTTGATAGCCAACCCTAAAGATCGAGATCAAGAACTAGAAGCAAGTGATAGTTCAAAACCTTTAAAAGAAAGTTAGAAAGAGACACATGATGATGAGGATTCCAGAATACGGACTGTAACAGCAGAGTAAAGCAAGGATATTGGAGTAGAAAAGTGTTACACTCTGAGAAATTTCGTTTTACTCGTAGAACCTGCGGAGGGTCTACAGGTTACTAGCGGCATGCAATACTCCAGGGATATTGAAGTCTAATGAACCGACGAGGGACGTCTGCACGCTATAAAAATCTTATTTAAAGATTAAGAGGTAAGATGAAGGGAACGATATCTTAAGGGAGTAACTATAGGAGAAGAAGGAGTCGAGTTATGACTACGTGTACCACGAGTACAAGTCCAAATCAATCAATGACAGTAACATTTCAGCAGAAGAGCCCGCAACACAACTGATAACCAACTGCGAAATAAAAAAGAGAGTAAAGACAATGGCGTGGAATTATTACCTCGAGAAGACACAGAAAGAGGAAATATTACAGGGATGACTATGTAGAGATCAGGAATGCGTTATAGTGAATTATAGCGAATCGACAAATGGAAGAGGTATGTGAAGGGCATAATTAAATATGTGAACACTTGAGAAAGTATTGGGAGTTCAGGTCCAGTTTAACATTCGAGGACGATGTTCTAAAGGGGGGAAGGATGTTATACCCCGTATTTTTATACGTCGAATTATTCGCAAGCAAATCGACTCAAGTTAAAGACGGGATTATTTTCGGACATGAAATAGGAACTTTTAATTTTCAATTTTAATTAGTACACAAATTGTTTATAAATTTTATTTAGTGTAGAAATATTATTGGAGATTAGGAACTAAGTAATTATGATTAGATTATTAAGTAAGGATTAATGATTTATTAAAATTAATAATTTAATTGTTAGAAGTGGGCCCCACCCGATTTATTAAAAAAAAGGGAAAGGAATTTTGATGAGTCACTAGGAGTGGACACGTGTCATATGGTGAGAAATCATATATATATGATGAATCACGTTAGCCATGATTCATTTTGGCAAAATGCAATTCAAAGTTAAAAAAAAAAGAGTTATTTCCATGGCTGCTCTCGGCTAGCCATGGATGGAGAGAAAAAAGATGATTTGTTGCATATTTGATCAAGATCCAGGTGAATTACAAGTTCAAGGATGTGATAGCAACATTGGATATTGAATTGGGCAAGAAGAAATTGTGAAATTGGAACAATTAAGTGTAGAAATTCCTCCGAGAAAATTAAGGTAAGATTTTCTTATTTTGTGGTATAATTGTATTAGTAGTGTTGTAATGGAAGGATTAAAATTGGATTGGATGAAATTGGAAGTAAGAAATTTCATGAAATCGTTGTTATACGAAATTGTGGGTTGAAAAGGATTAAAAAGGGTTATTGGATTGTTAGAATTGTTTATGGGCTGAATTGTAAGGATTCTATATGAATATTGCTATTGCTGTCATTGTTGGTATTTCTGTGATAACGAGAGGATAATTGGAAGTTCGGGTTAGGCGAATATATAGGGGAAATGCTGCCCGATTTCCGTTAAGTCCTTAACTAATGAAAAACCCTAATCGAGAAAGTATAAGTTAAAGAATGAGTCCTATTGGCGATTGGCTGCAAATTTGTGAGCTAGGAAGTATAGTTTACTAACAATAGCGTTACTTTTATATTAAATAGGCTAAAGGGGCAACGAAGCGAACGAGGTTACGGTTAACCTGTAACAGGTATTTAAAGTTATCCTTTCTTTCTTTTTGGCATGATCTTTGTGAAACAAACAGACGACGCATATATGATTCCAAAGAAGTTTCTATTCTTAGAGCCACTAGGATGGCTAATGTTCTTGACTTCCAGAAGATATTTTATTATGTCTTCATACGTGTATATGATTCCAAAAGTTCTATTTTGATATAATCCACAGTGACATTCGAAAGGTATTTGATATGACTATTGTCTTGATTTTCAAATGATAGTTCGTTTTGATCATTCCATTGAGTCTTTGATAATGTTTTAATTTGCATATGGTTGCTCACTACTCTGCTCGTGCATGCCTCAATATGTCCTTCACTGAGTCCTGGGCCAGGATACTTTCTCGTGCATAGTTTCACTGCATTGTTCACCGAGTCCCTCACTAGAGGGCCGGGTACGGTATATATATATATATATATATATATATATATATGATGGTGTTATGATATGACAGCGTGATGGTATGATGATGTGATGGTGTTATGCTGTGTTATGGCGTTATGATGTGTTTATGGCGTTATGATGTGTGTATGGTGTTATGCTGTGTTATGGCGCCAAGGATGGTATGTGGCGACCATCTTCATCGAGTCCCATAATGGGCTGGGTATGATATATGATATTGATATGCCCGATTTTTGTTTCAAAAGGGCAAGTGTTTTGGTATTCTGGACATTATACTTGTCTCCTGTACTCATTATTTCAGTTATGATCCTTTTTACTGTATTTCATGCTTTATATATTCAATACATATCCTGTAATGACCCCCTTTCTTCGGGGGGCTGCGTTTCATGCCCGCAGGTACAGACAGTCGATTTGGTGACCCTTCAGCATAGGACTTCTACTCAGCTGTCTTGGAGGGTTCCATTGTTCCGGAGTCTAGACTTTTGGTACAGGTCTTATGATGTATATATATATGTTTATCCAGGGGTACGACGGGGCCCTATCCCATCATATTTCACTGTTGATACTCTTAGAGGTCTGTAGACATATGTGTGGGTTGTGTATAATTTCTGTTCAGCTGTGTCTATACGATGTGCTATGATATGATGTCTGTCTGTAGTGGCAGCCTTGTCGGCTTGCATATGACATGATATTGGTGTGTAGTGGCAGCCTTGTCGGCTTACATATCATTTTATGATTTGATCAGTTGTGATTCCTCAGGAGACAGTTTATCTGAATATACATATATGATGACGTTATGAACCGTTGGAGTTCTTTTGAAAGTTTCCATATTGTTCATAGATTCAGTTTGATTATATTTAACAGGTTCGTATACGGTTGTCCAGTTCGGGCACTAGTCATGGCCCACGGGGTTGGGTCATGACACCAACACAAGCTAGAACCAAGTACACATCATCACCTAGGTTGAAGCATCAAAACCCAAGTGTGCCAAGTCTCACTATATATCTAATCTGAAACCAAACAACATAAGTAATTAACCAGATAGTCACAATGTAAGCCATAATGCAATGCAAAAGCAATGATTTATAAATGCAAATGCAATGCAATATTGTGTACACGTGTACTCTGAATGAAAATATCAACGTCTCGGTAGCACAACCCACGGGAGACCCACGAAGTTCACGTACCTCACGGTTTCGATACAAACTGTCACGCCCCGAACCATGGCTTAGGTGTAACACAACACTCGGTGCCAAATTACATATGACCGAGCGAACCCATAGGCTGGCTGAATGAACATGTGATATCAAAACATGCACTAATAAGGAAATAGGACTAACACATGCTGATCTACTAAAAATCTGACTGAAAATATATTAAATGTGAAAATACTAGTTTAAGTCTGAAATATTTGAATAAATAGCCAACAAGGTTAATACATAAAAGACTGCTAATATCTGACTAACTGAACTATGTCTATGATGCCACTAAAGATAACTGTCTAAATACTGGGAAAACTAAACCAGGATAACTCCCCGGAGGAACTGGGGCTCACCAATAGCTGATACAAGCACGTCCTAGCTAGCTGGATCGTTAACTTGTATATCGTTGCCTATATCGCGAGATATAGGCTCCCAAGCAATAAAAGGGACACCAACACATTTGAATTGTATTGGTATGTAAAGCAACTGAAAGAAAGAAATATAAGTACTGAAACTGAACTAAACAGGAAAGTAAGAATCTGAAGTACTCCCTGTTCTGAATGAGGAATCATATGTATAACTGTAAATATATACTGTGGCCTAGGGCCCAAATAATGTGCACAAAAACTGTGGCCTCAGGCCCAAGAAATACATATGCATAAACTATGGCCTAGGGCCCAAAAATACAGATACAGGTGATCAACATTAAACAATTTACAAGACTGAGACTGGCTATAGTTGATAGCATGATAACTGTTTATGAGTATAGACTGAGCTTAAACAAATAACTTATTATATACTGACTGAGAATCATGTAATTTCAATACACTAGTATATAATGATTACGTACTGAGTTCATGATATTCAAAGTGATCACCATGATCAAATTATGAAACTATAACCCTAGAAGATAGAAATTCTACAACTATTCAAGAAACTAGGGCTAAACTGTATTCTGAGTCAAATTACTGATAAGCATGTAGAATGAGGCGTAGGGAGAATTACAAATGTTACCTAACGTAGATATTTAACCTCACATACCTTAACTGCTTCACAATCCACAATAAAAGTTTGATCTTTTGGAAGAATCCCAAAAGCTTGTATCTCAAACCTTGAATATGGGTTTTCTAGAAAATTCTAGGTCAAGAATAATGTTTTCTCATTTAATATTCATGAATATATAATGGAATTCACTTGTAATGATCAGAATAGACTTACCTTGGTGTATTCTAATGGTAGGGAGAGAAGAACTTCGTACTAGGGCTTGAAGAATATGAAAAAATGATTTTTAGAAGCTAAGTGTTGTATTTATACAAGTCCTGGCTCGTCCCAGGCCTTACTTCCATGTTTTACGTTTTCTCAAATTCTTAATAGATTTTCACTAAATCAGGCTAGAAGGCAGACCTACCGAAAACTTAGCCGATTCTGTTGCCTTGATCCTTATATGCTTGTAAAGGTGTTTCTATGTACTACAACTTCCATTAAGGAACCTTTTCCAAATTCCCAACGAATCAAGGTGTTCTGGTTGCCCGAAGTAGGTCCCTCAACCACTTTCGCAAAACGTTCAAACCTTCAAATTTCCTCTGAAACTGTAACGATACGAGTCTAACCTTTATTTTAAGATACGAGGTGTTAAAATATCTCCCCCTTGGTGGCACGACCAATTTTAGTAGGACGTGCGGGCACCTATCATTCCCACTACAATAGGCGAACCCTTATCCCAATATAACCAATGTAAGTAAAGGTGGAAGAAATAAATATAGAATAAGTCTCAAATCATTCACATAAGATAAAGTGTGGAAATACTAAATACAACCTCATAGATCTGGTCTGGTTATACAAGAGCACTAACTACATACTACGAGTCTGAAAGATGATAAAGCCTTATAATACAAGTGTCTCGGAATAAAAGTAAGACAAGTAAGTAAAGGAGAGAACATCTGGGTAGTGGCCGTCATCGTGCTCAGCCTGGAATGACTCTACAGCAACCTCGCCAATCATCCCCGAGGGAAAAGAGTGGAACCTGTCTAATACTCTGCATCCATAAAAGAATGCAGCAAGCGTAGGTCTGTACAAAACAACGGTACTAGTAGGTATCATCGATCAAGTAAGCATTGCTGACATAATTCAGACAATAAAGCAGGATAGGCAGATAAATCAACAAGTATAAGTCATACATAACCCAGAACCAAGTACACGTCATCACCTAAGTTGAAGCATCTACTCCCCAAATGTGCCAAGTCTCAATTACTCATTCTGGATCCATACATCACAAGTACATCTTTCACGACCCAGCTAGGGACCATGACGAGTACCCGGGGCTAGCCACCGACCACCACTCGTGCTACAACTTATCTTGCCCATTTAATGGTCTTTTATCTGTTTTATACTCAATTTGTAGGAAAATAATATTTTATATGGAAACATAAATACTCTTTAAATACATTTTCCTCTCGGCCGTCAAAATAATATATACATATAATGGCTTCTCGTGAGACCATCTAACCCGCACTGCGGATCTACGAGCCTCTAGTGTAGTGCTAAGCATAAGGACGGGACAAGACCCCGTCATGCCCTAAAATACATAAACATGAATATACACAAAAGAATCGTCATAAGCACCTCCGAACAAAGGAGTGCTTTAAATCCGCTGACGGCTACTGCTGGTCTGGGTTGAGCTCTCCTCCCTGTCTACCTGTGGGCATGATCACAACGTCCAAATAAAACAGACGTCAGTACGAATATTGTACTGAGTATGAGAGGCATAAACAATGAAATAGAACAATGACATAAAGGAAATATCAATATGGAACATATATATCTAACTGTCATGTATAAAAGAATTAAGCCATGATGTCTTACTCCTGCACGTCATCATATCATGTACGCATAATGTATAAGCTGCCCGCTCATATAGGGGTGGTGTAGTAATGTATAAGCTGCCCGTCCATATCGGATCGGTGTGATAATCATAACATGAGCCTGCGTCCAGGCCTCCCGCGTCCGGGGTATCATCTCATGCCGCCCACTAGTGGTGTCTGCCCATGCCATTTGGCCATGGTGTATCGTATAGCTACCCGCCTCGGCGGTGACTACCCGACCAACTAGGCACGGTGTTATATCATCAACATACATGCTCATCATAATATGCTTATCATAACATACTTATCATAATACATGCATAAGGCTTATGAACAACTTTAGTTTATCGGGGTGACGTAAGGTCGTGATCCCCCGATTTCATTATGGGGCAATTATCGACATCCTGCCTCACCTTGAAGGAACTAACATATAAGGTTAGCGTGAGCAATAAATATCAACAAGCCATTTTAGGATCATCATACCATATTTCTTATCTTATGTTGTCATTCATAGATATAGGCTTTTAGCTTTCCGGAATATAGGAACTCATGAAGAGGAAGGAAATTCATGCTAGAAGATTCGTACCATTAGAAAGAAGGGACTAGCCTCACATAACTTTGAAGTTTAACTAAGCTATCGTTCGCTTGTTCTCCTTCGATATCGCGTTTCTACTTTCAGAAGAGAATTCACATATACATTAGTTAATCGACTATAAGAACGCGCTACTATTTCTAGGGAAGATTGGGTGGCACTTCCTTTGCTTATATAACTTTTCCCATATTCTATATTAACTCCCAAACGCCCACAACAACGTTCACAATATTGTATTCAACAATCGTCATTTATCTACATTTTTCACATTCCACCAATTTTCTCTAATTTCACCACATTTATGGGTTTTAGATCATCATCACATTTTCTCATACATCACACCTATTTTTTGGTCTACACGACATTTATATCATATTTATACTCCCAACACATGAACATTCATAATTCAATCCAACTATAATTCAATTATAGCGCTATTCACATTTTATGACCCATTTATTACACTCTCCTATAATCCAAGTGTTTCAACGTATAAATACTTCAATCATCATGAAAAAGTCATCAAACATACCTTAGATGTTGTTGGAACGAGCCTTGAGGAGCAATACTCTTCTATACCAAAAACCCTATTTCACTTCCTTTGATATTTCTTGGTGTAGATGAACTTTGATAGGTTTCACACTCTTGATTTCATGGATTCAGTGTTATTGATCTTGATTTTCCTTTGATTCTCTTGAATTCTTGTGGATGAAGTTTTTTGGAGTATTGTAGAGAGTTCTTGAATTGTGAAGATGAGAAATGAAATAAAATGAGCTTGGGGTCCCTTATACTTAACTTAAAAATCTGATTTTTGTGAACAGTAGTCGGGGTGTACAGTGGCTGTAAACCCAGTTTACGGGCCGTATTCTGGTTTACGGTCCATCATTCGTGACCATATTTAAGCATATCAGAAACATAAAGGTTTGATGTAGGTCCTGGCGGTTTACGGTCACAGTTTACGGGTCGTATTTCAATTTACGGTCCGTATTCTGAGTCTTATTTTACAATTTCAACATTTGACAGAAAGTTGAAGTTCTGATAGTTGGAAGACGATGGCACTTTATGGGCCGTATTCTGTTTTACGACCACTGGGCCGAAATGCAAAATTTGCAACTTTCACGTTTTCAAAACTCATGGGTAGTCATTCCCTTCTTAGTAAAACATCGTACACTCATACTCTTCGTTTGTCTATTCATTGTATGCTCACGGGAAATTTTCCAAGGTGTAACATTCTTCCCCTCTTTTGGGAACATTCGTCCTCGAATGTTAGATCATCTGGGATTCTAGAAAAATTTCGCCAGAGTTTCCTTTATAATATGGCACTACCATCCTGCCACAACAACCCATAATATCACACCACTGCCTCACAGGGCCATAACACAATAGAATTTCTGAGAAATGATGGAAATAGGGGTATTCAGATACTACAATTATTACACTTCATTTAATGCATGCATACCTTATATTATTGGCGTTCCACCTTGAATTTCTTCAGAGGGTTGGAATAATTGCGGGTACTTAGACTTCATACTCTCTTCCGTTTCCTAAGTCATCTCTTCCCGGTTATTATTTCGCCACTGCACTTTGATTGAAGCTACTTCTTTATTTCGGAGTCTCCGCACTTGCCTGTCTAAAATATCAATAGGCACCTCTTCATAGGTTAGCTTTTCTGTCACTTGCACATAATCTATCGAGACAATCTTTGTGGGATCTCTAATACACTTGCGGAGCATCGAAACATGGAAAACTGGATGGACTGATTCAAGCTCCGAAGGCAAATCCAGTTCATAGGCTACATGACCCACCTTGCGGATAATTTTATAGGGTCTAATGTATCTAGGACTTAGCTTCCCTTTCTTAGCAAATCTCATCACCCCTTTCATTGGCGATACATTCAAAAATACCCAATAACCAACTTGAAATTCCAAGTCTCGTCAGCGATTGTCCGCATAAGACTTTTGGCGACTTTGGGCTGTCAGCAACCGATCTCGTATCACCTTAACTTTTTCCACCGCTTGTTGAATTAATTCATGGCCTGCTAGTTGTGCTTCTCCTATTTCCAACCACCCGATTGGGGATCTACATTTCCTTCCATATAAAGCTTCATACGGAGCAATTTGAATACTGGAATGATAGCTGTTATTATACGTAAATTCGATTAACGGAAAATGATCGTCCCAACTTCCACCGAAATCCAGCACACATGCTCGTAGCATATCTTCCAAGGTTTGAATAGTGCGCTCAGCTTTTCCATCGGTCTGCGGATGAAATGCCGTACTGAGCTTGACTTGAGTACCAAGACCTTCTTGGAAGGACTTCCACAACTTGGCTGTAAACTGTGCCCTCTGTCTGTAACAACAGATAATGGAATTCCATGGAGTCGCACAATTTCTTTTAAGTACAAATTAGCATAATCTTCCGCTGAATAGGTGGTTCTGACTGGACGAAAATGAGCGGATTTTGTGAGCCTGTCCACGATCACCCATATAGAGTCATATTTCTCTCGTGAACGGGGTAACCCCACAATAAAATCCATATTAATCACTTCCCATTTCCACATAGGGATTTCCATTGTCTATAATAAGCCTCCTGGCTTCTGATGTTCGGTTTTTAGTTGTTGGCAATTTGGACACTACGCTATAAATACTGCTATGTCCCTCTTCATGCCATTCCACCAATATAGCAATTTGAGATCCTGATACATTTCAGTTGCACCTGGATTAATAGAATACCGAGAATAATGTGCTTCCTCTAAAATCCGTCGGCGCAATTCTGCCACATTCGGCGCACACAGCCTGCCTCGGTATCTAAGAATTCCATCAATAGAAACTTCAAATGGGGACTTCTCTTTTTCATGAGATAGGTCTCTGTAATGGCACAATTGGGAGTCTTCATATTGTCGCTCCTTCACTTCTGTGTCCAAGGATGAAGTTGTGGGATTGCTGATACTAATCCCCACATTACCCGAATCTATTACACGTACCCCAAGACTAGCTAGTTGGCGGAGCTCATGAAGCATATCTTTCTTTTCCGGAGGGACTTCACATAGACTGCCCATTGATCGGCGGCTAAGTGCATCGGCTACTACATTCGCTTTTTCGGGGTGGTACAAAATGTTCACATCAAAATCTTTCAATAGTTCTAACCACCGCCTCTGCTGCAGGTTTAACTCTTTCTGCTTCAAAATGTACTGAAGACTCTTGTGATCCGTATAGATATCAACATGCACACCATACAAATAATGCCTCCATATTTTTAAGGCATGAATAACTGCAGCCAATTCGAGATCACGAGTTGGATAATTCTCTTCATGTTTTTGTAACTGTCACGAAGCATATGCAATAACTTTACCATGCTGCATCAATACGCACCCTAATCCGACACCAGAAGCGTCACAATACACCACATAGCTATCTGACCCTTCTGGAAGTGTTAAGATCGGAGCTGAGGTTAACCTGTCTTTCAACTCTTGGAAGCTGCG
This sequence comes from Lycium barbarum, assembly GCF_019175385.1. Taxonomy (NCBI): domain Eukaryota; kingdom Viridiplantae; phylum Streptophyta; class Magnoliopsida; order Solanales; family Solanaceae; genus Lycium; species Lycium barbarum. The sequence continues at coordinate 102,807,420 of NC_083341.1, read as the reverse complement.
TTCACAAGCATCATTCCACTGAAATTTTGCTGACTTCTGGGTTAGCTTCGTCAATGGGGCCGAAATAGACGAGAAGCCCTCTACGAATCTTCTATAGTATCCTGCCAAACCCAGAAAACTACGAACTTCTGTAGGCGTCGTAGGCCTTGGCCAAGTCTTCACAGCTTCAATTTTCTGAGTGTCGACTCGAATGCCATCATCTGAGATAACATGGCCCAAAAATGTCACAGAATTTAGCCAGAACTTGCACTTTGAAAATTTTGCATACAATTCTCGGGCTCGAAGAATGCCAAGAACAATTCGGAAATGATCTGCATGTTCCGATTCCGTGCGATAATACACCAGAATATCATCAATAAACACTATCACAAATAGATCCAAGAGAGGCCTGAATACGTTATTCATCAAATTCATAAACACGGCTGGAGCATTAGTCAACCCAAACGACTTCACTCGGAATTCATAGTGACCATATCTTGTTCTGAAGGCAGTCTTGGGAATATCCGCTTCTCTAACTCTCACCTGATGGTAGCCCGATCTCAAATCTATTTTTGAAAACCTTTTGGCACATTGCAATTGATCAAATAAATCATCGATCCTCGGAAGAGGATATTTATTCTTGATCGTCACCTTATTCAATTGATGGTAATCAATGCACATTCATAGAGATACGTCTTTCTTTCTTACAAACAAGACCGGTGCTCCCCACGGTGATGAACTGGGCCTAATAAACCCCTTTTCGAGCAAATCTTTCAACTGCGCCTTTTGCTCTTGTAATTTCGCCAGAGCCATTCGATAAGGAGGAATAGAAATAGTCTTGGTGTCCGGCAACACATCAATGGCGAAGTCAATCTCTCTCTCTGGAGGAAGACCTGGAAGTTCGTCTAGAAACACATCTGGAAATTCATTCATGACCGGAACTGATTGGAAAGTTGGTGGCTTTGACTCGGTGTCATGAACCCGAACTAAATGATAAATATAACCCTTGGCTATCATCTTCCTTACCTTAAGGTAGGAAATAAACCTACCCTTTGGAGATGCTGCATTACCCTTCCATTCAAGCACGGGCTTTCCTGGGAATTGGAGTCGAACCACTTTTGTTCGGCAATCAACATTAGCGTAGCACGAGGCCAACCAATCCATACCCATGATTACATCAAAATCTAACATTTCCAACTCAATCAAATCAGTTGTGGTCTGACGGTCACATATCACAATGACATAATTTTTGTACACTTGCCTTGCTATCACGGGATCACCAACCGGAGTGAGTACCTCAAAAGTTTTAATTCACTCGGGTCTCACCCTAATACAACCATCAATATATGGAGTAATATAAGAAAGAGCAGAACTGGGATCTATAAATGCGTACACATCACGGGAGAATATAGACAATATACCTGTAACCACATCCGGGGAGGACTCGAGATCTTGTCGTCCGGCTAAAGCATATACACGGGGCTGAGTGGCACCTGAAGTAGATGCTGCCCCTCTGCCTCTACCTCGGCCTGCTAACATCTGGGGAGTCTGTCCTACCGGGCGTGCTGAGGAAGAACCAGCTGCTGAACCTATGGGCTGAACTCCAACTCTACCACTCATCGACGGGCAATCTCTCATCATGTGCCCAACAAGTATAGCAAGCGTCCGAACCCTGGCGATACTGTCCGGAATGCAATCTACTGCACTGGCTGCATCACGGCACTGGGGGTCTCCTCAGACTATAATCTTCCCTGAACTGGGAATCCAAGGCCCTCGAACTCTGGCCCTGTCCTGAACGGAAGGAGCGATCAAATCTCCTACTTGCGAATCGGGGAGGTGCACTCATCATCGACTGGCCCGAGTACCCAGAATATGTCTATCTTGATCCCCCTCTATAACCACTACCTGCTCCCATAGATCTAGCCCTCTTGCCTTGCCTTCTATCACTATCGCGGTCACTTCTTTTTGGTTGTTGTCGCCCCTCTAATTTCTGAGCATGGGCCTGTATTCGGGAAATATCCATCCCATCTTGCAAAGAAGCCATCAAAAAATCACTGAATAAATGTGGCCCTAGGCCACTTACAAATCTATGTACCCGATCTCCCATGTCGGCCACAATAGCCGAGGCATATCTAGCCAAAGAATTAAATTACATGCTACACTCCGGGGCACTCATATTTCCTTGCGTAAGATTTAGAAACCTGTCCGCTCTAGCTCGGCAGACGTCGGGTGGCAAGTAGTGACGAATAAATGCACCCACGAATTCCTGCCAAACCGGAGGAGGCGCATTCCCTCCTCTTCATAATACCTAGTTGTTATACCATAAAACAGCCACATCCCGGAGTCTATAAGATGCCAACTCCACGGATTCACCTTCGGAGGCACGGACAATCTTCAATGTCCTCAGCACCACATCTATGAAACCTTGCGGGTCTTCATCCGGCTTTGACCCGAAAAACTCCGGAGGATTTAGACTCATCAAATCACGGTCTTTGGTACCTGCTGCCCGATCACTGGAACTCGCATTTTGTCGTTGTGCCTGAGTGGCAACCGATTGCGTTAATAAATGAATGGCCTCGGTCATTTGTTGACCCGAAGCGTCCAGTGGAGGAATTGGAGTTGGAGCTCCTCCTTGTTCTTCCACATTAGGCGGGGTGGAAGAGGTATTAGACAAGGCCTCATTGTGTGATTCGCCTTCTTCTATGTTCATCGGAGGCTCTCTTTCTACCCGCCTCTTTGCCGTAGTTTTGCCCTTCTGGGCAACTGTAGCCTTCCCCTTTGGCGGTATTTTGAAATCACAACACACTATTAGGGAGGATAAGATCTTATACACGGCTCTATCGCACGATCTCATGAGAAGAAAGATGGTCATTTTTCCTAAATGCCCTGTAGCCTCTTGTTTATTGATGTGGCGCGCAACACACCATAAACAAGACTCTACTAGACACGGCTCGTAGACACTTCCTAGGAATGAACCGCTCTGATACCACTTTTGTCACGACCCAGCTAGGGGCATGACGGGTACACGGGGCTAGCCACCGAGCACCACTCGTGCTACTACTTATCTTGCTCATTTAGTGGTCTTTTATCAGTTTTATACTCAATTTGTAGGAAAATCATATTTTATATGGAATCATAAATACTCTTTAAATACATTTGCCTCTCAGCCATCAAAATAATATATACATATAATGGCATCTCGTGAGACCATCTAACCCGCTCTGCGCATCTACGAACCTCTACTGTAGTGCTAAGCATAAGGACGGGACAAGACCCCGTTATGCCCAAAAATACATAAACATGAATATACATAAAAGAATCGTCATAAGAACCTCCGAACAATGGAGTGCTTTCAATCCGCTGACGGCTACTGTTGGTCTGGTTCGAGCTCTCCTCCCTGTCTACCTGTGAGCATGATCACAGCGTCCAAAGAAAACGGACGTCAGTACGAATATTGTACTGAGTATGAGAGGCATAAACAATGAAATAGAACAATGACATAAAGGAAATATCAATATGGAACATATATATCTAACTGTCATGTATAAAAGAATTAAGCCATGCTGTCTTACTCCTGCACGTCATCATATCATGTACGCATAATGTATAAGCTGCCCCCTCATATAGGTGCGGTGTAGTAATGTATAAGATGCCCGTCCATATCGGATCGGTGTGATAATCATAACATGAGTCTGCGTCCAGGCCTCCCGCGTCCGGGGTATCATCTCATGCCGCCCACTAGTCGTGTCTGCCCATGCCATTTGGCCATGGTGTATCATATAGCTGCCCGCCTCAGTGGTGACTGCCCGGCCAACTAGGCGCGGTGTTATATCATCAACATGCATGCTCATCATAATATGCTTATCGTAACATACTTATCATAATACATGCATAAGGATTATGAACAACTTTAGTTTATCGGGGTGACGTAAGGTCGTGATCCCCCGATTTCATTATGGGACAATTATTGACATCCTTCCTCACCTTGAAGGAACTAACATATAAGGTGACTGTGAGCAATAAATATCAACATGCCATTTTGCGATCATCATATTATATTTCTTATCTCATGTTGTCATTCATAGATATAGGCTTTTAGCTTTCCGGAATATAGGAACTCATGAAGAGGGAGGAAATTCATCCTAGAAGATTCGTCCCATTAGAAAGAAGGGACTAGCCTCACATACCTTTAAAGTTTAACTAAGTTGTCGTTCGCTTGTTCTCCTTCGATATCGCGTTTCTACCTTCAGAAGAGAATTCACATATACATTAGTTAATCGACTATAAGAACGCGCTACTATTTCTTGGGAAGATTGGGCGGCACTTCCTTTGTTTATATAACTTTTCCCATATTCTATATTAACTCTCAAACGCCCACAACAACGTTCACAATATTGTTTTCAACAATCGTCATTTATCTACATTTTCCACATTCCACAATTTTTCTCTAATTTCTCCACATTTATGGGTTTTAGCTCATCATCACATTTTCTCATACATCACACCTATTTCATGGTCTACACGTCAGTTATATCATATCTATACTCCCAACACATCAACATTCATAATTCAATCTAACTATAATTCAATTATAGCGCTATTCAAATTTTATGACCCATTTATTACACTCTTCTATAATCCAAGTGTTTCAACGTATAAATACTTCAATCATCATGAGAAAGTCATCAAACTTACCTTAGATGTTGTTGGAACGAGCCTTGAGGAGCAATACTCTTCTATACCAAAAACCCTATTTCATTTCCTTTGATATTTCTTGGTGTAGATGAACTTTGATAGGTTTCACACTCTTGATTTCATGGATTCAGTGTTATTGATCTTGATTTTCCTTTGATTCTCTTGAATTCTTGTGGATGAAGTGTTTTGGAGTATTCTAGAGAGTTCTTGAATTGTGAAGATGAGAAATAAAATAAAATGAGCTTAGGGTCCCTTATACTTAACTTACAAATCTGATTTTTGTGAACAGTAGTCGGGGTGTACAGTGGCCGTAAACCCAGTTTACGGGCCGTATTCTGGTTTACGGTCCATCCTTCGTGACCGTATTTAAGCATATCAGAAACAGAAAGGTTTGCTGTAGGTCATGGTGGTTTGCGATCACAGTTTACGGACCGTATTTCAATTTACGGTTCGTATTCTGAGTCGTATTTTACCATTTAAGCATTTGACAGAAAGTTAAAGTTCTGATAGTTGGAAGACGATGGCACTTTACGGTCCGTAAATCACTTTACGGGCCGTATTCTGTTTTACGACCACTGGGCCGAAATGCCAAATCTGCAACCTTCGCGTTTTCAAAACTCATGGGTAGTCATTCCCTTCTTAGTAAAAAATCGTACACTCATACTTTTCGTTGGTCTATTCATTGTATGCTCACGGGAAATGTTTCGAGGTGTAACAGCATCACAAGAACATAAAGTAGATCATGAGGATATCATAACAAAAACCAAGTGCAATGCAATGGAATAATGTATATGCAATGCAATGCAATGTTGTGTACACATGTACTCTGGACGGAAATATCGACGTATCGGTAGCACAACCCATGGGGGACCCGCAAAGTACATGTACTATATCGCTCCGTATCACACAGCAAGAGACGACCTTTCCACCCATCACACCTGCTGACAATCCCGTATCACACAACATAGAATGGTCGGGCAATTAGTATAAAACCTCCCAAGTATTTCAAAACAACATAGGCCACATTGTCACCGCCCTGTCAAATGTGCCTTATATATATATATATATGCAAGATGAGTGCGCAATATATGATTCAAGTATGCAGATGACAACAACAAGATCTCTTATCACACCCATTTCGCTCCGGTACATGACCTTGGGTCACAGACTTTTATCTCTTTTTAACACAATCCACGATTCTGGAACAACCATGGGACATCGGACGACTCACATCACTTACATGCAAACTGAGCTCAGCTCATCACAGAGTTTCATTAAGTACCAACAATGTATTAACACTATATCATGAGAATGTGTGCAATGCATGTGCCAACATCAAGAATCAGGTCAATGTCACAAGTACCAACATGGGTATGCCAACAACATACCGATATCACAAGTACTAACATGGTACGCCAACAACATATCAGTGTCACAAGTATCGACATGGGTATGCCAAACAAATCATGAGAGACTACACAAGTCATATAGAACTCAATCATTGTATTAACATCCACCCATAAGCTACTATAATATCACAATCAAGATGGAACAACAATTCCCAATATCTACTAGCAACACGTGGCATCAAACCACCACAATAAAACAATCAAGTCACAACACAACGGGGTGGCTAGCCCCAATCACACAACAGGTCCCAACCTCAGGCAATATCTAACCCAACTTCATACCCTAAAGTCTACATGCTTTCTCCAATAATATAATCTAAATATATGCTTCGCTATATGAAGTCTCACTAAGGGTAAGCTAGAACCTACCTGGATGGCCGAAGAATAACACCTATAAATCACTCTATTGCCTTCCCCTTCCGCTGAGCCTTAATATCAATAAAGTCTAGGCAAAATCGAAATCTAGATTAGAAATCATGAAGAACGATACTAATATTGCCATCATTCAATTTAGGTCAATTCTAACCCAAGAATTTGGTGAAAATGGGCCCAGAAGGTCAACACGGGAAATTCGGAAGAAAAATATCGGTTTAAGCACTAGGTGATCATAACGCAACCACTAATTGCTAAATTAACTCATAGAATCCCCCATTTTCGAATTTGAAGTAAAACCCACAACTTTGGGTATAATCCCTAACTCTGTGATTCAAGAATTCAACACTAAGAATGGAAGTTATATGATTAACAACCTTAGATTCATCAAAATCTAGCGTAAACCCCATCAATTCTATCAGTAATAAGCCTAGATATAAAATCTATCAAAACCCACTTTTAAATGTTCCATTACTAAGGAATTACTTAGGAAAAGGGGAATCTATGGTGATTAGGATTAATGAAATCGTAAAAGGATTAGCAAGATTTACCTCCAAGAGTCTTCACCAAGAATCCCCAAAATAGTTCCCAAGAGCTCAAATTTCGAAATAACAAATAATGAAAAGACTTGGCGTTCTATAACATTAAATACCCTAGTCACTGCCCGTCACCCGCTTCGGCGATACTATGGCCGCCCCAGCGGTGCCAGTCCAGTGGTCTCTTGATCGTTTCAGCTGTCAAGCCAATTGGCGTAGACCGCTCCAGCGGCAGGGTGACCGCTCCAGCGGCAGGTTGACCGCTCCAGTGGTACGTTGTCGCGGTGCTGGTGCCGCCAAAGTGGGCACCAGATACCAGAATTTCACCCAAGTTTCACATTTCAATTCGATTTTCTAACTAATTCCCGAGGCCATTTGCTCACTTACAACATACACAGACACACATAACAGCACGCTACGAACTCGCTCGTGGCCTCAGAAATTCCCAACGGAGGTCACGTTGACCGAGTCAACCGCCGATACCTCAATACTAACTTTCCAACCCGAGTCCCAAAATCCACCCGAAAGCATTGAGAACCGAATAAAATATGCACACAAGTTTTAAATGACCATCCGGACCTCTCGAAATTGACGGATTTTCGAAAAAGGTCCGTTTATCCAAAAGTCAACTTTGAGTCAACTAATTTTCGCTTTAAGCCCAATTTTAACAAAAAGCACTAGAATCAAACCTAAACACCTCGGGAAATGCATGAACGGTCCCTTCAGGTCAAAAGGGAACTAACCAAGCTTGAGAAAAGATCAAAAGGGACGAAAATGCAATAACGACCAAACGGGTCGTTACATCAGATAACAATTAAACAATCACTCATCCTTGAGCTACAAGGAAAAGAGGACGGAAAAATTCTCGAGTCAGCAATAACTGATACGTATGTCATACTTCTCCTTACAAGAAGGATTCTTATCAAACAAAACTAAATCCTAACGAATGTTATAGAAACCACCAGAACGGTACTTCTCCAACATAGAACCATGGGAAACTGGATGCATTCGACAGATCTAGTGAAAGACTAACTCATAGAACAAGGGTCCAACAACGGGTAGTCTGAAACAGACCCAGGCACCTCGGCTCACTTACCAGTCACAACTCTCAAAACATAGCTCAAGCTACAATTCTCATATCTCCATATTCGGCTTTCCTTTACAACTGATCCTCGAATAAACGAATCGTTTTACTCGAATTCTCTGGTTTGGATAAGATCGAAACTCTCAAAGCAATCAATAGGCCCCACAAAGACTTTCCAAACTACTCTGTGTCACGACCCGGCTAGGGGGCCGCGACGAGCATCCCATTAGACGGCCATCATGATTTAACATATCATAGGCATCTATGCCACATCATAAGTACAAGGCCGACGAGGCCAACAAAAAATATACAAAACATGGGCCGACATGGCCGAACATCTCTACCCACATATACATGACTACGAGCCTCTAAGAGTATGACATATCGCATTAGCGGGACAGGACCCCGCTATGTCCATAATTATATACACAAAAGAATGAGTACCCAAAAGATATAGCTCCGAAGGAAATGGAGCTCTCTATGTAATCTCCGAATAGGCAGCTATGGATCAAGTCTGTCTCCCTGTGCACCTGCGGGCATGACGCAGCGTCCACAAACAAAAGGACGTCAGTAAGAAGAATGTACTGAGTATGTAAAATGTGATTAACATCAATATAGAAGCATCATAGACAAAATATGAAGTGGCACAGGAGGGAAGACAATAATATCATCATCATGGCACTTACCTGCCTTTCATAGGAACTTTTCATTTCTCATGCGTATTTCATGATAGTACTCGTACCCTACATGTGCTCATATTCGCATACATGTCCTTATTCGTATTCGTATACATAGTCTTTTCACATTCATATTCATATTATATACATAGCCATACACTTATATACATACATAGCGTGCCCGACCATAAGGTTCGGTGTTTCATACGTACTTAGCCAACCAAGGCTCAATGTTATTTCTACCTGGCCGTACCATCTGCAGACATGTGAGCGCGTTATGTAATCGTATACATACTTTATACATAATCATATACATATATACATCCATATACATATATTCTACCCGGCATTATAAGCTCGGGGTGTCATTTTAGCCCTTCGTAGGCACATGTGAATATAATAGCCCGTAGGCACCTTTAGCACCATTATTATTATCATCGTCATCACTATCATCGTCATTATTGCTACATCCATATCTTAGGCTTACTCGTCATATGAGGGGCGTAGTACAATCGTAGTACATGTTAAGGATCGTGAGCTTATGAGCTCGGAGTGTCAATCACTGGAATACAACATACTCATATAGAGGAATTAGAAATTTGGCCAAGAACCATGCCTTATGAAAGAAGGGTTAGCCTTCCGTACCTTTTCGTCGGACTATTCTACACTTGTACGTTTCCTTCCAATGCTAGCGTCTATACCTTCATTAATATCATAACAATGGCCATTAGTCATTCACATCATCCACATTATCTAGGTTTCTCAATTTGCTTCTAATTCTCCCATATTCATGGTCATAACATCCAACTTCGTCCATTCGTCTAAAGTGTCTAGCTCATGATCTTAGTACCATTTATAATGCATTCCTATCACAACACAACAACATTCATGATTCAATTCAAACTATTCCTCAAAATGCCACTATTCACCATTCATGACCTAGTTGACCACATTTTCTACAATCCAAGTATTTTAATTCTCCAATACCTTAAACATCATGTAAAAATCATGAATCTTAACTTAGAAGTTGTAGGAACAAGCTTTGGTTGATAATACTCCTCTTTGAGCAAAACCCTAGTTTTTATCCTTTTGGATTTCTTGACTTGGATGATCCTTGATGATTCCCTTATCCTTGATTCACTTGTCTTAATGTTATTGATGACTTATAATCCTTGAAAACTCATATAATAAATGTAGAGCGAAGTTTTGGAGAAAAGTGGTGTAATGTTGTAATGAAATAAAACAAGTGTTGGTCCCTTTATTTAATGACTTGTGAAATCTGTGCTGAGATGAACAGTGGTCGTCCATGGAGGTTTACGGATCGTATTCCACTATACGGCTCGTCCTCCATGGGCGTATTTAACCATTTCCAGAACCAGAAGCTAGGATGCCTGCATGGTGGTTTACGACCATGGTTTACGGGCCGTAAATCACTTTACGGTCCGTCCACCAGGTCGTATTTAACCATTTCCTCGGCTGGTAGAAAGTTGAAACCTTGCATGGCAGTTTACGACTGCCAGTTTACGGACCGTATTGCACTTTACGGTCCGTATTTTGCTATTTACGACCACTGGGCAGTTGCAATTCTGCAACTTCCCATATTTCTTAGACTTCTCATTTTAATCACCCCCGTCCATGCGCATGCATTGCTCACCTTGTAACTCATCTTAACTTAGCCAACTTCCTTGTCTCACATCGGATACTTTCGAAATCTCGCCTAAGGTCATCAACGTCGTTTCTTTCTCATGGACATCATGCACTCATATTCATCACTAGTTCATTCTCTTGCGTACCAACGGAAAATTTTTCGAGGTGTAACATTCTACCCCCCTTAGGAACATTCGTCCTCGAATGTTAAAGGCTTGGGGGATTTCTATAAATATTTCGCCAGAGTTTCCTCTATAATGTGGCACTACCACCCTGTCACAACAACCCACAATAACAATGCCTCACAGGGCAATAATACAACAACACTAGAAATTTGGCCACACACGGCCTGAATGTATAAAAGGGAATCATACATACCTCATGATTTTGACGTCTCATCTTGGCCCTCGTGCAATGGCTGAAATAAATGTGGGTATTTGGATTGCATACTCTCTTCTGCTTCCCACGCCATTTCCTCTCAATTGTTGTTCCTCCATAAAAACATAACTGAGGCCACTTCCTTGTTTCTAAGTCACCGTACTTGCCTATCTAATATGGCAATGGGTATTTCATCATAAGTTAACTTTTCTGTCACTTGAATATCATTCACTGGGACGATCCTCGTAGGATCTCCAACACACTTCCGAAGCATCGAGACATGAAATACTGGATGGACTGACTCCAAATCTGGAGGTAGATCTAGCTCATAGGCCACTTTGCCTATTTTGCGCACAATCTCATAGGGTCCGATATACCGGGGACTGAGCTTCCCCTTTTTGTCAAATCTCATAACGCCTTTCATTGGAACTCTAAGTCCCTTCGACGATTATCTGCATAGGACTTCTGGCGACTTTGAGCCGCTAACAACCGATCTTGTATAAGCTTGATTTTCTCTATTGCTTGCTGGACCAAGTTTGGCCCTATCAACATGGCCTCTCCAGTTTCGAACCACCCAATCGGGGATCTACACTTTCGCCCATATAAAGCCTCATACGACGCCATTTGAATGCTAGAATGATAACTGTTATTGTATGCAAACTCAATGAGTGGCAAATGGTCATCCCAATTTCCTCCAAAATCTATCATACATGCCCGTAACATATCTTCAAGAGTCTGAATAGTACGTTCGGCCTGCCCATCGGTCTGTGGGTGAAACGCCGTGCTAAGGCGCACTTGGGTCCCTAGACACTCTTGGAACGATCTCCAAAACTTGGCTGTAAACTGGGTCCCTCTATCGGAGATAATAGATACTGGAACGCCATGGAGTTTCACTATCTCTTTAAGATAAAGCTTCGCATAATCTTCTGCCACATAGGTCGTCCTGACCGGTAAGAAATGAGCTGACTTTGTGAGTCTATCCACAATCACCCATATGGAATCATACTTACGTCGAGAACGGGGTAACCCTGTAATGAAATCCATATTAATCACTTCCCACTTTCAAGTTGGGATTTCTATAGCTTGCAATAATCCACCCAGCTTTTGGTGTTCAATGTTCACTTGTCGGCAATTAGGACACTGAGCTACGAATTCCGCTATATATTTCTTCATTCCATTCCACCAGTATATAGACTTAATATCATGATACATTTTCGTCGCTCCGGGGTGAACGGAGTAACGGGAACATTGAGCTTCCCTCAATATTTGGTGACGTAGACCTACCACATCGGGAACACATAACCTGCCTCGACATCAGAGAAGTCCGTCTTCCAAAATATCAAATGATGACTCCTCTTTCTGAGGGAGTGTATCTCTGTACTGCATTAGCATGGGATCCTCATATTGTCGCTCTTTTACTTCCGCTACTAGCGATGAAACTGTTGAATTCTGAATAGCAGCTCCACTGCTACCTGAGTCCACTACTCGGACTCCTAGGCTCGCTAACTGTTGAAACTCACGGGCCATTTCTCTCTTTTCTGGTCGTACATCACTTAGACTTCCCATGGATCTGCGGCTAAGAGCGTCAGCCACAACGTTAGCCTGTCCAGGGTGATACAAGATATCAACATCGTAATCCTTTAGCAACTCCAACCATCGTCGTTGTCGCAAGTTCAACTCTTTCTGCTTGAAGATATACTGAAGGCTCTTATGATATGTATAAACATCCATATGGACACCATATAAATAATGTCTCCATATCTTTAATGCATGGACCACTGCGGCTAATTCTAAATCATGGGTTGGATAGTTCTGTTCATGTTTCCGTAATTGTCTAAAAGCATACGCAATCACCTAACTATTTTGCATCAATACAAAACCTAGCCCGACGCCAGAAGCATCACAATAAATAACACATCCTTCCAATCCCTCGGGAAGTGTCAAGACTGGGGCTGAAGTCAATCGGTCTTTCAACTCTTGGAAACTACGCTCGCAAGCATCTGTCCATTGAAACTTAGCTGACTTCTGAGTCAACTTGGTGAGTGGCGCAGAAATAGAAGAAAAACCCTCAACAAATCTTCTGTAATAGCCTGCTAAGCCCAAAAAGCTACGAACCTCCGTAGGAGTCGTGGGCCTTGGCCAAGTCTTCACGGCCTCAATCTTTTGGCTATCCACTCGAATACCGTCAGATGCAACAATGTGGCCCACAAATGATACCGAGTTCAACCAAAACTCACACTTGGAGAATTTTGCAAACAACTCTCGAGCTCGAAGAACTCCAAGGACAATTCGCAAATGATCCGCATGCTCGTCCTCGGATCTAGAATACACTAAGATGTCGTCGATGAATACAATTACAAATAGATCCAGAAAAGGTCTGAATACATTGTTCATTAGGTCCATAAACACTGCCGAGGCATTAGTTAACCCAAACGACATTACTCGGAACTCGAAATGGCCATATCTTGTTCTGAAAGCTGTCTTAGGGATATCTTTCTCCCTAACTCTTACTTGGTGATACCCGGACCTCAAATCAATCTTTGAAAACCATTTGGCACCTTGCAATTGATCAAATAAATCATCATTCCTCGGGAGGGGATACTTGTTCTTAATCGTCACTTTATTCAATTGCCGATAATCAATGCACATTCTCAAGGAGCCATCCTTCTTTCGGACAAACAATACACAATACACGATTTAGGAACAAGAATTTCTTACATCATAGCTCTATCGCACGATTCTTATGAAGAAAGAAGGTCATATATTCCTAAAATGTCTGCAGCTTCTTGTTTATAAGTGTGGCGCGCAACACACCTATAACCAAGATTCTACTAGACACGGCTCGTAGACACATCCTAGGACTGAACTGCTCTAATACCACTTTTGTCACGACCCGGATAGGGGGCCGCGACGAGCACCCGGTGCTACCCCACCCGGGCACCCCCTTATCGTACATAACATAACATCTAGGTGAACCATAAGTCAATTCGTGCTTTTCTTATCGTTAATCATATTGATCCCATTAGACGGCCATCATCATTTAACATATCATAGGCATCTATGCCACATCATAAGTACAAGGCCGACGAGGCCAACCAAAAATATACAAAACATGGGCCGACATGGCCGAACATCTCTACCCACATATACATGACTACGAGCCTCTAAGAGTATGACATATCGCATTAGCGGGACAGGACCCCGCTATGCCCATAATTATATACACAAAAGAATTAGTTCCCAAAAGATATGGCTCCGAAGGAAATGGAGCTCTCTATGTAATCTCCGAATAGGCAGCTATGGATCAAGTCTGTCTCCCTGTGCACTTGCGGGCATGACGCAGCGTCCACAAACAAAGGACGTCAGTACGAAGAACGTACTGAGTATGTAAAGCGTGATTAACATCAATATAGAAGCATCATAGATAAAATATGAAGTGGCACAGCAGCGAAGACAATAATATCATCATCATGGCACTTACCTTCCTTTCATAGGAACTTTTCATTTCTCATGCGTATTTCATGATAGTACTCGTACCCTACTTGTGCTCATATTCGCATACATGTCCTTATTCGTATACACAGTATTTTCACATTCATATGCATATTATATACATAGCCATACACTTATATACATACATAGCGTGCCCGACCATAAGGTTCGGTGTTTCATACGTACTTCGCCAACCAAGGCTCAATGTTATTTCTACCTGGCCCTACCAAGGCTTCAGGGTTATCCGTACCATCTGCAGACGTGTGAGCGCGTTACGTAATCGTATACATACTTTATACATAATCATATACATATATACATCCATATACATATATTCTAAACGGCATTATAAGCTCGGGGTGTCATTTTAGCCCTTCGTAGGCACATGTGAATATAATAGCCCGTAGGCACCTTTAGCATCATTATTATTATCATCCTCATCACTATCATCGTCATTATTGCTACATCCATATCTTAGGCTTACTCGTCATATGAGGGGCGTAGTACAATCGTAGTACATGTTAAGGATCGTGAGCTTATGAGCTCGGAGTGTCAATCACTGGAATACAACATACTCATATAGAGGAATTAGAAATTTGGCCAAGAACCATGCCTTATGAAAGAAGGGTTAGCATAACATACCTTTTCGTCGGACTATTCTACACTTGCACGTTTCCTTCCAATGCTAGCGTCTATACCTTCATTAATATCATAACAATGGCCATTAGTCATTCACATCATCCACATTATCTAGGTTTCTCAATTTGCTTCTAATTCTCCCATATTCATGGTCATAACATCCAACTTCGTCCATTCGTCTAAAGTGTCTAGTTCATGAACTTAGTACCATTTATAATGCATTCCTATCACAACACAACAACATTCATGATTCAACTCAAACTATTCCTCAAAATGTCACTATTCACCATTCATGACCTAGTTGACCACATTTTCTACAATCCAAGTATTTTAATTCTCCAATACCTTAAACATCATGTAAAAATCATGAATCTTACCTTAGAAGTTGTAGGAACAAGCTTTGGTTGATAATACTCCTCTTTGAGCAAAACCCTAGTTTTTATCCTTTTGGATTTCTTGACTTGGATGATCCTTGATGATTCCCTTATCCTTGATTCACTTGTCTTAATGTTATTGATGACTTATAATCCTTGAAAACTCATATAATAAATGTAGAGCGAAGTTTTGGAGAAAAGTGGTGTAATGTTGTAATGAAATAAAACAAGTGTTGGTCCCTTTATTTAATGACTTGTGAAATCTGTGCTGAGATGAACAGTGGTCGTCCATGGAGGTTTACGGATCGTATTCCACTATACGGCTCGTCCTCCATGGGCGTATTTAACCATTTCCAGAACCAGAAGCTAGGATGCCTGCATGGTGGTTTACGACCATGGTTTACGGGCCGTAAATCACTTTACGGTCCGTCCACCAGGTCGTATTTAACCATTTCCTCGGCTGGCAGAAAGTTGAAACCTTGCATGGCAGTTTATGACTGCCAGTTTACGGACCGTATTGCACTTTATGGTCCGTATTTTGCAATTTATGAGCACTGGGCATTTCCAATTCTGCAACTTCCCAAATTTCTTAGACTTCTCATTTTAATCACCCCCGTCCATGCGCATGCATTGCTCACCTTGTATCTCATCTTAACTTAGCCAACTTCCTCGTCTCACATCGGATACTTTCGAAATCTCGCCTAAGGTCATCAACGTCGTTTCTTGGTCATGGACATCATGCACTCATATTCATCACTAGTTCATTCTCTTGCGTACCAACGGAAAATTTTTCGAGGTGTATCACTCTGATCCCGCTAACCTTTCTTTCGCACTTACTGGAGTCGTTTCTCGCATCGTGATACCTTAGAAACACATGAACACACATACCAAAATTCTGAACCCATAACTTACCCTCACAAGAAAGAATCCTTGATTCATCTGCGATCTCTACACAATTTTATCAAAACTGATCTTACCGGCAGCTAACTCGGCCACTTCCAAATCTTCTTAAACCTTCAAATCACAATGCAGGAACCATACTCCTAATTATCTCGTCGAGAAAACAACTGATAACTATAAGACCTCTCATACAACAGTTCCTCCTAAAATCTATACAAGGCTCATTGCAATCCATTATTCCATCCAAGTAACTGTTCTAAGAAAATATCATCAAATCCACTAGGAAAACCTAACAAGGCTCAGTAAAATTGTCTTACCCCGAACATGAGCCAAAACGCATCGAATCTTTAAATATCTTCCTGGAAATATAACCGTAGACCATTAAGCTTAACTTGAACCATGCTGACCCTGAATGAATGCACCACTCTCGAATACCACCAATAGACATTAGAACTGACTCCGAATTTCAAAAACAATCTCAACCATACCACGCATACAAATCCTGTCTATCACCTTCGACTCCACAAATTGAGTCCTATCCCAGTTATCAACTTAGTACCGAAGAGCTATACCTTACGATTTCAATCTTCATATTTCTCAACCTTTACCCGATACGTAAATCCAATATAACCCGAACCTTTCAACGCAAAACCTTAAGCCTCATATAGTAATTATTTAACCATTAAACCTCTCCTAGTATCACCTCGATATGTTTGTAAATTCTCCGAATGTATCCAATCTTACACTGTCGCTTGAAATCTCACGCAATTACCTCTAAGTACTTAATAACCAAAGCTCTTACCCAACTCTCCAGTCAATATCACTTGCAATCATACTTTATTACCACAAGTAAGGTCCCTCCCTAAAATATAACTCTAGTCCTCACATGATAGGATTTCACAATCCTTTCTCTTAAGGGATGCTAACTCATCCACTGTAGAAGGTCACGAAACTTATCCGACGGTGTACCACCAAGCCATTTTTTATAAACCTCAACAAGGTGGCTCACTAAAATATGCTTCTCACTAGTCGTTGATCACGAACCTTGCGGAACTCTGTCATATCACATAGTACATCCCTGTAGATTTCCTTCTTAAGTTCACACGACAAACACATCTCAACTGGAATATGTAAGAAGACGACACCACTATCCATACCGACCCGAGAGATCCCCAAGAAGTACCTTCTTCTTATTGATTCACAATAAACTATAAATTTTCTTGACTCATCAATTTCCCAATTCTAATCAATTCACGATCATCAATACAGTAGTCAATCCTCGAATCCACTCAATTGAATACCGCATACTCATAAGTTTTGCAAGCTAGCCGAATCAATCCGGCAGATAGGATCATGCCACACACTCTGCACATTAGAGTTTTCTTAATGCTTACAACTCAAAATTGAACACTCTCTAAGTCCAGAATGTCACACAACTGTCTCGCTAATGTCCTCATGTATCTCACTGAAACGTCCTTGCTCAAATTGCATTACTCAATTTTTGAAACGTTATCCCAAACTCAACTCAATTAACCCATCATTGATCTGCCATTTCAAGTATCCATATTCACTAATACCTTACTCAAATCCTTAATGTCACTAGTCCTCGAAGAATTACCTCTTACCTAAATTATTGAATCTGAACACCCCTAACCTCAAGACAACAATCGACCTCATCGGTCACACCCCTTACTGCACATCATGATATAATGTCCCTGCATTCCAAACACAACTCACATACCCATGTTACCTCACCTCAAGTCTTGCAAACCTCAATCTCCGAAACCCGGTAGTAAGAAGCCTCATTCTAATCCTTCAGTCATAATTCATTTTAAATCACTCAATCATTATCAACCAACAAACACTCCAATCCACTCGATCCTGTAAACCAATCGTCCCTTTGAGCCGAACGAACCATAACAATATTAATACTTCTCCTCAAATCAAAGTGTAGCAACCAGTAGCTTTCCAAGTCATTAGCTCATCGCATACGCCCATAATAGAAGTCATTTCTATTAGTCGATTACTAGCTCCTTAGAAGCCTACAACCTAGTCCATTTACTGATCAAATGATGTTCCCATAGCATTCACTTAGTAATCGAGTAGCCTTTTAACATCAATGAGCTCATATCAAGAATAACGTTTTACACCAGTCATAACCTTAGCCTGACAACTGTGTCAGATACGAATTTTTTCTTTCCTAATCTCACGAAAGTACTCATGTCCAAGATATTCTATAAAGTCTCACTTTGCTATGCGCTTTCCACTAAAGTCTTCTTTCATGTCCTTATTGTCAACTTCCTTTCTTTATTACACGCGATCACAATATGTTATCCACATTCGATGTCAACACCGAACTTACACTTGTTCTCACATACCAAAGTCTAATACTCTACCGTTGCTGAATTGTCGACCCTCCATTGGTTCACCAGTGTCACGCGCACCATCATAAAGCCTTGACGAAGCTAAAGTCAAAACGATCATATCATCGAGCAACCCACTATCGTTAAGCTATAATGTACTTTGTCACTTCCGAGCAACCCAACACTGAAACATGGAGACCCTGTAACCCTCTAAACTATCTTTCAATTTCTCACGAACTTCCACAATAAATGAGTCTAATCGCGACGCCGCATAGAAATCGAGTCTAGTCGCGACTCCACACAATCGAAACCTCAGGCCATAACTAGTGATTGAACTGAATCACGTGTCCGAACCAGGATACCACATATCGTACCATTCCACAACACGTCATAGATCCACCATTCACATAAGAATTTAAGGATGAATTTTCATCTTCCGAGGATGATCAAGATAAGAAAGTTCAGATACCAATTCAAATCGACTAGATACCAATTTAGATAAAGTCTCACTAGAGAATGAAAGAATTTGAAGTTTCCTAAATATCTTATAGCCTCTCGTAGATAAGTACGGAGCTTATCGTATTGATCCACAAGACTGTACTAGACATGCTCTTGTATTATAGATTGGGTAACCTAGGGCTTTGATACCAAATTGTCACGATCCATTTTACTAGGCCGTGCGGGCACCTATCATTCCCACTACGATAGGCGAACCTTTATCCCAATATAACCAATGAAAGTAAAGGCGGAAGAAATAAATATAGAATAAGTCTCAAATCATCCACATAAGATAAAGTACGGAAATACTAAATACAACCCCATAGATCTGGTATGGTAATACAAGAGCACTAACGACATACTACAAGTCTGAATGATGATAAAGTCTCATAATACAATTGTCTCGAAATAAGAGTAAGACTAGTAAGTACAGGAGAGAACATCCGGACAGCGGCCATTATCGTGCTCATCCTGGAATAACTCTATAGCAGCCTCGCCAATCATCCCTGAGATAAAAGAGTGAAACCTGTCTAATACTCTGCATACATAAAAGAATGTAGCAAACGTAGGTCAGTACAAAACAATGGTACTGGTAGGTATCATCAGCCGACTAAGCATAGCTGGCATAATTCAGAAAATAAAGCAGGATAGGCAGATAAATCAACAAGTATAAGTCATACATAAGCCAGAACCAAGTACACGTCATCACCTAAGTTGAAGCATCTACTCCCCAAATATGCCAAGTCTCAATTACTCAATCCGAATCCATAAATCACAAGTACATCACAAGAATATCAAGTACATCACGAGGATATCACAACAGAAACCAAGTGTAATGCAATGCAATAATGTATGAGATGTATATGTAATGCAAAGCTGTGTACACATGCACTCCGGACGAAAATATTGACGTCTCCGTAGCACAACACATGGAGGACCCTCTAAGTTCATGTGCTATGTCGCTTTGTATCACATAGCATAGAGACGACCTTTCCACCCTTCACGCATATCGACCTTCCCGCATCACATAGCATAAAATGGTCGCACAATTAGTATAAAACCTCCCCAAGTATTTCAAAACAACATAGGCCACATCGTCATTGCCCTGTCAAATGTGCCTTATAGATATATATGCAAGATGAGTGCTCAATGTATGTTTTAAGTATGCAGATGACAACAACAAGATTTCTTATCACACTCATTCCGCTCCGGTACATGTCCTCGGATCAGGGACTCACATCTCTTTTTAACACAATCCATGATTCCGGAACAACTATCGGACATCGGACTACTCACATCACTTACATGCAAACTGAGCTCAGCTCATCACAGTGTTACATCAAGTACCAACAATGTATCACAATGTATCACAATATATCAAGAGAATGTGTGCAATGCATGTGCCAACATCAAGAATCAAGTCAGTGTCACAAGTACCAACATGGGTATGCAAAAAACATATCAATATCACAAGTACCAACATGGTACGCCAACAACATATCAGTGCCACAACTACCAATATGAGTACACCAACAATATCATGACAGACTACACAAGTCATATAGAACTCTATCCTCATATTAACATCCACCCGTAAGATACAATAATATCATAGTCAAGATGGAACAACAATTCCCAATATCTACTAACAACACGTGGCATCAAACCAGCAGAATAAAAAAATCAAGTCGCAAGGGTGGCTAGCCCCAATTACACAACAGGGCCCAACCTAAGGCAATATCCAACTCAACTTCATACCTGAAGGTTTACATGCTTTCTCTGATACTATAATCTAAATGTATGCTTGTCTAGATAAAGTCTCACCAAGGGTAACCCATAACCTACCTGGATGGCCGAATAGCAACACTTACAAATCACACTATTTTCTTCGCCTTCCGCTGAGCCTCAAGATCAAAAAAGTCTAGGCATAATCGAAATCTAGATTAGAAATCATGAAGAATGATACTAGTATTGCCATCATTAAATTTAGGTCAATTCTAACCCTAGAATTTGGGGAAAACGGACCCAAAAGCCAAACGGGAAATTCGGAAGCAAAATATCAATTTAAGGACTAGGTGATCATAACCCAACCATTAATTGCTAAATTAACTCATAGAATCCCACAATTTCGAATTTGAAGTAAAACCCCCTATTTTGGGTAAAAACCCTAACTCTTTGATTCAAGAATTCAACTCTAATAATGGAATATATATGATTAGCAACCTTAGATTCATCAAAATCTAGCATAAACCCCATCAATTCCATCATTAATAAGCCTAGATATAAAATCTATCAAAACCCACTTTTAAATCTTCAATTACTAAAGAATTACTAAGGAAAAAGGGAATCTATGGTGAATAGAATTAATGAAATAGTAAAAGGATTAGCAAGATTTACCTCCAAGAGTCTTCACCAAAAATCCCCAAGAATAGTTCCCAAGAGCCCAAATTTTGGAATAACAAATAATGAAAAGACTTGGGTTTATAACATTAAATACCCTAGTCACTGCCTGTCATCCGCTTTGGAGTTACTATGGCCGCCCTAGCGATGCCGCTTCAACGGTCCCTTGACCGCTTCAACGGTCAAGCCCAATTGACTTGGACCGCTCCAGCAGCAGGGTGACCACTCAGCAGTACCACTACCGCGGTTTGGCGGCACCAGACACCAGAATTTCACCCAATTTTCACATTTCAATCCGATTTTTTAGCTAATTCCTAAGGCCATCTGCTCACATATCATATACACAGACACATAAAAACACGCTACGAACGCGCTCGTGGCCTTGGAATTCCTAACGGAGGTCTCGTTGACCGAGTCAACCCCCGATACCTCAAAAGTAACTTTCCAACCCAAGTCCCAAAATGCAGCCGAGTGCATTGGGAATCGAACCAAATATGCACACAAGTTTTAAATGACCTTACGGACCTCTCGGAATCGACTAATTTTAGAAAAAGGTCCGTTTACCAAAAAGTCAACTTTGAGCCAACTAATTTTCGCTTTAAGCCCAATTTTCAGAAAAATCACCCGAATCAAATCTGAACACCTCAGGATGCGCATCAATGGTCCTCTCGGGTGAAAAGGGAGCTAACCAGGCTTTGAACAAGGTCAAAGGGGCCAAAAATTCCATAATGACCAAACGGGTCGTTACACTTGGGATCATTCTGTCACGACCCAACTAGTGGGCCATGACGGGTCCCCTGAGCTGGCTACCGAGCACCACTCAAATTGCTATCTGTCACACCTAACCTGGATATATATAATTTTTAAGAAAAAACTCTTCATAAGATGGTCATCAACATTTACAAAACATATATATATATATATATATATATATATATATATATATATATATATATATATATATATATATATATACACATGGGCCCACGAGGCTAGCAAAAATGATATACAAAATATACACTGGTGTATTCATGAGACTCTACCACCCATGAATACGCATCTACGAGCCTCTACCGGAGTACTGAGACATAAGGACGGGAGAGGGCCCCGTCATACCCAAATATGTACACAAAAGAATGTATTAATAAGTTGCACCTCCGGAGTAGTGGAGTGCTCCTGTACAAGCTGATATAGCTCCTAAGAATCTGGGCTGTCTATATGTGGGCATGAACACAGCGTCCATAAAAAGAAAGGACGTCAATACAAATAATGTACTTAGTATGTGAGGCATACATAATAACATGATAAAGTGATGCAAGAATATAAGGTAAAGGGATAATCTGTAACTGATTGCCTCTTAAGGCGGAGTCATGTGTGCTAACTTATATAATAAATAGCATCATATCATATAAGCATATATAACTACCCAACCATATAGGTACGGTGTGATCATCATTAGCTCGCGTCCGGGATAAACATCTCATAACGCCCACTAGTGGTGTCTGGCCATGTCATCTCGACATGGTGTAATCATCATCATAGCTTCCCACTACTCCTGTCGTACTGGTAACTGCCTGGCCAACTAGGCATGGTGTAATCGTACATATACATATCATAAAGCATGCATGAGAGCTCAAGTAAAAGCAATAACCCTATCAGAGTGACACAAGGTCGGTAACCTCCGACTATGTTACGGAACAATCATGATCGGCATGTCTTACCTTGGAGGAACTAGTAGCATGGGGTGAGACTAACAACAGCGAACATCATAAAGGAAAACATAAGATAAACTTCATAAAGGCATTAAGTCATGTCTTTGGGGTCTTTAGAAATAGAATCGTCATCATCAATATCATGGAACACATCTCATCTCTTTCGTTTAAGGAATCATTAATAGTATTTAACTTTCCACATTTAGAATCTAAGGAAGTCATGAAAATATAGAGGAAATCGTAAGGTAAGAGTCATGCCTATGGAAGAAGGGGGGATAGCCTTACATACCTTTACAACGCTCTAGCTTTATCGACTAAGTGCTCCCCTCCAATACTCACAATTCTACATTCAACAGAATTCGTGCTAAGGTTAGATAACCGGGAATATACGTTAGGTCTAAATTAACCATCTAAGAGCTAACGGGAATTGGGAAACATCGCCTTTGTTTCAGTGAGTTCCTCCACATAATAAACAACTCCCAAACATCAATAACAACACCCACAATATCATAATCAATAATTTCATCAAGCTAGACCTTATTCAATTCTCAACATTCCCTTACAAATCATTCATAACCATAACTATGACACAATACCGTATCCATTCTCATATAATGCTTCTACAACATCTTTAATACCATTCATAACAAGATTATACTCATTACGTATCAAGAACTATGATTCAAGTCAAGTTACTATTCAAAAATACCACTATTTCCATATTTGAACTTCATACTCTACTTTCTTCCATAATTCAAGTCTTTCAACCACTCAATATTCTTAATAACATGGAATGAACATAAAACTCACCTTTGATTATTTAGGAATAGTATTTGTATTAATATACTTCACTTCAAGAAAACCCTAACTTCAATTCCAAAGGAATTTCTAGCTTCCATTAACCCTAGCTAGCATCCTTGCACTTGATTCTACTAGTTTTTGGCATATGATCTTTGATCCCCCTTGTATATTTAGTAGTACGGTATGTAGAATATTGTAGAGTTCTTGAGAGGAGTGGAGGAGGTGAGAAAATGAAATATAAGAGTATGGATCTTAAATATATAATTGGGAAAAATCTGACTCGTCATGGATTATACGGACACTTATACGGTCCGTATAAGTGACCGTAGAATTGCACCGACAACCGACCTTTCTGTAACCTATTGTACGGAACACCAAACAATCCTAACGGAATAGTTTACGAAACCTTTCCTAAACACCCCTTATACTTCACTTCTCCTTATCAAATTTTATTTCACCAATCCATATAACTTCGAAATCTTATTGTATGCGTTATAAAATTACCAAGTACCCTTCTTGTAGTCATAATAGCTTCATGTTAACCTTAAGCTTGCGTTAGTCTACTTACGACACAATGACATGAAATTTCTGAGGTATAACACTCTCCCCTTAAGAACATTCGTCCTCGAATGTTAAGTTCTCGAGAATTCTACAGAAATTATGCCAGACTTTACCCTGTAATATAGTACTACCATCCTGTCATAGCAACCCAAAATAAGATTACCATACAGGGCTACAGTATCATAGCAAGTGACATGGCCACACACGGCCCAAAAGCAATAAAATGAAGCATAACATACCTAGCGACAATGGCGTCTCATCTTGAACTTCTTCCAGGGGTGGAAATAGATGTGGAAATTCGGTTATCATATCCTCTTCTACTTCCCAAGTCATCTCTTCTCTGTTATTATTCTTCCATAGAACTTTAACTGAGGCTATGTCTTTAGTTCTGAGCTTCTGCATTTGCCTATCTAATATGGAAATAGGCACTTCGTCATAAGCCAACTTCTCAGTGATTTGAACATCATGTACAGGCACGATTCTAGTAGGATCTCCAACATACCTACGGAGCATTGATACATGGAAAACTAGATGGACTGATTCAAGTTCTGGAGGTAAGTCCATTTCATAAGCTACTTGGCCTATCTTGCGGACTACCTTATAAGGTCCAATATATTGAGGAATCAATTTTCCCTTCTTGCAAAATCTCATCACGCCCTTCATCGGTGATACCTTCAGGAATACCCAATCATTAACTTGGAATTCTAAGTCTCGTCGACAGTTGTCCGCATAATATTTCCGGCGACTTTGGGTTGTCAACAATCGATCTCGGATAATCTTGATCTTTTCCACCACTTGTTGAATCAACTCCGGACCTATTAGTCATACGTCTCCTACTTCAAACCACCCAATTGGAGATCTACACTTCCTTCCATATAGAGCTTCATACGGGGCCATCTGAATACTAGAATGATAGCTGTTGTTGTATGCAAACTCAATAAGAGGTAAGTGATCATCTTAACTACCTCCGAAATCTTGCACACATGCCCACAACATATCTTCGAAGGTCTGAATGGTGCATTCAGCTTGTCCATCTGTCTGAGGGTGAAATGTTGTGCTGAGCCTCATAAGTACCCAAACCTTCTTGAAAGAACTTCCAGAATTTAGCTGTAAATTGTGCTCCTCTGTCAGTAATAATAGAAACAGGGACACCATAAAGTCGCACTACTTCTTTAAGGTACAGTTTTGCATAATCTTCTGCTGCATAGGTAGCTCTGACTGGTAGAAAATGAGCTGACTTCGTGAGTCTATCAATAATTACCCATATGGAGTCATATTTGCACCGAGAACGAGACAAGCCTACAATGAAATCCATGTTAATTACTTCCCACTTCCAAGGTGGGATTTCCATAGCTTGCCATAACCATCCTGGCTTCTGACGTTCAACCTTCACTTGTTGATAAATGGGACACTGGGCTACAAATTCTACTATATCCTTTTTCATTCCATCCCACCAATACATTGACTTGAGATCATGCTACATTTTGATGGTCCCCAGATGCATAGAATAACGGGAGTAATGAGCTTCTTCCAAAATCTGATGACGTAATCCTGCGACATCCGGGACACACAATCTGCCTCGGTACCTAAGAACCCTATCAGGGAAATCTCAAATGGTGACTTCTCCTTCTGAGGAAGTGTATGTCTGTAGTGGTTCAACCTGGGATCTTCGCATTGGCGCTTTTTCACATCGATATCTAGAGATGAGACAACTGGGTTATGGACTGTGACTCCTGTATTGCCTGAGTCCATTAAGCGAACTCCTAGGCTAGCTAGCTGGTGGAGCTCATGGACTAATTCCTTCTTCTCCAGCTGGATCGCACATAGACTACCTATTGATTTGCGGCTAAGTGCATCAGCCACTACATTCTCTTTTTCAGGATGATATAAAATACTCACATCATAATCTCTCAATAGTTCTAACCACCGCCTCTGTCGTAGATTTAACTCCTTCTGCTTGAAAATATATTGGAGACTCTTGTGATCTGTATAAATATTAACATGTACACCATACAAGTAATGTCTCTAAATTTTTAGCGATGAATAACCGCAGCTAATTCAAGATAATTGGTCGGATAGTTCTTTTCATGTTTCCGTAACTGCCTTGAAGCATAGGCAATAACTTTTCCGTATTGCATCAATACATAACCTAACCCAACACCAGAGGCATCACAATAAAGAACATAACCATCTGGTCCTTCTGGAAGTGCCAGGACTGGAGCTGAAGTTAATTTGTCCTTCAATTCCTGAAAACTGCATTCACAAGCATCGGTCCACTGAAATTTTACTAATTTCTGAGTTAGCTTCGTCAATGGTGCTGAAAGAGAAGAAAACCTTTCCACAAATCTTCTATAATAACCTGCTAAACCCAGAAAGATTTGAACCTCTGTAGGGGTTGCAGGCCTTGGCTAAGTGTTCATAGCCTTAATTTCCTAAATATCTACTCGAATGCCATCAGCTGAGATGATATGGCCCTAAAAAGTTACAGAATTCAGCCAGAACTCATATTTCAAAAATTTAGCAAACAATTCACGAGCCCGAAGAATCCCAAGGACAGTACAAAAATGGTCTGCATGCTCCGCTTCTATCTGAGAGTATACTAGAATATCATCGATGAACACGATCACAAACAGATCTAAGAAAGGCCTGAATACATTATTCATCAAATTCATGAACACTGCCGGAGCGTTAGTTAACCCGAATGACATCACCCAAAATTTATAATGGCCATATCTGGTTCTGAAAGGCGTTTTCAGAATGTCTTTTTCTCTAACCCTGACTTGCTGGTACCCTGATCTCAGATCTATCTTGGAAAACCACTTGACACCCTGTAATTGATCAAATTGATCATCGATTCTCGGGAGAGGATATTTGTTCTTTATTTTCTCCTTGTTCAGCTGCCTATAGACAATGCACATTCGTAGTGTACCATCTTTCTTTCTTACAAATAGTACAGGTGCTCCCCATGGCGATGAACTGGGCCTAATAAACCCCTTCTCAAGCAAATCTTTCAGTTGTGCCTTCAACTCTTTCAATTCTGCAAGAGCCATTCCGTAAACAGGAATAGATATAGGTTTTGTTACGACCCAGCTAGGGGCCGCGACGGGTACCCGGGGCTAGCCACCGAGCACCGCTTATTCTACTACTCATCTTACTCATTTAATGCTCCTTTATCAACTTTATACTAAAATTGGAGGAAAATCATATTTTATATGGAAATGTAAATACCTTTATATACATATGCCTCTCGGCCATCAAAATAATATGTACATATAATAGCATTTCGTGACACCATCTAACCCACACTACGCATCTACGAGCTTCTACTGGAGTACTAAACATAAGAACGGGACAAGACCCCGTTATGCCTAAAAATACATATACACAAATGTACACAAAAGAATCGTCATAAGCACCTCCGAACAAAGGAGTACTTTCAATCAGCTGATAGCTACTGCGGGTCTGGGTCGAGCTCTCCTCCCTGTCTACCTGTGGGCATGATCACATCGTCCAAAGAAAACAGACGTCAGTACGAATATTGTACTGAGTATGACAGGCATGAACAAGGAAATAAGGCAACGACATACAAGAAGCATCAATACAGAATGACTGTATCTGGCTAACAAGTGTAAAAGAAATAATGCATGCTGGCTTACTCATAGTCATCATCAGGATATGCGTGCATAAATATATGTGTATAAGCTACCCGCCCATATAGGTACAGTGTAATAATGTATAAGCTGCCCGTCCATATCGGATTGGTGTGATAATCATAGCATTAGCATGCGTCCAGGCCTCCCGCATCCGGGGTATCATCTTATGTGGCCCACTAGTGGTGTCTGCCCATGCCATTTGGCCATGGTGTATCCTATAGCAGCTCGCCTTAGCAGTGACTGCCCGGCAAACTAGGCACGGTGTTAAATCATCATCAAACATGCTCATCATAATATGCTCGTTGTAACATACTTATCATAATACATGCATAAGGCTTATGAAAAACTTTACTTTATCGGGGTGACGTAAGGTCGTGGTCCCCCGATTCCATTATGGAGCAAGTATTGACATCCTGCCTCACCTTGAAGGAACTAACATATAAGGTGAGTGTGAGCAATAAATATCATCATATCATATTTCTTATCTTATGTTACCATTCATAGATGTAAGCTTTTAGCTTTCCGGAATATAGGAACCCATGAAGAGAAAGAAAAATTATGCTATGAGATTCATGCCATTAGAAGGAAGGGACTAGCCTCACATACCTTTGACATTTAACTAAGATATCATTCGCTTGTTCTCCTTCGATATCGCATTTCTACCTTCAAAAGAGAATTCACACTTACGTTAGTTAATCGACTATAAGAACGCACTACTATTTCTAGGGAAAATTGGGCGGTACTTCCTTTGTTTATACTACTTTTCCCATATTCTATATTAACTGCCAAACGCTCACAACAACGTTCACAATATTGTATTCAACAATCATCATTTATCTACATTTACCACATTCCACCATTTTTCTCTAATTTCTCCACGGGCTTTAGCTCATCATCATATTTTCTCATACATCACACCTACTTCATGCTCTACACGTCATTTATAGCATATTTATACTCCCAACTCATCAACATTCATAATGCAATCCAACTATCATTCAACTATGGCACTATTCACATTTTATGACCCATTTACTACACTCTTCTATAACTCATGTGTTTCAATGTATTAATGCTTCAATCATTGTGAGAAGGTCATCAAACTTACCTTGGGTAGTGTTGGAACAAGCCTTGAGCAACAACACTCTTTTATGCCAAAAACCCTATTTCACTTCCTTTGATGTTTCTTTTTGTAGATGAACTTTGATAGGCTTCACACTCTTGATTTCATGAATTTGGCATTGTTGATCTTGATTTTCCTTTGATTCTATTGAATTCTTGTGGATGAGGTGTTTTGGAGTATTCTAGAGAGTTCATGAATTGTGAAGATGAGAAATGAAATAAAATGAGCTTGGGGTCCCTTATACTTAATTTAAAAATCTGATTTTTGTGAACAGTATTCGGGCTGTACAGTGGCCGTAAACCCAGTTTACGGGCCGTATTCTAGTTTACGATCCGTCCTTCATTACCGTATTTAAGCATATCAGAAACAGAAAGGTTTGTTGTAGGTCATGGTGGTTTACGGTCACAGTTTACGGGCCGTATTTCAATTTACGGTCCATATTCTGAGTCGTATTTTACCATTACAACATTTGACAGAAAATTGAAGTTTTGATAGTTGGAAGACGATGGCACTTTACGGTCCGTAAATCACTTTGCGGGCCGTATTCTGTTTTACGACCACTGGGCCGAAATGCAAATCTGCAACCTTCGCATTTTCAAAACTCATGGGTAGTCATTCCCTTCTTAGTAGAACATCGTACACTCATACTCTTCATTGGTCTATTCATTGTATGCTCACGGAAAAATTTTCGAGGTGTAACATTCTTCCCCCCTTTTGGAACATTCGTCCTCGAGTGTTAAAACACTCCGGATTCTACGAAAATTTTGCCAAAGTTTCCCCTGTAATTTGGCAATACCAACCTGTTACAACAACCTATAATATCATCGCCTCACAGGGCTACATCACAACATCGACATATCTATGGCCACACATGACCAAAAGCATGAAAAATAAGCATACGTACCTCATATCATTGGTGTTTCATCTTGAATCTCCTTTGGGGGTCGAAATAAACGCGGATACTTAGACTTCATACTCTCTTCTTCTTCCCAAGTCATTTCTTCCCGGTTAGTGTTTCGCCACAAGACTTTAACTGAAACCACCTCTTTATTCCGGAGTTATCGCACTTGCCTGTCGAGAATAGCAATAGGCACTTCTTCATAGGTTAGCTTTTCTGTTACTTTCACATCATCTATCGGAACAATTTTTGTGGGATCTCCAATACACTTGCGGAGCATTGAAACATGGAAAACTGGATGGACTAATTCAAGCTCCGAAGGCAGGTCCAATTCATAGGCTACATGACCCACCTTGCGGATAACTATGTAGGGTCCAATGTATCTAGGGCTTAGTTTCCCTTTCTTACCAAATCTCATCACCCCATTAATTGGCAATACATTCAAAAATACCTAATCATTTACCTAAAATTCCAAGTCTCGTCGGCAGTTATCTGCGTAAGACTTTTGGCGACTTGGGGCTGTCAACAGTCGATCTCGGATCACCTCAACCTTTTCTACTACTTGTTGAATTAATTCGGGGCCTATTAGTTACACTTCTCCGGTTTCGAACCAACCAATCAGAGATCTACACTTTCTTTCATACAAAGCTTCATACGGAGCCATGTGAATACCGGAATGGTAGATGTTGTTGTATGAAAATTCAATAAGGGGTAGATGTTCATCCCAACTACTACCAAAATCCAGCACACATGCTCGTAGCATATCTTCCAAGGTCTGAATAGTACGCTCGGCCTGTCTGACAGTCTGCGGATGAAATGTCGTGCTAAGCTTCACTTGAGTGCCTAGACCTTCTTGGAAGGACTTCCAAAAATTGGCTGTAAACTGTGCTCCTTTATCCGTTATAATACATAGTGGTATACCATGGAGTCGCACAATTTCCTTGAGGTACAACTTCGCATAGTCTTCTACTGAGTACGTGGTTCTAACTGGAAGAAAATGGGCTGCTTTTGTGAGCCCGTCCACAATCACCCATATCGAATCATACTTGCCTCGAGAACGGGGTAATCCTACAATAAAATCCATGTTGATCATTTCCCACATCCAAGGAGGGATTTCCATCGCTTGCAATAAGCCTTCTAGCTTTTGATGTTCAACTTTTACTTGTTGGCAATTTGGACACTGTGTTACAAATTCGGCTATGTCTCTCTTCATGCCATCCCACCAATACATCATCTTGAGATCATAATACATTTTTGTTGTACCTGGATGCATAGAATACCGAGAACAATGTGCCTCTTCAAGAATTTGTCGGCGCAATTCTGCTACATTCGGCACACATAATCTTCCTCGGTACCTAAGAATTCCGTCAATAGAAACTTCAAATGGAGCCTTCTCATTTTTATGAGATAGGTCTCTGTAATGGCACAATAGGGAGTCTTCATATTGTCGCTCCTTCACTTCTATGTCCAAGGACGAAGTCGTGCGATCGTTGACACTAATCCCCACATTACCCGAACCTATTACACGTACCCCAAGACTAGCTAGTTGGCGGAGCTGATGAACCATCTCTTTCTTTTTCGGAGGGACTACACCTAGACTGCCCATTAATCTGCGGCTAAGCACATCGGCTACTACATTCACTTTCCCGGGGTGATACAAAATGTCCACATCATAGTCCTTCAATAATTCTAACCACCGCCTCTGCCGCAGGTTCAACTCTTCCGCTTGAAGATGTACTTAAGGCTTTTGTGATCTGTATAGATATCAACATGCATACCATACAAATAATGCCTCCATATTTTTAAGGCATGAATAACCGCAGCCAATTCAAGGTCATGAGTTGGATAGTTCTATTCATGCTTTCGCAGCTTTCTCGAGACATAAGCAATAACTCTGCCGTGCTGCATTAACACACATCCTAACCCAACACCCGAAGCATCACAGTATACCACATAACCGTCGGACCCTTCTGGAAGCGTTAAGACCGGAGCTGAGGTCAATCTGCCTTTCAACTCTTGGAAGCTGCGCTCACAAGCATCATTCCACTGAAATTTAGCTGACTTCTGGGTTAGCTTCGACAAAGGGGATGAGATAGAAGAGAATCCCTCTACGAATCTTCTATAATATCCTGCCAACCCCAGAAAACTATGAACTTCTGTAGGCGTCGTAGGTCTTGGCCAAGTCTTCACAGCTTCAATTTTCTGAGTGTCGACTCGAACGTCATCATTTGAAATGACATGGCCCAGAAATGTTACAGAATTCAGTCAAAACTCACACTTTGAAAATTTTGCATACAACTCACGGGCTCGAAGAATACCAAGAACAATTCGCAAATGATCTGCATGTTCTGATTCCGTGCAAGAATACACCAGAATATCATCAATAAACACTATCACAAATAAATCCAAGAGAGGCCTGAATACGTTGTTCATCAAATTCATAAACACGGCTGGAGAATTAGTCAACCTTAACGACATCACTCGGAATTCATAGTGACCATATCTTGTTCTGAAGGTCGTCTTGGGTATATCCGCTTCTCTAACTCTCACCTGATGGTAGCCCGATCTCAAATCTATTTTTGAAAACCATTTGGCACCTTGCAATTGATCGAATAAGTCATCAATCCTTGGAAGAGGATACTTGTTCTTTATCGTCACTTTATTCAATTGCCTGTAGTCGATACACATTCGTAGAGATCCGTCTTTCTTTCTTACAAACAAGACCGGTGCTCCCCACGGTGATGAACTGGGCCTAATAAACCCCTTTTCAAGCAAGTCTTTCAACTGCGCCTTTAGCTCTTTTAATTCCGCCGGAGCCATTCGATAAGGAGGAATAGAAATAGGCTTGGTGTCCGGAAACACGTCAATGGAAAAATCTATTTCTCTTTCTGGAGGAAGACCTGGAAGCTCATCAGGAAATACATCTGGGAATTCATTCACAACCGAAACTGATTGGAAAGTTGGCGGCTTTGCCTCGGTGTCATGAACCCGAACTAAATGATAAATATAGCCCTTGGCTATCATCTTCCCCGCTTTAAGGTAGGAAATAAACCTACCTTTCGGAGATGCTGCATTACCTTTCCATTCAAGCATGGGCTCTCCCGGGAATCGGAATCGAACCACGTTTGTGTGGCAATCAACATTTGCATAACACGAGGCCAACCAATCCATACCCATGATTACATCAAAATATATCATCATCAGCTCAATCAAATTAGCTTTGGTCTGACGATCACATATCACAATGACACAATTTTGTACACTTGCCTTGCTATCATGGGATCACCAACCGGAGTGAGTACCTCAAAAGGTTTAATTGGCTCAGGTTTCACCCCAATACAACCAGCAACATATGGAGTAATATAAGAGAACATAGAACCCGGATCTATCAATGCATACACATCACGGGAGAATATAGACAATGTACCTGTAACCACATCCGGGGAGGACTCAAGATCCTGTCGTCCGGCTAAAGCATATACACGGGGCTAAGTGGCACCTGAAGTAGATGCTACCCCTCTACCTCTACCTCAGCCTGCTGACATCTGGGGAATCTGTCCTACCGGGCGTGCTGAGGAAGAACCAGCTGCCAAACCTGTGGGTTGAACTCCAATTTTACCACTCATCGACGGGTAATCTCTCATCATGTGCCCAACTTGGACGCAAGTATAGCAAGCGTCCGAACCCTAGCGACACTGTCCGGAATGTAATCTACCGCACTAGCTGCATCGCGGCACTGGGGTCTTCTCTGACTATAATCTTGCCTGAACTGGGAATCCGAGGCCCTCGAACTCTGGCCCTATCCTGAACGGAAGGAGCGATCAAATCTCCTACTTGCAAATCGGGGAGGTGCACTGGTCACTGACTGGCATGAGTAACCAGAATACATCTGCGTTGATCCCCCTGTATAACCACTGCCTGCTCCCATGGATCTAGCTCTCTTGCCTTGCCTTCTTTCACTATCGCGGTCATTTCTTTGTGGTTGTTGTCGCCCCTCTAAATTCTGAGCATGGGCCTGTATTCGGGAAATATCCATCCCGTCTTGCAAGGAAGCTGTTAAACAATCTCTGAATAAATGTGGCCCTAGGCCACTTATAAATCTATGTATCCGATCTCCCATGTCGGCCACAATAGCCGGGGCATATCTAGCCAAAGAATTAAATTGCATGCTATACTCCCGGGCACTCATATTTCCTTGCCTCAGATTTAGAAACCTGTCCGCTCTAGCTCGGCGGACCTCGGGTGGCAAATAGTGACAAATAAATGCGTCCACAAATTCTTGCCAAACCGGAGGAGGCACATTCATCCCTCTTGATAATACCCAATTGTTGTACCACAAAACAGCCACATCTCGGAGTCTACAAGATGCCAACTCCACGGATTCAGTTTCAGAGGCATGGACAATCTTCAATGTCTTCAGTACCTCATCTATGAAACCTTGCGGGTCTTCATCCGGTTTTGACCCGAAAAACTCCGGAGGATTTAGACTCATAAAATCACAGGCTTTGGTACTTGCTGCCCGATCACTTGAAATCGCACTTTGTCATTGCGCCTGGGTTGCAACCAATTGCGTCAGTAAATTAATGGCCTCGATCACTTGTTGACCCGAAGCAACTGGAGGAGGGATTGGAGCTGGAGCTCCTCGTTGCTCTTCCACATTAGGCGGCATAGAAGAGGTATTAGACAAGGCCTCATTCGTTGTATGTAAAACATGGCTCTATCGCACGATCTCATGAGAAGAAGAATGGTCATTTTTCCTAAATGCCCTGTAGCCTCTTGTTTTTCCTAAATGCTCTTCTTGTATGTCGTTGCCTTATTTCTTTGTTCATCGGTGGCTCTCTTTCTACCCGGCTCTTTGTCGTAGTCTTTCCCTTCTGGGTAGCCGTAGCCTTTCCCTTTGGCGGCATTCTGAAATCACAACACACTATTAGGGGGGATAAAATCTTAAACATGGCTCTATCGCACGATCTCATGAGAAGAAGAATGGTCATTTTTCCTAAATACCCTGTAGCCACTTGTTTATTGATGTGATGCGCAACACACCACAAACAAGTCTCTACTAGAAACGGCTCGTAGACACTTACTAGGACTGAACCGCTCTGATACCACTTTTGTCACGACCCAGGTAGGGGCCGCGACGGGTACCGGGGCTAGCCATCGAGCACCGCTCGTTCTACTACTCATCTTACTCATTTAATGCTCTTTTATAAATTTATACTCAAATTGGAGGAAAATCATATTTTATATGGAAACGTAAATACCGTTATATACATATGCCTCTCAGCCATCAAAATAATATGTACATATAATAGCATTTCGTGAGACCATCTAACCCACACTATGCATCTACGAGCCTCTACTGGAGTACTAAACATAAGGACGGTACAGGACCCCGTCATGCCTAAAAATACATATACACAAATGTACACAAAAGAATCGTCATAAGCACCTCCGAACAAAGGAGTGCTTTCAATCAGCTGACAGCTACTGCAGGTCTGTGTCGAGCTCTCCTCCCTATCTACCTGTGGGCATGATCACAGCGTCCAAAGAAAACAGGCGTCAGTACGAATATTGTACTGAGTATAAGAGGCATGAATAAGGAAATAAGGCAACGACATACAAGAAGCATCAATAAGGAATGACTGTATCTGGCTGACAAGTGTAAAAGAAATAATGCATACTGGCTTACTCATAGTCATCATCAGGATATGCGTGCATAAGTATATGTATATAAGCTGCCCGCCCATATAGGTACGGTGTAATAATGTATACGCTGCCCGCCCATATCGGATCGGTGTGATAATCATAGCATTAGCATGCGTCCAGGCCTCCCGCGTCCGGGGTATCATCTCATGCCGCCCACTAGTGGTGTCTGCCCATGCCATTTGGCTATGGTGTATCGTATAGCTGCCCGCCTTAGTGGTGTCTTCCTGGCCAACTAGGCGCGGTGTTAAATCATCATCAAACATGCTCATCATAATATGTTCATCGTAACATACTTATCATAATACATGCATAAGGCTTATGAACAACTTTACTTTATCGAGGTGACATAAGGTCGTGGTCCCCCGATTCCATTATGGAGCAAGTATTGACATCCTGCCTCACCTTGAAGGAACTAACATATAAGGTGAGCGTGAGCAATAAATATCATCATATCATATTTCTTATCTTATGTTACCATTCATAGATGTAGGCTTTTAGCTTTCCGGAATATAGGAACCCATGAAGAGGAGGAAAAATTACGCTATGAGATTCATGCCATTAGAAGGAAGGGACTAGCCTCACATACCTTTGACGTTTAACTAAGCTATCGTTCGCTTGTTCTCCTTCGATATCTCGTTTCTACCTTCAAAAGAGAATTCGCACTTACGTTAGTTAATCGACTATTAGAACGCGCTACTATTTCTAGGGAAAATTGGGTGACACTACCTCTATTTATACTACTTTTCCCATATTCTATATTAACTCCCAAACGCTCACAACAACGTTCACAATATTGTATTCAACAATCATCATTTATCTACATTTATCACATTCCACCATTTTTCTCCAATTTCTCCACATTTAGGGGCTTTAGCTCATCATCACATTTTCTCATACATCACACCTACTTCATGATCTACACGTTATTTATAGCATATTTATACTCCCAACTCATCAACATTCATAATGCAACCCAACTATCATTCAACTATGGCACTATTCACATTTTATGACCCATTTACTACACTCTTCTATAATTCATGTGTTTCAATGTATTAATGCTTCAATCATTGTGAGAAGATCATCAAACTTACCTTGGGTAGTGTTGGAACAAGCCTTGAGCAACAACATTCTTTTATGCCAAAAACCCTATTTCACTTCCTTTGATGTTTCTTGGTGTAGATGAACTTTGATAGGCTTCACACTCTTGATTTCATGAATTTGGCATTGTTGATCTTGATTTTCGTTTGATTCTCTTGAATTCTTGTGGATGAGGTGTTTTGGAGTATTCTAAAGAGTTCTTGAATTGTGAAGATGAGAAATGAAATAAAATAAGCTTGGGGTCCCTTATACTTA
The DNA here is from genome assembly GCF_019175385.1 of Lycium barbarum. Classification (NCBI taxonomy): domain Eukaryota; kingdom Viridiplantae; phylum Streptophyta; class Magnoliopsida; order Solanales; family Solanaceae; genus Lycium; species Lycium barbarum. The sequence continues at coordinate 102,770,167 of NC_083341.1, read as the reverse complement.
ACTTAAAAATGTGATTTTTGTAAACAGTAGTCGGGGTGTAGAGTGGCCGTAAACCCAGTTTACAGGCCATATTCTTGTTTACGGTCTGTCCTTCATGATCGTATTTAAGCATATCAGAAACAGAAAGGTTTGTTGTAGGTCATGGTGGTTTACGGTCACAGTTTACGGGCCGTATTTCAATTTACGGTCCGTATTCTGAGTCGTATTTTACCATTTTTACATTTGACAGAAAGTTGAACTTTTGATAGTTGGAAGACGATGGCACTTCACGGTCCGTAAATCACTTTACGGGCCGTATTCTGTTTTACGACCACTGGGCCGAAATGCAAATCTGAACCTTCGCGTTTTCAAAACTCATGGGTAGTCATTCCCTTCTTAGTAGAACATCATACACTCATACTCTTCGTTGGTCTATTCATTGTATGCTCACGGAAAATTTTCCGAGGTGTAACAGGTTTAGTGTCCGGCAACACTTCAATCGCAAAATCAATCTCCCAACTTATCAACATTCATAATGCAATCCAACTATCATTCAACTATGGCACTATTCACATTTTATGACCCATTTACTACACTCTTCTATAATTCATGTGTTTCAATGTATTAATGCTTCAATCATTGTGAGAAGGTCATCAAACTTACCTTGGGTAGTGTTGGAACAAGCCTTGAGCAACAACACTTTTTTATGCCAAAAACCCTATTTCACTTCCTTTGATGTTTCTTGGTGTAGATGAACTTTGATCGGCTTCACACTCTTGATTTCATGAATTTGGCGTTGTTGATCTTGATTTTCCTTTGATTCTCTTGAATTCTTGTGGATGAGGTGTTTTAGAGTACTCTAGAGAGTTCTTGAATTGTGAAGATGAGAAATGAAATAAAATGAGCTTGGGGTCCCTTATACTTAACTTAAAAATATGATTTTTGTGAACAGTAGTCGGGGTGTACAGTGGCCGTAAACCCAGTTTACGGGCCGTATTCTGGTTTACGGTCTGTCCTTCATTACTGTATTTAAGCATATCAGAAACAGAAAGGTTTGCTGTTGGTCATGGTGGTTTACGGTCCCAGTTTACGGGCCGTATTTCAATTTACGGTTCGTATTCTGAGTCGTATTTTACCATTTCAACATTTGACAGAAAGTTGAAGTTTTGATAGTTGGAAGACGATGGCACTTTACGGTCCGTAAATCACTTTGCGGGTGTATTCTGTTTTACGACCACTGGCCCGAAATGCAAATCTGCAACCTTCGCGTTTTCAAAACTCATGGGTAGTCATTCCCTTCTTAGTAGAATATCGTACACTCATACTCGACGTTGGTCTATTCATTGTATGCTCACGGAAAATTTTCCGAGGTGTAACAGGTTTAGTGTCCGGCAACACTTCAATCGCAAAATCAATCTCCCGCTCCGGTGGAAGGCCTGGAAGTGCATCTGGAAATACATCCAAAAATTCATTTACTACCGAGACGGATTGAAGAGTTTGTGGCATTGCTTCGGTATCATGAACTCAGACTAATTGATAAATATTGCCTTTGGTGATCATCTTCCTCGCCTTGAGGTGGGAAATAAACCTACCTCTAGGAGATGCTGTCTTACCTTTCCATTCAAGTACTGGTTCTCCTGAAAATTGGAATCGAACCATCTTTGTTCTACAATCCACATTAGCATAACAAGAGGCCAACCAGTCCATGCCCATGATCAAATCAAAATCTAGCATTCCCAGCTCAATCAAATCAACTATAGTCTGACGATTACATACCAAAATCACACAATTTCTATATACTTGCCTAGCTATTAATGGGTCACCAATAGGAGTGGATACCGCAAAAGGCTTTATTGGCTCAGGTTTCACCCCAATACGATCAGCAATATACAGACAAATATACGACAAGGTAGAACCCGGATCAATCAATACATAAACATCATAAAAGAATATGTACAATATACCTTTAACCACATCTGGGGAGGACTCAAGATCCCGACGTCCGGCTAAAACATAAATACGGGGCTAGGTGCTACCTGAACTGGATGCTCCCCCTCTGCCCCTTCCACGGCCTGCTGAACTCTGGGGAATCTGCCCTACCAGGCGCAGAGACGAGGAAGAACCAGCTACTAATCCTGTGGGCTGGGCCCCAACTCTAGCACCCATTGATGAACAATCACGCATCACATGCCCAACCTAACCACAGGCATACCAAGCATCTGAACCTCAATGACACTGACCTGAATGTAATCTACCACACTGGATGTATCGTGGTACCGGTGGCCTCCTCCGACTATAATATCCTCCAAACTGGGAACCCGAAACTCTCGAGTTCTGACCCTATCCTGAATAAATGGGGCGGTCAATCCTCCTGCCCACAAATCTAGGAGGTCCACTGGTCACGGACTGGCCTGAGTATGTATAAAATGGCTGCCTCTGACTATGCCCCCTATCCACATCACGCTCGCCCCGGTACGATTGTTGTTGCTCCTCTAAGTTTTGGGCATAGGCCTGAATACGGGAAATGTCCATCCATCCTGTAGTGAAGCTGTCAAGCGGTCTTTGAACAAATGTGGCCCTAAGCCACTCACATATCGATGCACATTATCTTCTATGTCAACTACCATAGTCGGGGCATACCTAGCCAATGAATTAAAATGAAGGCTGTAGTCTCGGGAACTCATGTTCTCGTGCTTAAGATTCAAGAGTTTATCAGCTCTGGCCCGATGGACCTCGGGTGGAAAATATTGACCAAAAAAAAGCATTCACGAACTATAGCCAAACCGGGGGAGGCACATTTTCCCCTCTTGAAGAAATCCAATTGTTATACCATAGAACCGTCACATCGCGCAACCTATAAGATGCCACCTCCACTGACTCGGTATCCGAAGCATGGATGATCCTCAGCGTCCTCAATATCTCATCTATAAAGCCTTGCGGGTCTTCATCCGGCTTTGACCCGAAAAATTTGGGAGGATTTAAACTCACATAATCACGGGCCCTTGCACTAATCGCCCAATCACCTGGGCCCGTACCCTATCGTTAAGCCTGAGCGGCAACCAACTGAGTCAATAGCTGAATAAATTTGGTCATCTGTTGACCCAAAGCACCTGGTGGAGGAACTAGAGGCATAGGAGCTAAGGTAGAGACCCCTTCTTGTTCTTCTAGAATAGGCTGAGTGTGGGAGGTATGAGATGGGGCCTCATTATAGGATTCACCTTCTTCTATATTTGTTGGTAGCTCACTTTCCATCTGCCTTTCTATCATAGCCTTGCCTTTCTGGGCGGCTGTGGTTTTTCTAAGTGTGGCGTGCTTCACACTCATAAACGAGACTCTGCTGGACACGGCTCGTAGACACACCCTAGTTCGGAACTGCTCTGATACTGAGTATGTGAGGCATACACATTAACATGATTAAGAGATGCAAGAATATAAGATAAAGGGATAATCTTTAACTAATTGCCTCTTAAGGCGGAGTCATGCATGCTAACTTGTATAATAAATGGCATCATATCATATAAGCATATAACTGCCCAACAATATAGGTACGGTGTGATCATCATTAGCCCGCGTCCGGGGTAAACATCTCATGCAGCCCACTAGTGGTGTCTGGCCATGCCATCTTGACATGGTGTAATCATCATCAGAGCTGCCAACTACGCCTGTCGTAGTGGTAACTGCCCGGCCAACTAGGCATGGTGTAATCATACATATACATATCATAAAGCATGCATGAGAGCTCAAGTAAAAGCAATAGCCCTATCGGAGTGACACAAGGTTGGTAACCTTCAATTATATTATGGAACAAATCATGATCTGCATGTCTCACATGGGAGGAACTAGTAGCATGGGCTGAGACTAACAGTAACGAATATCATCAAGAAAAACATAAGATAAACTCATAAACTTCATAAAGGCATTAAGTCATGACTTTGGAGTCTTTAGAAATAGAAGCATCATCATCATCATCAATATCATGGAACACATCTCATCTCTTTCGTTTAAGGAATCATCAATAGCATTTAACTTTCCACATTTAGAATCTAAGGAAGTCATGAAAATATAGAGGAAATTGTAAGGTAGGAGTCATGCCTTTGGAAGGAGGGGGGTAGCCTTACATACCTTTACGTCGCTCTAGCTTTATCGACTAAGTGCTCCCCTCCAATACTCACAATTCTACATTCAAGAGAATTCGTACTAAGGTTAGATAACCGGGAACATACTTTGGGTCTCAATTAACCATCTAAGAGCTAATGAGATTTGGGCAGCATCTCGTTTGTTTCAATGACTTCCTCCATATAATAAACAAGTCCCAAACATCAATAACAACACCCACAATATCATAATCAATAATGCCATCAAGCTAGACATTATTCAATTCTCAACATTCCCTATCAAAATCATTCATAACCATAATTATGGCACAATACCGTATCAATTCTCATATAATGCTTCTAAAATATCTTTAATACAATTCATAGCAAGATTATACTCATTACGTATCAAGAACTATGATTAAAGTCAAGTTACTATTCAAAAATATCACCATTTCCATATTTTAACTTCATACTCTACTTTCTTCCATAATCCATGTCTTTCAACCACTCAATATTCTTAATAACATGGAATGAACATAAACTCACCTTTGATTATATAGGAATAGGCTTTGGATGAATATACTTTACTTGAAGAAAAGCCTAACTTCAATTCCAAAGGAATTTCTAGCTTCCATTAACCCTAGCTAGCATCCTTGCACTTGATTCTACTAGTTTCTGGCATATGATCTTTGATCTCCCTTGTATTTAGGTTAGTAGGGTATGCAGAATATTCTAGAGTTCTTGATAGGAGTGAAGGAGGTGAGAAAATAAAATATAAGAGCATGGGTCTTATATTTATAATTGGGAAAAATCTGACCCGTCATGGATTATACGGACACTTATGCGGTCCGTATACATGACCGTAGAATTGTACCAACAACTGACCTTTCTGTAACCATTATACGGTCCCTTATACGTTCCGTATAATTTTATATGGTCCGTATAAGTGACCGTATAATATCATCAGTGATGACCCTTCACTATGACTGTTACACGGACAATTACACGGATCGTATAAAGTTGTACGTACCGTATAATGGGTCGTATAACTAACCCTTTTTCCGAACTTGTTCTTGTCATTTCGTTCGATCTCCAACCCTTATGGAACCTTCTTAACACTTGTTTAACACTTCATTAACAATCTAAATATCCTCATAACTCCTCTCCAAGGCATCACCAAACAATCCTTAACGCAATAGTTTACGAAACCTTTCCTAAACAACACTTATACTTCACTTGTCGTTATCAAACTTTATTTCACCAATCCATATAACTTCAAAATTTTATCGTATGCGTTCTAAAATTACCAAGTACCCTTCTTGTAGTCATAATACCTTCATGTTAACCTTAAGCTCGCGTTATTCTACTTACAACATAACGACATGAAATTTCCGAGGTGTAACACATTCGTCCTCAAATGATGGGTTCTTGTAAACTAGGCTGACAGAAACATGTGTTCACCACTGTAATTGTTACACCTCGGAAAATTTTCCGTTGATACGTAAGTGAATAGACTAGTGAAGAGTACGAGTATACGGTATTTCAATAGGTAAGAAATGACATTCGATGACCCTAGTTAAAATTTCAAAGATGTTTGAGATAGGGGAAGAAAGTTGGCCAAGAGAAGGCAAGGCATACGATAGGTATCGGAAAGGAATTACGAGTAACGAGTTAACGAGTATTTAATGATGTCCTGGAGGAGAGTGATAACATCCCTTAGATTGGTATTGAGGTGTGAAACAAGTTTTAAGAAGGTTTCATAAGGATTGGAGACCAAACGAGTCGACGAAAACGAGCTTCGGAATAATGGGGATTATACGGCCAAACATACTAGCCGTAAAAAAGATACGGTCCATGTGTTAGGACCGTATAATCAGCCCAGAATGGCATACTTCTCTGGAACAAACATACGGCAAAACATACGGCCAGTTTAATATGTACAGACCGTAAGTTGGTCTGTATACCTGGTCGAGGACTGAATGGTTCATTAAATTAAGGATCTAAGTCTTATTTCATTTCACTTCCATACCACACCCGTTCTCTCTAAGACATCTCTCTACATTTATTCCACAAGAATTCAAGAGGTATTAGTGATCAACAACATAAACTAAGTGAATCAAGTGCAAGAAAACCCATTAAAGGTCATTCAAGTCAAGAAATCTCATTGGAGATGAACTAGGGTTTTTGCTCAAGTGAAGTATTACCAACCAAGGCTTGTTCCTACAACATCTAAGGTAAGATTTATGGTATTTCTATGTTGTTTAAGGTATTTGAGAGTTGAAATACTTGGATTGTAGAAGGGTATAGAAAAATGGGTCATGAATGAGGAATAGTGCCATTTTGAGTAATAGTTTGAATTGAGTCATGATTATAGATGTGTTGTGATATAAATATGCTACAAATGATGTTGAGAACATGGGATAGGCAATGTATGTGAATGAACGTAGTCGTTTGTTATGATCATGGATATGGGTGAATGGAAGCGAGTGAGAAATATAGATAATGTGGATGAATAAAGATTATTGTTATGATATTGTAAATATATTATTGATGTTTGGGAGTTGATATACGATATGGAGGAATGTCGTCTAAATAAAGAAGATGTTGTCTGATTTTCTCTAGTTTTAGCCGTGTATGCTAGCTATCGTTTTCTAATGATAGTATGACTTTAATTAAGGTAGAAACGTGAGCGCGGGAGGAGAATGCGCAAGTGGTAAAATAGTTGAATGGAAAGGTATGTAAGGCTAACCCTTCTTTCATAAGGCATGGTTCTTTGACCAATCATCTGAATCTTCTATAAGTCTATGATGTCCTTCAAATGATTCGATCTTCCGAGCTATTAAGCTCACGATTCTCGATATGCTACGATTGTACTAAGTTCCTCTTATGACGAGTAAGCCTAAAAAGATAGATGTAATGAATGATTACAATAGCGATGGCAATATCGATGACGATGATGATAGTGATATTAATAATAAAGATGCTTATGAGCTATTATGTATATGTATCTATGTATAATTATTATGGGACCCCAAGCTTATAAGGCTAGGTAGAGTATGTATATGATTATGTAACGCGCGCACACCTCTGCAGATGGTACGGATAACCCTAAAGCCTTGGTAGGGCCAGGTATGTGTAACCTTGAGCCTTGGTTGGCCAAGTATGTATGAAACACCGAACCTTCGTGGTCGGGCATGCTATGTAAATGTTATGTATATGATATGGTTATATATATGATATAGATATGAGTATGAATACGAACATGATACAGATACGAATACGATTTAGACTATGTATATGAATACGATTATGGACGCAATGTAAATGAATACGGATATGAGTACGGATACGGATATGGATGTATGTACACGAATACGCACTAGTAGTGAAAAGTCCCTGTGACAAGGAAGTAAGTTCTTATTCTGACGATGCTACTATCTCCCATCTTATGCTATTTCTTATGTTACTTATTATGCTTCTACATTGATATTGATCATGCTTTACATACTCAGTACATTTTTCGTACTGACGTCCTTTTGTTTGTGGACACTGCGTCATGCCCGCAGGTGCCCAGGGAGACAGACTTGATCCTTAACTACATTCTCTGGGACTACATAGCGAAGCTCCATTTCGTTCGGAGCTATAGCTTTTGGGTACTTATTCTTTTATGTACATAATTATGGGCATAGCGGGGTCCTATCCCGCCTATATGTTATGACATACTCTCCTTAGAGGCTCGTAGACATGTGTATATGGTTAGATATGATTGGCCTTGACGACCTATATTTTGGATTTCATTTTGTTGGCTTCGTCGGCTTATGTACATTGATATGGGCATAGATGTCAATGATGATATAAAGGTATTGTTGTCCAATGGGACTAGTATGATTGATGAATAGAAATGTATGTTTAAAACATGTGGCTCACCTAGATGTAAGTGTAAAGGTACGCTAAGGGGTGCCCGGGTGGGCAAGCACCGGGTGCCCATCGGGGCCCCTAGTCGGGTTGTGACAATAATGAACACCTGAATGCTAATAAACTGAGAGGGATTGCTAAACTGAATAGCTTACAGAACTGAATAGCTATTGAACTGGTTGAGTGAGACTGACTGAGTGACTACTAAGCTAACTAAATACTGGAAACATGGAACTTTAGAGTGAAATCTAAATGGGACGATAAATTACCTTCAACATTTTATGCTCACTCTTCAAATAGATGGGCAATCTAGACTTCATATCCTTTTCTGCTTCCCACGTAGCTTCTTTAACTTTCTGACTCCTCCATATAACCTTTACTGGGAAACTTCTTTCGTTCTCAACTTGCGAACCTGACAATCAAGGATTTTCACTGGACTTCTTTGTAAGTCAAACTATCATTAATTGTTATGCTATCAGTCGAGACAACCAACGAGGGGTCTCCCACACACTTTCTCAACATGGACATAAGAATACTTGGTGCACAGCAACCAAGTTTTGTGGAAACTCAAGCTCATAGGCCACTTGACCAACCTTTCGCAGAATTCTGTATGGTCCAATATAGTGGGGACTAAGTTTTCCCTTCTTACCAAATCTCATGACACCCTTCATAGGCAAAACTTTAAGAAATACCCAGTCATTAATTTGAAACTCTAAATCCCGTCGTCTCACATCTATGTAAGACTTTTGGCTACTCTGAGCCATTTTCAACCGCTCCTGAATTATCTTGACCTTCTTCATAGACTAATAGACCAAGTCTGGTCCTAACAACTCTGCTTCACCATCCTCAAACCAACCAATTGGTGATCAACATCTGCGTCTATACAAAGCTTCATGCAGTGCCATCCCAATACTAGCATGGTAACTGTTATTATAAGCAAACTAAACAAGAAGCAAGTGATCATCCCAATTACCTATGAAATCAAGGACACATGCCCTCAACATATCCTCAAGGGTCTAAAAGGTGGGCTCCGCCCGGCCATTTGTCTGCGGGTGAAAAGCTGTACTAAGATTAACTTTTATACCTAATCCTTTCTGAAAGGATCTCCAAAATTTTATTGTGAACTGGGCACCACGATCTGAAATAATGGACACTGGAGTACCATGAAGTCTGACAATTTCACGAATATACAACTTGGCATAGTCCTCCATTGAATATGTTGTCTTAACTGGTAAGAAGTGCACTAAATTCATAAGTCTGTCCACAATCACCCAAATTGAATCATGCCTCCTAGCTGAATGAGGTAGATCTGTTATGAAATCCATATTTATCATCTCCCACTTCCAAACGGGAATATCAATATTCTGAGCCAAGCCACCAGGCCTCTGGTGTTCAGCTTTCACTTGCTGACAATTTGGGCACTTAGCCATAAAATTTGCTACATGTTTTTTCATATCGTTCCACCAATAAATCTCTTTAAGATCATGATACATTTTCGTGGAACCCGGATGAATGGAATACCTGGAATGGTGAATCTCCCCCTTGTTCAAAAGCTGTCGTCTTATGCTTGTGAATCCCCTCTTTCAGCTGCAACAAGTAGGGATCCTTATACTACTTCTCTTTAACTTCAATGACTAAGGAGGAAAGGGCTCTATTGTGAACAACCACACCGACATCCTCGGATTCAAAAAGTAAAACTCTAAGACTTTCCAAATGGTTAACTTCCTTGGTCATAACTCTCTTATCTGTATCAATGTGAGCTAAACTTCCCATGGATCACCGACTAAGAGCATCGACCACTATATTCGCCTTCCCTGGATGATAAAGAATATTCACATCATAGTCCTTAAGCAATTCGAGCCATCTTCTCTACCTAAGATTCAACTCTCTTTGCTTGAAAATATATTGCAGGCTTTTATGATCGGTGAAAATATCCACATGTACTCTATACAAGTAGTGACGCCATATTTTAAGTGCAAAAACCACAGTTGCCAATTTTAGATCATGAGTTGGATAATTCTTTTCATGAGCCTTAAGCTGTCTAGATGCATAAGCCACCACTTTACCATGCTGCATTAAAACACATCCCAGACCAATTCCCAAAGCATCACAATACACAATGAACCCTTTGGTTCCTTTTGGTAGCGTCAACACTGGAGCAGAAGTTAATCTCTTCTTCTACTCTTCAAAAATCTGTTCACATGTATCTGACCATTGAAATTTAACCTTTTTCTCAGTCAGCTTCATCAACGGAGCTGAGATAGAGAAAAATCCCTTAACAAAATGCCTGTAATAGCCGGCTAAACACAAGAAACTTCTTATATCTAATGCTGAGGTGGGTCTAGGAAAATTCTTAGCATCGTCAATTTTTTGAATGTCCACTTTAACACCTTCGCCTGAAATCACATAGCCTAAGAATGCCACTGACTTGAGCCAAAACTCACACTTTGAGAATATAAAGCTTGCGATCCTTGAGTGTCTACAACACTATTATGAGATGCTCTACATGGTCAGCCTCACTACGGGAATATACCAGAATATCATCAATAAATATAATATCCAATAAGTCAAGATATGGCTTGAAGACCCTGTTCATAAGATCCATAAAAGCTGCTAGTGAATTTGTCAACCCAAACGACATGACAAGAAATTCAAAATGACCATAGCGGGTTCTGAAAGCGATTTTAGGAATATCAACTTCCTTAACCTTTAACTATTGGTAACCTGATCTGAGGTCAATCTTGGAATAACACTGGGCACCCTGAAGTTGGTCAAATAAGTCATCTATTATGGGGATAGGATACTTATTCTTAATGTGGACTTTCTTCAACTAGTGGTAGTCAATGCACATGCGTAAGGAACCAATTTTCTTTCGGACAAACAAGACCGGTGTGCCCCAAGGTGAGACACTTGGCCTTATAATACCTTGTCAAGAAGATCTTTCAACTGAACTTTTAACTCTGCTGGGGCCATTATGTATGGCGAAATAGATATCGGCTTAGTGCCTGGAAGTAGATCAATTTCAAAGTTAATTTCCTTATCAGGAGGAGCTCCGATAGATCATATGGAAAGTCTTCTAGAACCTCACTGACAACCGATACTGACTGGAGAGTCGGTGTCTGGGCATCTACATCCGTGACTCGAACTAAGTGGTAAATGTACCCCTTGGAAATCATCTTTCTGGCTCTAAGATAGGAAATAAATCTACCCCTACGTACTGCTGAATTAACCTTCCATTCTATAAGTTCGTCAGGGAAATCAAATTTTATTGTTTTAGTTCTACATCCACTGAGGAATAACAAGACTCCAAACAATCCATAGCCATGATTACATCAAAGTCTACCATCGCTTATTCTATTAAGTCTACTATGGTACTGCGGTGGTAGATTAACACTGGACGACCCCTATAGATACGTCTAGCTATAACTGATTCCCCAATGGGTGTGGATACTTCAAAGGCCTCATGTAACTCTTCAGGTTCTATCCCAAATTTTTTAGCAATATAAGGGGTTACATAAGATAGAATGGATCCTGGGTTCATAAGAGCAAAAACATCAAAGGTGAAGACTGTTAGCATACTTATGAAAACATCTCCACGGGTCTCTGTATCCTTACGTCCTGACAGTCTATACAAACAGTTTTGACCACTACCTATATTTCCAGACTTTTCTGCCCCACGCCCCTGTTGGGCTTGGAAATTTTGAGGAGCTGCTGAATTCGTGGACTGAGCTACATTACCGTTACCTCCGGTATTCTGTATTGCAGATAGACAATCCCGCAGAAAATGACCTGGCTGACCACACCCAAAACAACCATCCATGCCCGAACGACATACTCCTGAGTGCTTTTTACCACAAGTGTTGCAAGTAGGGTGTTGGAAACCACGGTCGGTCACGCTGGCCTGTGACTGTGAGCCTGTTGTTCCAAAGTTTTGACCTTTCTGATTAAACTTGGACCTCTGAGATGGAGCACTAGTTGTTGAGGGTGAAGGTCCTGATGACCTATTCTTAAAGAACTGACGGTTGCCACCTCCTTGAGATCCTCCCTGTCTGAAATTACCAGTAGACTTAGTCCTCTTATTGAACTCTATCTCTTTTTGCTTCTGTAGGGCTTCTTCTTCCTTCAACCTAGTCTAGTTACCTTGTACAAATTCTAGTATCTTTGAAATAGTCATCTTTTCATACTGAGAAGTAGTATTGGCATCCCTATGCAATTTATGTTTAAGCCCAAGTACGAACCTTCTAACCAAGGCCCTCATATCAGGAACCATGTAAGGAGCATGTATGGACAATGACACAAACTTAAGATAATAGTCCTGAACAGTCATGTCAGTCTGCCTTAGATTCTCAAACTCAGTAGCCTTGGCTTCCCTGACCTCAATTGGCATGAAGTGTTCAATGGAAACGTCTACAAATTCATCCCAAGTAGCAGAAGTTGCATCCTCCCCTCGGGACTATTCCCATGTCTCATACAAAATATAGGAGACATCTTGCAGCAGGAAAGCTCCAAGTTTTGTTGCCTCTGTATCAGTAGCATGTACTACACGAAATACTTTCTGGAGTCCATCAGTGAAATTCTGCGGGTCCCCATCCTTCTTTGACCCTGTAAACACTGGCGGCTTCATCCGATGAAACTCTTGGGTCCTAGAATTGTTCGACCCATTACTAGCCCCTGAGCTAGCAGCCGCTTCTTGTCGCTGGGCCTGGTTTACCAAAATTTGAGTGAGCAGATGAATAGTTCCTCTAACATCTACATCTGAAGCATTAGGAGGTGTAGCGGTAGCATTAGCAGTGGCGGCTGTCTGAGCTTGAGTGTTCTCTTCTGTTGCTGCATCAATGGTAACCCTATAGCTAGTAGCTTTATTCCTTTTGTTGTACTTTCTTTTCAGAGCCATTTATGAAATATATAATTCACACGAGTTAGAAGAATTTCTAAAAGTACTGCTCCAATTTCATGAGCTAGAGTATAAAAGAAGCGAAACAAATCTTGAATGTCTTGGTGGTCAACTATTTATATGTGTGGGGCCATCACACATATAAAGGCGACCCCACTAGACATGGATTCATAGACTCCCTAAGACACTTGAACCTAGTGCTCTGATACCAAGCTTTGTCACGCCCCAAACAATGGCCTAGGTGTAACACGTTACTCGGTGCCTAACTGCATGTTACCGATCAAACCCATAGGCTGGCTAAATCAACATCTGATATCAAACAATGCGATAACAAGGAAATATGACTAACACATGCTGATCTACTAAAAATCTGACTGAAAATATATTAATGCGGAAACACTGTTTTATGTTTAAAAGATCTTAATAAATAGCCAATAAGGCTAATACATAAAATACTGCTAATATTTGACTGACTGAACTATGTCTATGAAGCCTCTAAAGATAACTGTCTAAATACTGGGAAGATTGAAGCAGGATAACACCCCGGAGGAACTCAGGCTCACCAATAGTAGATACGAGCATATCCTAGCTAGCTGGATCGTCAACCTGTATATCGTTGCCTGCATCGCGAGATGTAGGGTCTCAAGCAATAAAAGGGACAACAACACATTTTCTTGAAACCCCTAGGTTAAGAACAATGATTTCTCATTTAATATTCATGAATATATGTTGAATAGACTTACCTTAGTGTATTCTAATTGTAGGGAGAGAAGAACTTCGTACTTGTTACTTCCCGTATTCTCATGCGTTGGAAAGTGTGCGAGTTAAATGATATTAGTAATGGACACGAGGTTATCGTCCAAGCTTATAGGTGGTTAAAGTGATGGTACACATGTATCGTAAGGATTTGAAGTTAAACCAATCGAAGAAAATAAATTTTGTCGAGTTTCAACATTTATTCGAGTGAAATACGGTCCAAGCTATAATACCCCGTATTTTCGGACTAGAACATTTAATCGTCCAGCATGAGCAAATTTACTCGAGCCCGGAGAATTTGATCATATTCAAGCATGAAACGAATAACTTGGTGTATACAAGGGATGAAGTCCCGAAATGATTTAAGATAAAAAAGTGTGATGACGGTGATTGGAAATAATATTTTGGGTGTGCCAAAAGAGGTTATGACTACTGCTATAGCCCATAAGCATGATAATGAGTATATGAGGTATGTAAAAGAATGAGTATTATTTAAGTGAATTGAGATCAAAAAGTTAATTATGCGTGTAATTGGTCAAATCGGAAATTATAGTGGAGGACAAGGAATTAATTAAGATTATTGGACAAATATTATGTGGACCACGATTTTTACTCTTAGGTGATGACCCAACCTTTGGACTTACAAGAACCTGCCACATGAGTAATTAAACTAATTATCATTGATGACAAAGAGCTATGAATTGGGTAGTCATAGCACATGAAGTGCTTACATGACACGTACAAGAAAAAAATCATGACAATTATGGAAATTTACCATTTGTTTTTCCACTGTCATCTATTCTCATCTCCAATGCTATATGAATTAAGCAATTTATTCTTTACTTACTAAATCCCCCCGTCAAACACTTCTAATTATACATACGTTCCATTTCTTGATTTTACAAAGGGGATGAGGGAACAAAAAAGGTACTCTTTCTCTGCAGCAAAATAATTTGTAAGCTTTCATCCTTCTTTTATATAATTGTTTGTAACATTTTGCATCGTTGGTTATTTCCTCTCTAGAAAGCAAGGAATTCATAATATTACTTGGTAAAAGAAGTCAGTTGCTGATGTGATTTAATTTTCACCGGAATAACCACCAAGTCGAAGGTTTCTTCATAGTGAAGTAAGGTGGAAAAAGAGTAGTTCTTGGCATATAAGGTAAAAATTCTCCTCTCCTAGGTATATTTAAATTTATCAAGGTGATAGCTAAATGGTGAGATGAGAACTACGAAATTAATGGCGGGAAATCATATAAGTTGTTGTTCTTGAATTTGGAAGAAGAAAGTGTATAAAGATATCGTATACGAAGCGTACATTGGACTTGTTATTGTAATTAGGAAAGAAGATGGGGACTTCTTGTTTCCTAAGTTAATGAGCTTGTAGCTTGTTATTGTTGATTGAGATTGTCGGCTACCCTGTAGATGTTAATATGCCTAAAAGTAGGCTTGGGAAAGTAAAGGAAAATAGAGGAGATATTGTTCAAGTTTGGTTAGAATGTGTTTAACGTTCGTAAGCTGTCGATAAGAGCTATCATGATGTTAGTATCATGTTTGTGGTTGTTGGAGATTCCACTTGGAGGGAGACTAAGCTCGTGAGCCTAGGAATAGGAGTTGATACAAGCCCCAGATTGTTTGGCAGGTTAAGTGTATAGCTAGAATGTTTGGACGTCAGCTGGGATTGGCGAGTTCCACCTCATTCTGGAGCTGTGCTGAGTCATATATAGATATGCATGATTATGGGTATGTCAGGGCCCTGTCCTGACTCATAATGTGCAGTTTATTTCTTAGAGACTTCTGCAGACAGTGTCCTGTGGTATATTTGTCGAGATGTCGACAAAGTGATATCAGTTGAGTCATTTGTGGATTTTAAAAGAGTATGTATTTTAGATGATTTCAATTGGTTTAAAGTACTTATTTGATTGAAAGTTTTCATAATTGTTATAAAGATAATGATTTCTATTTGGAAAAGTTTCATGTTTTTAAAAGTTTTTTGAAATGACAGGTTTTGATAGAGCGAATGGCTAAGGGTTCGCTCGACTCTGATGAGAGTCGGGTGCCCGTCATGCCCTACCATTGCTAGGGTGTGACAAAGTGGTATCAGAGCAGTTTGTTGTAGGGGTTGTCTGCAAAGTCGTGTCAGGTAGAGTCTTGTTCATGGGTGTGTTGTCGACCACACTTATGAACAGGAGGCTACAGGGCATCTAGGATGGTTTCCCTTCATTCAGATCATAGATTGTGCTATAGAGCTGTGTTATAGGCCTTGAATCCTTGCCACTAACTTTAAGATTTGAATTTTGATTAAGTGATTGTAAGGTGCAACTATGATTGCGAAATTGGAATTGTTCGTAAGAAAGGTAAGTTCTCTGTTGATTAATGAATGCTATGTGACGTACGTGCTGCAAGTTAAGGATTACAATAAGAAAGGTATGCTTCTTATCGAATTGAGGATGCCATATGTGAAGAGCATTATACAGGTATGTATAGGGTGTTGTAATATGATTGTGGCCCTGTAAGTCCTGTTGATATATTTTTATTGTTTCCCTGTGAGGCTTGTTGGTTAGCTGTGTACAGGTGGGTAGTACAAATTACAGAGGAGGTTCTGCCAAAATTTGGTTAAAAATTGATTGTGATCAGTATATATATGTGTGCTATGATCAGTAAGATGCACAAGTGTAAACTGAAGGATTAAAGGTTAATAAAAATTGTAAATCGACTGAAAGGAGGGTTATGAGATGGGTTCAGAATGAGTTTGAGAGTTAGGTTGAAATTACTCGAGGATATAGAAGTGAGTCGAGGGTTAAGATAAGTTCTCTCGGGGATTAGAAGTTAGGTTGATGAACTAAGATTAATATAATTCGAATAATGTGATCAGATTATAAGAAGAGACTTAAGAGCGGAAGAAATGATAAGGAAGGAGTCATTTGAGAGGTGAGTTAGTATAATTTTTTTTTAGCTTAACCAAGTAAAGAATGAAACAAGGAAGAGAAAGAAACATGATTATATGTGTTTGAGGAAAGAGAGTAATGTGTCCCTTATAGAAATCAATATAACTGAAAGCATCAACGACGTTAAGGGAAGTTGAAGCTTATAGAGGAAAGATAAGTATTGAAAAGGACTTTAGGAATTGTGAAGGGTTGAGCGATATTAGTAAGCATTGGAATTGGATATGAGTATTAGTCTTCATTTAACATTCGAGGATGAATGTTTCTAAGAGGGGAAGGATGCTACATCCCGTATTCTCATGTGTTGGAAAGTGTGCGAGTTAAATGATATTAGTAATGGACACGAGGTTATCGTCCAAGCTTATAGGTGGTTAAAGGGATGGTACACATGTATCGTAAGGATTTGAAGTTAAACCAATTGAAGAAAATAAATTTTGTCGAGTTTCAACATTTATTCGAGTGAAATACGGTCCAAGCTATAATACCCCGTATTTTTGGACTAGAACATTTAATCGTCCAGCATGAGCAAATTTACTCGAGCCCGGAGAATTTGATCATATTCAAGCATGAAACGAATAACTTGGTGTATACAAGGGATGAAGTCCCGAAATGATTTAAGATAAAAAAGTGTGACGACGGTGATTGGAAATAATATTTTGGGTGTGCCAAAAGAGGTTATGACTAGTGCTATAGCCCATAAGCATGATAATGAGTATATGAGGTATGTAAAAAAAATGAGTATTATTTAAGTGAATTGAGATCAAAAAGTTAATTATGCGTGTAATTGGTCAAATGGGAAATTATAGTGGAGGACAAGGAATTAATTAAGATTATTGGACAACTATTATGTGGACCACGATTTTTACTCTTAGGTGATGACCCAACTTTGGACGTACAAGAACCTGCCACATGAGTAATTAAACTAATTATAATTGATGACAAACAGTTATAAATTGGGTACTCATAGCACATGAAGTGCTTACATGACACGTACAAGAAATAAAATCATGACAATTATGGAAATTTACCATTTGTTTTTCCACCGCCATCTATTCTCATCTCCAATGCTATATGAATTAAGCAATTTAATCTTTACTTACTAAATCCCCACCGTCAATATCACGATCCAACCCCGTGGGCCATGACTAGTGCCCGAGCTGGACACCCGTATACTAACCTGTTAAAATATAATCAAACTGAATCTATGAACAATATGGAAACTTGCAAAAGAACTCCAACGGCTCATAACGTCATCATATATGTATATTCAGATAAACTGTCTCCTAAGGAGTCACAACTGATCAAATCATAAAATGATACGCAAGCCGACAAGGCTGCCACTACACATCAACATCATGTCATATGCAAGCCGACAAGGCTGCCACTGCAGACGGACATCATATCATAGCACATTAGATAGACACAACTGAACAGAACTTATACACAACCCACACATATGTCTACAGACCTCTAAGAGTATCGAGAGCGAAATATGGCGGGACAGGGCCCCGCCGTACCCCTAGATAAACATATACATATACATTATAAGATCCAAACCAAAAGTCTAGACTCCGGAACAACGGAGCTCTCCAAGACAGCTGAATAGAGGTCCTATGCTGAAGGGTCACCAACCGACTATCTGTACCTGCGAGCATGAAACGCAGCCCCCCGAAGAAAGGGGGTCAGTACGGAATATGTACTGAGTATATAAAGCATGAAATACAGTAAAAAGGATCATAACTGAAATAGGGAGTACAGAAAACAAGTACAATGTCCAGAATACCAAAACACTTGTCCTTTTGAAACATAAATCATGCATGTCAATATCATATAACATACCCGGCCCATTATGGGACTCGGTGAACATGGTCGCCACCCCGTCTTTGGCACCATAACACAACATAACTCCATTACACAGCATAACGCCATAACACAACATAACTCCATAACACAGCATAACGCCATAACACAGCATAACTCCGTAAACACAGCATAACACCATCATATATATATATATATATATATATATATATATATATATATATATATATATATATAACATATTCTGGCCCTCTAGTGAGGGACTCGATGAACAATGCATTGAAACTGTGCACGATAACACACCCGGCCCGAGACTCGGTGAAGGACATATTGAGGCATGCACGAGTAGAGTAGTGAGCAACCATATGCAATTTAAAACATTATCAAGACTCAAACAGAATAAGAAGAAGGGGTTAACATCTGAGTATCAATAGCGACAATCATATCAAATATCCCCCGAATGTCATCATATCTAATATCAAAAGAGCCTTAGGAATCATAGACATGTGTCAATATAGTATGAAACAACTTATAGAAGTCAAAGACATTAGTTATCATAGAGTTTCTAAGAATAGGAGCTTATATATATTGACTACTATCCAACGTATAGAAAACTGAAGAGGGAAGCTCAATCATTTTAAGAGTTCTAGCATCAAGAAGTGAATAAAAATCATGAACCACACATGAAACTTATGAATAGAATTACCCCAAAGCTCATATCGTTCGTCACTTAAATCTAAGATATGCCAAAAGAAAGAAGGGACAGCTTTACATACCTGTTAACGATAAATCGTAATCTCGTTCGCTTCGTCGCCCCTTTAGCCTATTTAATATAAAAGTAACGCTACCATTAGTAAACTATACTTCCTAGCTCATAAATCTGTAACCAATCGCCTATAGAACTTATTCTTTAACTTATACTTTCTCGATTAGGGTTTTCATTAGTTAAGGACTTAACGAAAATCAGGCAGCATTTCCCCTATATGTTCACCTAGCCCGAATTTCCAATTATCCTCCTGTTATCGCAGAAATACCAACAATGATAACAATAGCAATATTCATATAGAATCCTTAAAATTCAGCCCATAAACAACTCTAACAATCCGATAACCCTTTTTAATCCTTTTCAACTCACAATTTCGTATAACAACGATTTCATGCAATTTCTTACTTCCAATTTCATCCAATCCAATTTTAACCCTTCTCTTACAATACCATTAATATAATTATACTATAAAATAATAAAATCTTACCTAAATTTTCTCAGAGGAATTTCTACACTCAATTGCTCCAATTTCACAATTTCTTCTTCCTCAATTCAATATCCAATGTTGCTATCACCTCCTTGAACTTGAAAATCATCTTGGAATTAAATCAAAGCAAACAAAACCACAAAATTTTCTTGGCCATGGCTGGCCGTGAGCAACAGCCATGTCCATGCTCTCTTCTCTCCTTTTTTTGTTTTTTGCAACAAAATGAAATGTTTTGTGTTGAATTATCCTTTACTAAATTGTGCATATATACATTGCCTCTTGCATTGCCACGTTAATGTCCTAAGTGCAGCCCACTTGGTTACCACGTGGCAGCCCACTTGCTAACTTATTATTTTTTTTTTCGGGTGGGGCCCACAAGGCTTAATTAAATTAATTAATCACTAATTCCTTACTTAATAATTTACTCATAATTAATTAGTTCCTAATCTCCAATAATATCTCTACACTAAATAAAATTAAAAATTAAAAGTTCCTATTTCATGTCCGAAAATAATCCCGTCTTTAACTTGAGTCGATTTGCTTGCGAATAATTTGGCGTATAAAAATACAGGGTATATCATCCTTCCCCCCTTTAGAACATTCGTCCTCGAATGTTAAACTGGTCCTGAATTCCCAATACTTTCTCAAGTGTTCCCTTATAATTATGCCCTTCACATACCTCTTCCATTGGTCGATTCGTTATAATTCATTGTAACGCAATCCAGGCCTCTACACAGTCATTCCCGTAATATTTCCTCCTTCTGTTGCTTCTCAAGGTAATTATTCCACGTCATTACCTTTACTCTCCTCTTTACTTCGGAGTCGGTTGTCAGTTGCATTGCGGGCTCTTCCGCTGAAATCTTACTCTCTCGCTTGTGTGCTTAGTCCTAACTCGACTCCTTCTTTTTTTATAGTTACTCCCTTAAGATATCGTTCCCTTCATCTTACCTCTTAATCTTTAAATAAGATCTTTATAACGCGCAGACGTCCCTCGTCGGTTCATTAGATTTTAATATCCCTGGAGTATTGCATGCCTCTGGTAACCTGTAGACCCTTCGCAGGTTCTACGAGTAAAACGAAATTTCCCAGAGGGTAACATTTTTCCACTCTAATATTTTTGCTTTACTCTGCTCTTACAGTCCGTATTCTGGAATCCTCAGCTTCATGTGTCACTCTTCGACTTTCTTTTTAAAGGTTTTTAATTGTCACTTCGCTTTTAGTTCTTGGTCTTGATATTTAGGGTTGGCTATCAAGTAGCGATAGGATTCCCTCATATTATAACTTCACTGTCATCCAGTAACCAGTAACCCGCTTCATCCGGTTGTCTCGGTTAAATCATTTCGTAATTTCCTTTACCCTAACTAGGAATACTTTAGGCATATTATCTCGTGTCATTTCTTTATTTTTGACTCACGCATCTTATTGCAATCTTTACACGGGTATGTGTAGGTGCTCAAATCCGCCCAGAAAATACCTTAGCGTCGGCACGCTAGTCTTTATGCAGACCCTATATTCTTCTCTTATCTCTTTCAAATGATATCAAGGCTCAATTATGGCTTTTGCCCTCAATACTAATTATACCTCTGTAGTTTTGCCTCAAACCATCTTACACCTTTCTTTGGTGAACCCAAAATATTGCAACCGCATTGTTGTTACTGAATTCTTACCCTTCTTATGAAGTACTTACTTGGTCTCGTCCTTAGCATATAAATATTCGTAGGTTGCATAACTATTCCTGTACAATTCGTACAAAGTGCATCCAATATTAGTCATAGTCTTTCCTTCTCCTGGTTTATTCTGCTCTACACATCTTATTGTACTAAAACTCACTTGCTGTCCATTTTGTCATACTCTTCTCCTTTCCCTTCTCCTTTGCTACTTATGTGTCACAATATTATTGGCCAATAACTCTGTTGCTAACGTCTTAACTTCTAATCCAGTATAGCCTTGCTATCCCTTATAATATCTGTCACGACCCGACTAGGGGCCGTGACGAGTACCCGATACTTGTACCGAGCACCCCTTATCTATCATATTACCTTTACCTCATGGCAAGCCGTGTAAACAGAGCCATATTTTTTTTTCCTTTCTGAACATTAACATTAGCAGCGTCACCATAAACATAAGTAGTAAGCTTTCCGCTATCGCGTTATACCGGGACGCGAACAATTCAAAAAAACAACACATCTAACTGTACATAGCTGACTGTGCATATTTGTCTATGAGCCTCTAGACATAGTACACTTATACATAGTAAGGGCCGAGTACTGTCGTGCCCGAATGTACATACACAAAATAGTACCGCTGGAGTGAGGCTCCAAAACAATTGGAGCGCTGTCAAGTGTGGCTGATAGAGCTTCTAAGGATCACGTCCACCTGTCTGCTGACCTGCGCGGCATGAAACGCAGCGTCTATAAGAAGGGACGTCAGTACGAATAGTGTACTGAGTATGTAAGGCATAAAAGATAATATAAACAGTAACATAGAGTACGATTAACAATATCATGGAGTCATAGGACATATACTGAGATAAGGAAGTAACCTGTACTTAGGGAGGCCCCTTTACTTTCAGAACACGGTGTCCTTTCTTCTCGTGTCCGGAAAATAGTACAATTCAGTAAACGGTATCTTTTACTCACATTTATAGACGGTCAATACGTCGGCTCTCCCAACCCCCCTCCCCAACGGTATCCCAACACATCACATCATATATATCATACATCACATATATACAGACGCCGCGTACGGCTCCCCCATATCCCGCGTCCGAGCATCCCGCGTCCAGGATGAAATCTAGCTGAATCAGGTGGTGATATAACAATGGCCCTTCCCCTTTCCCCATATACATATACGTATACATCTACTTCTCTATTATACATATACATGTCTATACACATATCCCTGTATCATATAACCAGCATGCACGGGAGTCCACAGAAAGTTACGTCTATCAGAGTGACATAAAGTCGGTAACCTCTGATTACATTAGAGAATACTCGTGATCGCTTTGTCTCACCTTGAAGGAACGAGTATTTTAAGGTGAGACTATCAACGGAGAATAATATTAAAGTAAACGTAGAATGAAATCGTGGGCATCATAGATGACAGTTCATAGGCTTTGGGGTCTTTAGAAAGTAAAGTCATAGCTGGGAAATATAAATAGGATTCAAAAATTTGTTTATCATTTTCATGTTTACATAAGATACTTAGCTTAGTCATCTTAGTCATAGAGTCGTTCCGGTAGTACGTATCATAGTCATATCCTCTTATCTAACATCACTGTTATCATTATCGTCATGGAAGTTCCCTCGTTAGAGGAGTCATAGTACTTATCATTTGGTAACGAAATCGGGATCAAAAGATTCCCTTGGATTCAACCTCTAGTAAGTTCAACAAGACTATAAGGAAAATCTGAGAGCAACGGGCCCACCTCTGGCCGAATGAGGTATCGCATACGATTTGCATGTATTACATGTCATGGCGTTGCTTGTGAGGGTTTTAGGGTAGTCGGGTCCCATCTATGCAAGTTCTAGGGATGTAGAAGGTCTTTCCAACATTTTGCATATTTTCTAGTTCAATTCTACTAAAGGAAAAAAAGGAAACTTTAGGTGCGGATTCCGGGGAATAGGGTTGTCCCCGAGGCTCGTACCTGACTTATTACATCCAAGGCATGCCATAGAAAGAAGGGTGAAGCCTAACATACCTCTTTCCGCTCCTTTGGCTATCCCGAATTCAACTCGCAAATCCGCCAAAATCTACAAATTGGTCAAGTTTACCAAACATGATTAGTGCCTTTAGAATTGAATTCTTAAAATGATACTTGGCTACCGAAATTTCGGCAGCACTTCCTCTGTAAATATACCATCCTCAACCTTCAACTTAGTCAAATTCCAATCAATCACAATCCGGGAATTCAAACCCGGCCAAACTATCAACATAAACTCAACAACCACACTAGCGATTCACATATTCAATTCAAGATATATCCCTACATTTCAAGTAGCATTCTACTTCCTTCAAGACTTTCTAATTCCAATAAAACAACAACAACCTTATAATATATATATTACAACAACATCAATACCAAAATCTTGACCACAAAATCAATAAGCCGTCTATATTCATTTCAAGGCAACTCAATTCAATGCAACTCAATTAAATTCATATGATACTCCAACAACTTAAGCAACATACTTCTTACCCAAAACCTTTTAACTTCAATGAAACAACAATAACACATACACTTAGCAATATTATCTCCACAATACAAAGACCATGCTAGCATTACACCAACTCTTCCCATAATCCACAACCAACACAAATTTCACTCCTTAACCATTAAATCCTTATTTTACATCATAGAACTTACCATAACAACAACTACAATGCTAAGTAAAATTAATTTCACCACCTACACCATTCGGCCAACACACCCCATACACCTATTTTCATGAATTTCATCCATTTTAGCATACTACAACACATATAAACCATGTATAACACATAAAACAAGATTAGAATTCACCTTTCTTCTTCAACTTCTCACTTGGCTACAACTTGGCAACTTGTATGTTTGTGAGTTTTTCTTGCTCCAACAACAACTCCACCTTGTTAAGCACCCTTTACTTGGTAGGAATTGATTTTTGAGAGAATTTTTATCAATTTTTCCTTGGAATTTTACTATGGCCGAAATGCCTTAGGGTTTTCTCCTTCTTTCTTTTGTTCTTGTTTTTCTTGAAATTTCTAGAGCTTGTTGTGATAAAGATGACTTAGTCATCTTTTTATTGACCAAATTTTTATTCAATATGGGCTTGACCCATATGCATGGCCGGTTGGGCCTCAAATTTCCTTAAAAAATTATGTCAAGCCCACTTTATATTCTTAGCTAGTTCTTGTAATTTATGGAAACAATTTTTCCAACTTCCAAATTTGCCCTTCGTCGTTCTCCATATTTCCATTTCTAGACTCTTCATAAGCAACTCATGTGCCAAACAAAATAAAATATTGCCTTGCTTGTTGTTTTCCCGCATTTGTCTTGAATTATCCGATTGCATAAAATGCGGGATATAACATCCTCCCCCCCTTTAGAAAATTCGTCCTAGAATGTTAAACTTGCCTCATAGCGTAGTATAATATTTCGGGGAGGTCTCCTTTGTAAATACCTCCTGTCGCTTAGCATATTCATCTTAGAAGCTTAGGTTGCCCTTTTTACGATCTTTACGGTTGAAATTCCTTCTTCATGGCGTCCGCTGCGTCTATCCCCTCACTAGACATGTTCCCGTATATCGTCATATCAGGGATTTCTTGCCTTAGCTAGTGTGGACTCAATATCGGTCTTACCCTGTGAGACCTGTACTTTTCTCCGTCATCCTTAAAGCTTTCTGTTGTCATGGCTTCCCCCCCCCCCCCCTTTTTTTGTTAGTTTAGTCCGTCTCGGCCTATATGACTCGTACGGGGTTTCTAACCTTGAAACTTTAATGCACTTTAGTGTCTCAGTGTTAGTATTTTTACCTCCGCTTCCACGTACTACCTATATCACATAATATGGGGCAAATTGGGGTCTTACCAATGTTCAAAACGCACTCGTAACGCATCTCTCTCTTCCAACGACTATTTTGGCCTTCAGGATCACTAATATTCACTTTCTACTCGTGTGTATGGTTGCTCTTGTCCTAGACTTTCCCGAATTCTTTATATGTTCCGTAATACCAGGGACGGTGCAAGATAAAGAAAAATCCAATTCAATTTAACATCCATATATTATAGAAAAGATGCTGGAAGTGTACTTGCGGCTGCGTCTGCGGAAGGCTCAGGTGTTACATCCGACATTTTCGCTTATTCGAAAAATTCAAGATAAATTGACTTGTGATGAATAAGGCCATAATTGGACATTTCTTGGTATGAATGTGTAGGTTATGAATACAATGGTGTGGAATTACGAAAGGAGGCCAAGGGCAAAAATTGGAATTTTGGGAAACTTGCCCATGAACTACAATATGTAATCAACCATTTTGGGCTCAAAAAAAATAAGTGAAGTAAGGCCCAATTTAAGGGGGCCCAACCGGCAATGCCATGTGGAAAATGGCCCAAGTCCACAATTAAATTAAGTGGTAATATAAGCCATACTTATCCTAAGAACATTCAAGAAAAAGCAAAGCAAGAACAAAGAAAAAAAAAGATAGGGGTTTCGGGTTTGAGAGGAAAGAAAGAAAGAAAAGAAAAAAAGAAATTGGAGCCAATTCCTTGGTTCAAAAGTTCATCTTTTGTGAAATTATTACCAAGTGCAAAGCCCTCTACAAGTTGGTACAAGTATTGTGGCAAGAAAGCAATCTTATCCCACAAGTGAAGAACTTGAAGAAAGGTGAGGATTTCATGCTTTTGTTATGTTATAGATGGTATATGTATGTTGTAGTATGTGTGAATGAATGAAAAATATGGAAATTTTGTGTGTTGGAACTAAGGGTGTGTTGGCCGAATGTATGTGTATGAATTACATGTCTTGGATGGTTTGAATTCATGTTAGAATCTAGTATGTTATGGTAGAAATTGTATTAGGAATGAAAGTGGGATGAATTAATGGACGTTGGAAGGTATGAAATGTTGGCCGTGTGGTGCCTTACATGAAAGTGGATGAATTGAAGTTATTTAATGTAATACTTATGTTGTTGTGGCCATATGATGTGAGTGGAAGGTTAATGATTCTTATTGTCTTGGAAAAATGGTTATTAAGTTGTTGTAGGAGAATATGCAACTTTGTTAGGATTTATGTAACAATGGAAATGAAAGTATCAAGAGGCAAATTATGATCATTGTTGATGAATTTGGGAGATGGAATTGCATAATGAACTTGTATGTGGAAGGTTAGGAAAAAAAAAAAAAAGTAGTGGCTTTAGGGAAAGTTTGAATGTTGTGTATCTTATGAATATTATGTGAAAATGGTATGGATGCCTCCGATGTATGTCGTAATGATTTTGATGGATAATGGATATGAAAATAATAAGTTTGGTTTGGAAATGCAAGTTTGAAACGAAAAATGTTTCGTTATGACGAAAGATGGCTAATGATGCCTTAGTGTATGTCTTGATGTTGTTGTTGTTTGGATGTCATTTCTGGGTTGTTGTGTTGATGAATTGAGCCGAGCTAAGTCTCGCGGATGTCGTATATACAGAGGAAATGCTGCCGAAATTTCGGTAGACAAGTATGTGTAAAGTTGGAATATTGAAAGTTTGAAACTAACCAAATGGTAAACTTGACCATTTCAAGATTTTGGACGAAATTTGGATTGACGCCAAGCGAGCATAAGGCGCCATCGAGGTATGTGAAGCCTTTCCCTTTGTTCTTAGGCATGTTCTGGATGTGATAGGCTCGGCCGCGAGCCTTAAGTACGACTCCGTTTCCCGGAATTCGAGACGGAAAACCGCTCCAATTCCTTCAATTCATTTGAAGCTATTTTCTTGCAAATTGCCTTTAAAGTGAGTTTTTGTACAAAACCTCCCTAAACGGAGTCGGAACACTTCCAAACGATTATGGATGACCTCATAAGGTCTATTAGCGATAATTTAAATATGTTGCCTCGAGTTGGTCCGAGGCGGGCCCACAAGGCCCGATATCTTCTGTAATACTTTAAATACTTCCCTTTTGTCCGATTTTCTCAGAAAACAATTGAACTATTATTTTGATTATGATACAACTATTTTTATGCAATTCTTACAAAATGATTTCTGAACATCTGAGAATCTGATTCTGCTAATAATCTGTCGTGCCTTCCCAAGTAGGATACAGGCACGTACTATGCATACTATCTGGATATTCTGATTTTGGCTCGCCGTTTGGCACCGTTCAGTTTGATTGAGTCTGTATGTTGAGTCTGTATGTAAGTCGTTTCTCATTTATCGATTCGTGTCTGTCTCAATGCATTCTTTCACTGCGACCCGGGCCAGGTTGTGTTATCGTGCATATTTCTCTGCATTGTTCACCGCATCCCTCGGCGTACGGGCCGGGATCTGTATGTCTGTATGATATTATGATTCGTGTATGGGGATGGCGGCCAGGATGGCATATCATCTGATCTGATTCTGTCTGTCCACCGCTTCCCTTACTAAGAGGGCCGGGTTCTGTTACCGCGCCCCCAGACAGGGCCGGGATCTGTATGAATGTATGCGTGTGCCATCTGTATTTATATAAGCACATGCCTCTGTATGATTCTGTATGACTCTGTACTACTCTGCATGCATAATTCTGTCCGACATACTTCTGTCTGTCCGTCTAAATTACGACTATGTCTGTATGTCCGTATGGATTCTGATTCTGCTCATCTGTCCGTATTATGATTCCGTCTGTCTGTCCGAACCATGATTCTGTTTATCTGTAAAGAACACGATTCTGTATGTCTGTCTGGATCATGACTCTGTCCGTCAGTCTGATTTATGGTTCTGTTCGTTATATTTCTGTGACTCCTGTTCGGACTATGTTTATATCTGTTATGTTCTGCTTTACATACTCGGTACATTTTTCGTTCTGACCCTCGTTCTTCGGGGGCTGCGCTACATGCCCGCAGGTACCGACGCACCAGGTGATACGCCGCCAGCGTAGGTTTCTGATTCAGCTGTTTTGAAGAGCTCCTTTGATCCGGAGCGTATATTTTTGGTATATATCTCCTGTCTTCTGTATACTCTGTATGTATGGATATTCTGGGTACGGCGGGGCCCTGTCCCGTCATATGATTCTGTATGTCTGTAGAGGCCTGTAGATAGGTGTGTGGGTTACGGGTTTTCGTCTGTATGTTAGCCTTATCGGCTTATCTGTAAATGTCTGTATGTTCAGGTATATATATATATATGTTTGTGCGCGTGCCGTATTTGTATCGGCCTACTTTTGTAACTTCTGTTTTAAAAAGAAAAAAAAATTTTGTATGATTCGAAATTCGGTCGGGTAGGTATGTACGGGCACCCAGTTAGGGTACCAGTCGCGGCCCACGAGGTTGGGTCGTGACAAAAGTGGTATCAGAGCGGTTAGTCCTCGCAATGTCTACAGGTTGTGTCTCGTAGAGTCTTGTTTATCGATGTGTTGTGCACCACATCTATAAACAGGAAGCTACAGGGCATTTAGGATGTTACCCTTCTTTGGATTCTTAGGTCGTGCGATAAAGCTATATGATTAGGATGATTCTCCCCTACGAATTGCTGTATCTACAGCAAGGCTCTAGAAGAGCAGAAGTGTCGGTATTTGGGGAAAATGTTTCTGACCCTCTTCCTGCAGGTGATCGTCGGTTGATAAATAATGAAGAGGAGCGCTTCGGATTATGGGGATGGGGGTGCTAATAAGGCCCCTAGGACATCACCAGGACCGAGTAGGCAGATCCCCAGCTACTCGATTGAGATAGATCCTTCGGAGGATCCAGAGACAATTCCTCCAGAGTTTTTGATCCCCAGAGCAGAGGCTCCCAGGGAAGACAGTTATGACACCGACCCTTCGGAGGACCCAGCGACGATACCTCCAGAGTTTCTTACTCCCAGGGAGGAGGATAGCCCCGAGGCTGAGCCACTAGAGCACTCCTCTGGGACGCCGGAGGAGGAGATTCCCGAGGATGTGCCAGCAGCTCCGGTAGTGGAGCAGTATGTTAGACAAGCTTCCCCAGAGGGTGTTACGCCCTATTCCAGCCCTTTGTCCTGGCCGTCGGTGAACCAGGAATTGCCAAGCTACCTACACTCCTCCGATTCAGATGCAGGTAACAGTGGGGGCCAGACCGACGACGATGATGAGGGACACAGTTCCCACGGCAGCTCCCCAGGTTAGACCCGAGTTGATCAGTTATGGGTACGTAAGTTTCCTAGAATTTTCGATATGTGTATGATATCTGTAAAACGTTGTTCTATGAAGACGACGGAAATTTAAAAGGATTAGAGACCTAGTGACCAAAGGCAAGGGCGACTGAGATGTCCCCACCGTCAATGTGAGTCTAGAAATCCCGGATGAAAGTAAACAGGAAAGTGCCTCCGATGCTGTTGAGTTGGGCACGTGTGGTAAGTGTCGACGACGTTATAATTCTTACTTGAGGTTATCAGCCCCGTGTGGCTGCGATACGACATGATATGATATGTATGTGTGTGTATATGTGTTGGCCCTGTGAGGCATAATTGGTATTTCTGGTGTACAGGTTTTGGATAGCAAGAAAAACAGAGGAACCTCTGCCCAAATTTTTCCAGAAATATGGAAGTAAATATGTAGGCTAAGTACAAAAAGGTCCCGCAATATTTGTCGGACTTTAGTTTTCTTCTGTCAGTGGCCGGAGAACACCTTACGGTGATATTTTATCAGATTCCACCGATTATTTGGGGGCGGAATTCGTGGGACGAAGACTTAAATCCGTGGGTTATCCGTAATCATATGTATATGTGTATGAAGGTGAATGTTTAAGATTCAGAAAGGCGACATGGTAAGGGTACGATTTAGCCGGGGGTGGGACCCGCTACAAAAATTTTCCGAAAATTTGTTAAGACCCCGATTTGCTCAAACATTATGTGACAGAGGTCGTGCGGGGCAATCGACGAAATTATATCAGCCCTAACGCGTCGGAATACATGAAAGTTTTGGAGTTAAGCGTGCTCAAGCCAGAGCAATTTTGGGATGGGTGACCCCCTGGGAAGTGACATAAAAATTTCTCATAAGAGTAAGTATGACAGATATAAATGGAAATTTGGGGTAATCTATAGGAAAAGAGAATGTGTGGAGTAATTAGTGCCTTTACAAAAGCCACACAGACCGACGCGGATTAAATGGGCAAAAAGGAAAGGTGCGATACCGCTCGGGAAATTGAGCGAATTCGAATAACAGTCAGAGACGTTCGCCAGTAAGATATTAGTAAATATATCTGTATGTGTGTATGTGTATGTGTGTGTATGTATGATTTTCGTTTGGTGCCCATGCGGGTTAAGAGCCGAGTCCCGGCAACTAACGTTGTGATAGACGAAAGGTTTTACTAAACCGAAGACATGAAGCGAAGCGGGGGGGGGGGGGGTGAGGACACAAATGTTGTCAAGGACCAGAAAAACCCCTATTCCATTATAACTCAGTCTGGTATGACGAGGTCTGAAAAAGAAAATGAGTATGGATGGTAGGAAAAAGTCGATAAGCGACACGCGAGACGATTTGTGTGATAACTTGGTTGACCAGGGTACCAATAAGGGAATTTTCCATAAAGCACTGGAGCCTTACTAAGAGTGATCTGATTCGGCTTCAGATTCTATCTATTATGTTTCTGCACTTCGATTCTGCTAAGGCTCTGTCTATTACGCCTCTATGCTTCTGAACTCGATTATGTCCCCACCTGATAAATCTTTGTACATCCGATTCTGAATATGTTTCTGGTCGACATACTTCTGTATGATTGATTCTGAATACGTTTCTGTCTGACATATCTCTGTACGATTAACTCTGATTACGAATCTGTCTGACACACCTCTGTATGTCTGACTCCGGATATGAATCCGTCTTATATGCCTCTGTACATCTGATTTCGATCGCACTCCTGTCTGATACATCTCCGTATGTCTGATCTTGATTACGACTCTATCTGATACATTTCTGTCTGTCTGACTTTGATCATGATTCTGTATGATACATCTTTGTACGTCTGACTCCGATCTCAAATCTGTCTGACATACCTCCGTACCCCTGATTTTGACCACGAATCCGTCCGCCATGGTTTAGTACGTCTGCCTCCGATTACGAATCCGTCCGATATGCTTCTACGCGTCCGGTTCTAGTTCTGAATCTGTTGGTATGAAGTGTCTGGTATGAAGTGGGATTTCGAGAACGGGGTAGGAATCTCAGGAGTGTAACAGGAAATGATATGGACTATGACGTCTGGGAAGCGTCTGTCTGTTACAAGAATATAGCTTATGGTTCGATGATTCTGTGGGGTATGAGGAAATATGTTACAAAGGCATTTGAATCAGTGACGTGAAGAATTACCCCATAATGTTGGTAAAGAAGCCATGTCGGGAAGTCCACGAAGGCCAATTATAAAGAGGACCCTCCCGAAGTAGTACGACGCCCCATAAGGTCAATTTAACATTCGAGGACGAATGTTTCTAAAGGGGGGGAGGATGTTACATCCGACATTTTCGCTTATTCGAAAAATTCAAGATAAATTGACTTGTGATGAATAAGGCCATAATTGGACATTTCTTGGTATGAATGTGTAGGTTATGAATACAATGGTGTGCAATTACGAAAGGAGGCCAAGGGCAAAAATTGGAATTTTGGGAAACTTGCCCATGAACTACAATATGTAACCAACCATTTTGGGCTAAAAAAAAATAAGTGAAGTAAGGCCCAATTTAAGGGGGCCCAACCGGCAATGCCATGTGGAAAATGGCCCAAGTCCACAATTAAATTAAGTGGTAATATAAGCCATACTTATCCTAAGAACATTCAAGAAAAAGCAAAGCAAGAACAAAGAAAAAAAAAAGATAGGGGTTTTGGGTTTGAGAGGAAAGAAAGAAAGAAAAGAAAAAAAAATTTGGAGCTAATTCCTTGGTTCAAAAGTTCATCTTTTGTGAAATTATTACCAAGTGCAAAGCCCTCTACAAGTTGGTACAAGTATTGTGGCAAGAAAGCAATCTTATCCCACAAGTGAAGAACTTGAAGAAAACTGAGGATTTCATGCTTTTGTTATGTTATAGATGGTATATGTATGTTGTAGTATGTGTGAATGAATGAAAAATATGGAAATTTTGTGTGTTGGAACTAAGGGTGTGTTGGCCGAATGTATGTGTATGAATTACATGTCTTGGATGGTTTGAATTCATGTTAAAATCTAGTATGTTATGGTAGAAATTGTATTAGGAATGAAAGTGGGATGAATTAATGGAAGTTGGAAGGTATTGCATGTTGGCCGTGTGGTGCCTTACATGAAAGTGGATGAATTGAAGTTATTTAATGTAATACTTATGTTGTTGTGGCCATATGATGTGAGTGGAAGGTTAATGATTCTTATTGTCTTGGAAAAATGGTTATTAAGTTGTTGTAGGAGAATATGCAACTTTGTTAGGATTTATGTAACAATGGAAATGAAAGTATCAAGAGGCAAATTATGATCATTGTTGATGAATTTGGGAGATGGAATTGCATAATGAACTTGTATGTGGAAGGTTAGGAAAAAATAAAAAAAAAAGTAGTGGCTTAAGGGAAAGTTTGAATGTTGTGTATCTTATGAATATTATGTGAACATGGTATGGATGCCTCCCATGTATGTCGTAATGATTTTGATGGATAATGGATATGAAAATAATAAGTTTGGTTTGGAAATGCAAGTTTGAAACGAAAAATGTTTCGTTATGACGAAAGATGGCTAATGATACCTTAGTGTATGTCTTGATGTTGTTGTTGTTTGGATGTCATTTCTGGGTTGTTGTGTTGATGAATTGAGCCGAGCTAAGTCTCGGGGATGTCGTATATACAGAGGAAATGCTGCCGAAATTTCGGTAGACAAGTATGTGTAAAGTTGGAATATTGAAAGTTTGAAACTAACCAAATGGTAAACTTGACCATTTCCAGATTTTGGACGAAATTTGGATTGACGCCAAGCGAGCATAAGGCGCCATCGAGGTATGTGAAGCCTTTCCCTTTGTTCTTAGGCATGTTCTGGATGTAATAGGCTCGGCCGCGAGCCTTAAGTACGACTCCGTTCCCCGGAATTCGAGACGGAAAACCGCTCCAATTCCTTCAATTCATTTGAAGCTATTTTCTTGCAAATTGCCTTTAAAGTGAGTTTTGTACAAAACCTCCCTAAACGGAGTCGGAACACTTCCAAACGATTATGGATGACCTCATAATGTCTATTAGCGATAATTTACATATGTTGCCTCGAGTTGTTCCGAGGCGGGCCCACAAGGCCCGATATCTTCTGTAATACTTTAAATACTTCCCTTTTGTCCGATTTTCTCAGAAAACAATTGAACTATTATTTTGATTATGATACAACTATTTTTATGCAATTCTTACAAAATTATTTCTGAATATCTGAGAATCTGATTCTGCTAATAATCTATCGTGCCTTCCCAAGTAGGATACAGGCACGTACTATGCATACTATCTGGATATTCTGATTTTGGCTCGCCGTTTGGCACCCTTCAGTTTGATTGAGTCTGTATGTTGAGTCTGTATGTAAGTAGTTTCTCATTTATCGATTCGTGTCTGTCTCAATGCGTTCTTTCACTGCGACCCGGGCCAGGTTCTGTTATCGTGCATATTTCTCTGCATTGTTCACCGCATCCCTCGGCGTACGGGCCGGGATTTGTATGTCTGTATGATATTATGATTCGTGTATGGGGATGGCGGCCAGGATGGCATATGATCTGATCTGATTCTGTCTGTCCACCGCGTCCCGTACTAAGAGGG
Source organism: Lycium barbarum (assembly GCF_019175385.1). Lineage (NCBI taxonomy): Eukaryota > Viridiplantae > Streptophyta > Magnoliopsida > Solanales > Solanaceae > Lycium > Lycium barbarum. The sequence goes on along the minus strand of NC_083341.1, from coordinate 102,736,105 downwards.
CCGGGTTCTGTTACCGCGCCCCCAGACAGGGCCGGGATCTGTATGAATGTATGCGTGTGCCATCTGTATTTATATAAGCACATGCCTCTGTATGATTCTGTATGACTCTGTACTACTCTGCATGCATAATTCTGTCCGACATACTTCTATCTGTCCGTCTGAATTACGACTATGTCTGTATGTCCGTATGGATTCTGATTCTGCTCATCTGTCCGTATTATGATTCCGTCTGTCTGTCCGAACCATGATTCTGTTTATATGTAAAGAACACGATTCTGTATGTCTGTCTGGATCATGACTCTGTCCGTCAGTCTGATTTATGGTTCTGTTCGTTATATTTCTGTCACTCCGGTTCGGACTATGTTTATATCTGTTATGTTCTGCTTCACATACTCGGTACATTTTTCGTACTGACCCCCGTTCTTCGGGGGCTGTGCTACATTCCCGCAGGTACCGACGCACCAGGTGATACGCCGCCAGCGTAGGTTTCTGATTCAGCTGTTTTGAAGAGCCCTTTGATCCGGAGCGTATATTTTTGGTATATATCTCCTGTCTTCTGTATACTCTGTATGTATGGATATTCTGGGTACGGCGGGGCCCTGTCCCGTCATATGATTCTGTATGTCTGTAGAGGCCTGTAGATAGATGTGTGGGTTACGGGTTTTCGTCTGTATGTTAGCCTTATCGGCTTATCTGTCAATGTCTGTATGTTCAGGTATATATATATATATATATGTTTGCGCGCGTGCCGTATTTGTATCGGCCTACTTTTGTAACTTCTATTTTAAAAAGAAAAAAAAATTCCGTATGATTCGAAATTCGGTCGGGTAGGTATGTACGGGCACCCAGTTAGGGTACCAGTCGCGGCCCACGGGGTTGGGTCGTGACATCAGGGTCCTGTCGTCCTGTCAATGCATATAGGCGGTGCGGAGGACCGGCTGAACTAGGTGCCCCTCCTCTACCTCGGCCGCGGCCCGCTGGAGCCTGGGAAGTCTGTCTACGAGGGCGCACGGTCGACGATGAACCGATTCCTGATCCGGCTGGCTGAGTTCGGCCTCCTTTATCCTTTAGTGGGCAGTCACGTACAAAATGGTCAGTTCGACCACAGGCAAAACAACCACCGGTGTCTAGGTAGCACTGCCCAGAGTGGGGCCTGCCACACCGAGCACATCGTGGTGGGGGCAGCCCCGTCCTGCTAAAATCAGCTCTGTACTGGGATCCTGAAGCTCTAGTACCCTGATCTGGTCCCGAATAGGTGGAGCAGTCAAATCTTCCATCTGCAACTCGAGGTGGTGCACTGGCCACTGATTGGCCTGAATACCTAGACTGCTCTTGTGCCTGCCCCCCTCCATACTCGTTTCTAGCCCCAGAAGATCTGCCCTTTTTTCTGGGACCCCTGTCTGAATAACGCTCCTCTCTCCGTGACTGGTACTGTTCTTCCAGATTTTGGGCATGGGCCTGGATGCGGGTAATAGTCATCCCGTCCTGGAGTGAACCGTCAAACATTCCTTAACCAAATGTGGCCCTAGCCCACTCACAAATCGGTGCACATGATCTCCCCTATCAGCTATCATGGCTGGGGCATACCTGGCTAATGAGTAAAAACGGAGGCTGTATTCTCGAACGCTCATATTTCCCTGTCTCAGGTTCAAAAACATATCAGCTCGAGCCCGTCGAACCTCTGGCGGTAGGAAATGTCGCAGGAACGCCTCAGTGAACTCCTGCCAAACCAGAGGGGGTGCATTTGCTCCCCTCGATGATATCCAGCTACTGTACCACAGAACTGCCACATCCCGCAACCTGTATGAAGCCAACTCTACGGACTCCGTATCTGAAGCATGTATAATCCTCAGAGTCCTCAGCATCTCATCTATAAAGCTCTGCGGGTCTTCCTCTGGTTTTGACCCATAAAACTCTGGCGGCTTCAGGGTAATAAAGTCACGGGCTCTTGCACTTACCGCCCTGTCTCCCAAGTCTACATCTTGCCGCTGAGCCTGTGCGGCAACTAACTGGGTCAATAACTGGATGGCCTCTGCCATTTGCTGGCCCGGAGCTGCTGGCGGTGGGACTAGAGGTGCGGGGGCTGGAGCTGGAACTCTTTCCTGCTCTGCTGGTGTAGGGGGAGCAGGAAAAGTCTGAGGGGGAGCAGGAAAAGTCTGAGGGGGAGCTTCATTATGAGATTCTCCTCCTTCTAGCTCCCGCTCGACTCTGTTGCCCGCCACCCTCTTGGCTTTCTCGGCCGTCGTAGCCTTTCTCTTCGGCGGCATTACTGAAACCATAGCATAGGATTAGGAAAGGAATGTGGAAGCATGGTAGCATAGCTCTATCGCACGATCTTAGGACACAAAGAAGGTCATATTTCCTAAATGCCCTGTAGCCCCCTATTTATAAGCGTGGCGCGCTACACACCCATAAACAAGACTCTACTAGACACGGCTCGTAGACAAACCCCTAGGACCGAACTGCTCTGATACCACTTCTGTCACGACCCGACTAGGGGCCGTGACGAGTACCCGATACTTGTACCGAGCACCCCTTATCTATCATATTACCTTTACCTCATGGCAAGCCATGTAAACAGAGCCATATTTTTTTTTCCTTTCTGAACATTAACATTAGCAGCGTCACCATAAACATAAGTAGTAATCTTTCCGCTATCGCGTTATACCGGGACGCGAACAATTCAAAAAAACAACACATCTAACTGTACATAGCTGACTGTGCATATCTATCTATGAGCCTCTAGACATAGTACACTTATATATATTAAGGGCCGAGTACTGTCGTGCCCGAATGTACATACACAAAATAGTACCGCTGGAGTGAGGCTCCGAAACAACTGGAGCGCTGTCAAGTGTGGCTGATAGAGCTTCTAAGGATCACGTCCACCTGTCTGCTGACCTGCGCGGCATGAAACGCAGCGTCCACAAGAAGGGACGTTAGTACGAATAGTGTACCGAGTATGTAAGGCATAAAAGATAATATAAACAGTAACATAGAGTACGATTAACAATATCATGGAGTCATAGGACATATACTGAGATAAGGAAGTAACCTGTACTTAGGGAGGCCCCTTTACTTTCAGAACACGGTGTCCTTTCTTCTCGTGTACGAAAAACAGTACAATTCAGTAAACGGTATCTTTTACTCACATTTATAGACGCTGAATACGTCGGCTCTCCCAACCCCCCTCCCCAACGGTATCCCAACACATCACATCATATATATCATACATCACATATATACAGACGCCGCGTACGGCTCCCCCATATCCCGCGTCCGGGCATCCCGCGTCCAGGATGAAATCCAGCTGAATCAGGTGGTGATATAACAATGGCCCTTCCCCTTTCACCATATACATATACGTATACATCTACTTCTCTATTATACATATACATGTCTATACACATATCCCTGTATCATATAACCAGCATGCACGGGAGTCCACAGAAAGTTACGTCTATCGGAGTGACATAAAGTCGGTAACCTCCGATTACATTAGAGAATACTCGTGATCGCTTTGTCTCACCTTGAAGGAACGAGTATTTTAAGGTGAGACTATCAACGGAGAATAATATCAAAGTAAACGTAGAATGAAATCGTGGGCATCATAGATGACAGTTCATAGGCTTTGGGGTCTTTAGAAAGTAAAGTCATAGCTGGGAAATATAAATAGGATTCAAAAATTATTTTATCATTTTCATGTTTACATAAGATACTTAGCTTAGTCATCTTAGTCATAGAGTCGTTCCGGTAGTACGTATCATAGGCATATCCTCTTATCTAACATCACTGTTATCATTATCGTCATGGAAGTGCCCTCGTTAGAGGAGTCATAGTACTTATCATTTGGTAACGAAATCGGGATCAAAAGATTCCCTTGGATTCAACCTCTAGTAAGTTCAACATGACTATAAGGAAAATACGAGAGCAACGGGCCCACCTCGGGCCGAATGAGGTAGCGTATACGATTTGCATGTGTTACATGTCATGGCGTTGCTTGTGAGGGTTTTAGGGTAGTCGGGTCCCATCCATGCAAGTTCTAGGGATTTAGAAGGTCTTTCCAACATTTTGCATATTTTCTAGTTCAATTCTACTAAAGGAAAAAGAGGAAACTTTAGGTGCGGATTCCGGGGAATAGGGTTGTCCCCGAGGCTCGTACCCGACTTATTACATCTAAGGCATGCCATAGAAAGAAGGGTGAAGCCTTACATACCTCTTTTCGCTCCTTTGGCTATCCCGAATTCAACTCGCAAATCCGCCAAAATCTACAAATTGGTCAAGTTTACCAAACATGATTAGTGCCTTTAGAATTGAATTCTTAAAATGATACTTGGCTACCGAAATTTCGGCATCACTTCCTCTGTAAATATACCATCCTCAACCTTCAACTTAGTCAAATTCCAATCAATCACAATCCGGGAATTCAAACCCGGCCAAACTATCAACATAAACTCAACAACCACACTAGCGATTCACATATTCAATTCAAGATATATCCCTACATTTCAAGTAGCATTCTACTTCCTTCAAGACTTTCTAATTCCAATAAAACAACAACAACCTTATAATATATATATTACAACAACATCAATACCAAAATCTTGACCACAAAATCAATAAGCCGTCTATATTCATTTCAAGGCAACTCAATTCAATGCAACTCAATTAAATTCATATGATACTCCAACAACTTAAGCAACATACTTCTTACCCAAAACCTTTTAACTTCAATGAAACAACAATAACACATACACTTAGCAATATTATCTCCACAATACAAAGACCATGCTAGCATTACACCAACTCTTCCCATAATCCACAACCAACACAAATTTCACTCCTTAACCATTAAATCCTTATTTTACATCATAGAACTTACCATAACAACAACTACAATGCTAAGTAAAATTAATTTCACCACCCTACACCATTCGGCCAACACACCCCATACACCTATTTTCATAAATTTCATCCATTTTAGCATACTACAACACATATAAACCATGTATAACACATAAAACAAGATTAGAATTCACCTTTCTTCTTCAACTTCTCACTTGGCTACAACTTGGCAAGTTGTATGTTTGTGAGTTTTTCTTGCTCCAACAACAACTCCACCTTGTTAAGCACCCTTTACTTGGTAGGAATTGATTTTTGAGAGAATTTTTATCAATTTTTCCTTGGAATTTTACTATGGCCGAAATGCCTTAGGGTTTTCTCCTTCTTTCTTTTCTTCTTGTTTTTGTTGAAATTTCTAGAGCTTGTTGTGATAAAGATGACTTAGTCATCTTTTTATTGACCAAAATTTTATTCAATAAGGGCTTGATCCATATGCATGGCCGGTTCGGCCTCAAATTTCCTTAAAAAAATATGTCAAGCCCACTTTATATTCTTAGCTAGTTCTTGTAATTTATGGAAACAATTTTTCCAACTTCCAAATTTGCCCTTCGTCGTTCTCTATATTTCCACTTCTAGACTCTTCATAAGCAACTCAATTGCCAAACAAAATAAAATATTGCCTTGCTTGTTGTTTTCCCGCATTTGTCTTGAATTATCCGATTGCATAAAATGCGGGATATAACAATATCTTTTAAGTTAGTCGATACCATTCTCTTGTCATATTCTTCCTTTTTATAAGCATTCACCTTCTGATGTCATATTATCAAAGGTCTTTACCAATAATTCTCAGCACCGTCTCAAATACCATCTTGACTTCTGTCCGTTTATTGCTGGCCTTCAAATCTCACTAACTTGTTTCAGCAAGGGATCTCACTTAAAGTTTAAGTATTCATATTAAATGTATTGCAGTGTCAGTTGTTTTCATCTTACACTTGCATCTCTCTCATCCGCTTCTCCCCTTTCGGGTGTACCTAAGTCATTATGTATTTATATTTTACTCTATGTCCCCATTTCCCATTTCCAAATTCATATGATTCTTTTCCAATACAGTTGGTATACTACACCATATCCATGTCTTCCTTTATATCATCTATAATTTAGATTACCCATGTATGAACCTCTAACACAATCACGAGGCGATGAGAACTCTCGATATATAGTACAAAATCTTATCTTATGGTTGGTACCCGAGCAATGTAATTAATGTAACAATTTATCCGAAGCCACATTCATTCAAATCAGTAATTAGCTAATGCTTATAGTCATTTCAAATTCTCCATTTGGTAGCACTTATATTCTAATTATAAGTGTCCCAAGCTTTCTTATAACACTATCTTTATCCCAACGGATATCACCTGTTTCCTCTAATAACTTCACAATACATCAGTTGTTTCACAAATCGACAATCCTTGTCCTTTAAGGATTTCACTATTTCCGAGGTGAAGTCACATACACGCAGTACTCCTTTATGCCTCATGCTCTTTCACCCTTGTTGTATACCCAACGCTAACTTCTAACTTACCCAGAATCATATCAAATTCATCTTAATAGTGGTCTTGTCTTACTACCTTCTCGTCGCATTACACCTTAAGTTTGTAGCTATATATTTCCCTTTTAGCCTATACTCATACTCAATAAATTACCTCTGTCTTGAGTGCTTCCTTTAATATTCCTTCCGTTTCTCCAGTCTATGTCCATCTTTTATTTTGTGTACGAGGAATCTCATGCTACTCCTGTATCCTTCTGAAAACACTACTTCTACATAACCCCTTTCTCATTTTCAGAACATATTATGTTCATCCCTATTTGTTCTTATCATACCAGTCATTTCTGGCATTCATTCTGTCTCGTTGCTCATCTTCCCTTAGTTCGGTCTTTCACAATTCTGTCGCTTATATTACTCATTTTCTCAGCTATACACGTCATAACACATCGCTACACTGTAATCCCACTCGCTTTCTTCTAATCTTCTTCTTTCTATTAACTCCTTCTCTTCCTGTGCTCGCTTTCACTTTCGTTACCACTTGATCTCTATTCTGAACTTTCCCTATAGGACTTTGTAAGTCCTTTTTTTTTTGTTCTATATTTGTTTTTCCATTTCACACTGATCACATCATATCCTTTAGTTACTTCCTTGCTAGGCTTTACTCATTTCTATAACAATCCTTATGGTATTCACATTACATCCTGTTCGTAATCCATCTTATAACATAACACCCTTTAACTTTATTCACGATTCTTACTATGTTTTAATTACACTCTGTGGACTAGTCGTACTTAACCTTTCACCCTTTCTGATCGATCTTGCCCTTAGTATCTCACAAGCTGTCTTATTAATACCTTTATAATTTGTCATAACTCTTCCTCCCGCGAACTTTTATCTCAATCATACTATTACTCCTTTTAACTGTAAACTCGTCGTAATTTATCCCTACTTATCGGTTCACTTTATACCTTAATAAAATGTTTTGTTAAGAGTTGCCACCTTTTTCAAAATCATCCCTTAGTATCACAAGCCCTTCCGAATCATCTTAGCATTTCATTAATAACACGTGGAACACATGATCCATGACAGCTCACAAGTTTGAGTTTTCCTTTCACGAATTCCATCTCCAATTAGTTGATTAAAACTAATAAACTCAAAGAACACAAGAACACTCCCACTCCAAGGTTACGTCACCATGAAGCGTCCTCCGAAACCACACAAGAAGAACTAGAATTCGACAAGCACCACGAGACTTCCATCGCTTAACTCACATAGTTTACCCTCAGAATTTTCTTTTTTGTGTCATGAACGAACTATTTAGTTCACAAACTACTTGTTGTATGTTTTGTACTCTTCCAATAAAAATGAAACGTAATCGTGGACGTTTTTACTCTTCAACATGAGCCTCTTCTAAGGTAAAATATGACTGGAAAGTATTCTTGTCCATTCAAATGAATTCCAAACTTTACTGCTCATATATGCTTCTTCGAAATAAAATTTACCAAATAAGGATGATGCTTCTTACAAATGACATGGAGGGTATCTCTTAATATTTAATCCCACATGATAAATTTACCATATCGATACCGACCTCATAATTACTATTACTATCAATTCAACGGTTAACTTATTCCTCAAAGTCAGTTGTACTCACCACTTAGTCAAATCCTATCATTACTATCGACACGACCTTTCAAGAATATTACGAACTTATATCTCATTCCCTTTTTATTTCTAGGAAAATTTTGGCAGAGTTTCCTCTGTATTTCTTACTATCTCAAAACCTGTACGCAGGAAATACCAACAATGCCTCACAGGGCCAACATATATACGCATATATCATATCGCATCATAGCCATACAGGGTTCCCAATTTTCAGTAAAAAGTATAAAGGTGTCAAAACTTACCTCACATATTGCACCTCGAGACGTACCTGATCCTTTAACGATCTGTCCTGTTATACCTTCCTATCTACCTTCTCTTTCATCCTTCAACTTTACATTTCAATCATATTTCAATATTCTTACCTTATCCGACATGCCTATTTCACACCATTTCTTACCTGTGTACTGTGTAGCTCCAGATATCATCAGTCACTTTCTTCTGTCAATGTCGTTCCTCAGCTGAAATCAAAGGTTAGTATAAGGAATTTCATTTCCTATGGCTGGGCTCTATCGTACGATCTTAGATATGAAAGAAAGGTAACATCCTAAATGTCATGTAGCTTCCTGTTTATAGATGTGGTGCACAACACACCGATAAACAAGACTCTACTAGACACGGTCTGTACACACTCCGAGGACGAACTGCTCTGATACCACTTTTGTCACGACCCAACCCCATGTGCCATGACTAGTGCCCGAGCTGGACACCCGTATATGAACCTGTTAAAAATAATCAAACTGAATCTATGAACAATATGGAAACTTGCAAAAGAACTCCAACCATTCATAACGTCATCATATATGTATATTCAGATAAACTGCCTCCTGAGGAGTCACAACTGATCAAATCATAAAATGATACGCAAGCCGACAAGGCTGCCACTACACATCAACATTATGTCATATGCAAGCCGACAAAGATGCCACTGCAGACGGACATCATATCATAGCACATCGGATAGACACAGCTGAACAGAATTTATACGCAACCCACACATATGTCTACAGACCTCTAAGAGTATCGATAACGAAATATGGCGGGACAGGGCCCCGCCCCACCCCTGGATAAAAATATATATATACATTATAAGATCCGAACCAAAGGTCTAGAGTCTGGAACAACGGAGCTCTCCAAGACAGCTGAATAGAAGTCCTATGCTGAAGGGTCACCAAACCGACTATCTGTACCTGCGGGCAGGAAACGCAGCCCCCCGAAGAAAGGGGGGTCAGTACGGAATATGTACTGAGTATATAAAGCATGAAATATAGTAAAAAGGGTCATAACTGAAATAAGGAGTACAGAAAACAAGTACTATGTCCACAATACCAAAACACTTGTCCTTTTGAAACATAAATCATACATGTCAATATCATATATCATACCCGGCTCATTATTGGACTCGGTGAACGTGGTCGCCACACCGCCTTTGGCGCCATAACACAGCATAACTCCATAACACAGCATAACGCCATAACATAGCATAACTCCATAACACAGCATAACTCCATAACACAGCATAACACCATCATATATATATATATATATATATATATATATATATATATATATATCATATTCCGGCTCTCTAGTGAGGGACTCAGTGAACAATGCATTGAAATTGTGCACAATAACATACCCGGCCCGGGACTCGGTGAAGGACATAATGAGGCATGCACGAGTAGAGAAATGTGAGCAACCATATGCAATTTAAAACATTATCAAGACTCAAACAGAATAAGAAGAAGGGGTTAACATCTGAGTATCAATAGCGACAATCATATAGAATATCCCCCGAATGTCATCATATCTAATATCAAGAGAGCCTTAGGAATCATAGACATGTGTCAATATAGTATGAAACAACTTATAGAAGTCAAAGACATTAGTTATCGTAGAGTTTCTAAGAATAGGAGCTTATATATATTGACTACTATCCAACGTACAGAAAACTGAAGAGGGAAGCTCAATAATTTTAAGAGTTCTAGCATCAAGAAGTGAATAAAAATCATGAACCACACTTGAAACTTATCAATAGAATTACCCCAAATCTCATATCGTTTGTCACTTAAATTTAAGACATGCCAAAAGAAAGAAGGGATAGCTTTACATACCTGTTAACGATTAATCGTAATCTCGTTCGCTTCGTCGCCCCTTTAGCCTATTTAATATAAAAGTAACGCTATCGTTAGTAAACTATACTTCCTAGCTCATAAATCTGTAACCAATCGCCTATAGAACTTATTCTTTAACTTATACTTTCTCGATTAGGGTTTTCATTAGTTAAGGACTTAACGAAAATCGGGCAGCATTTCCCCTATGTTCACCTAGCCTGAATTTCCAATTATCCTCTTGTTATCACAGAAATACCAACAATGATAACAATAGAAATATTCATATAGAATCCTTACAATTCAGCCCATAAACAATTCTAACAATCCGATAACCCTTTTTAATCCTTTTCAACTCACAATTTCGTATAACAACGATTTCATGCAATTTCTTACTTCCAATTTCATGCAATCCAATTTTAACCCTTCTCTTACAATACCATTAATACAATTATACTATAAAATAATAAAATCTTACCTAAAATTTCTCAGAGGAATTTCTACACTCAATTGCTCCAATTTCACAATTTCTTCTTCCTCAATTCAATATCCAATGTTGCTATCACCTCCTTGAACTTGCAAATCATCTTGGAATTAAATCAAAGAAAAAAAAACCACAAAATTTTCTTGGCCATGGCTGGCCGTGAGCAGCAGCCATGGCCAAGCTCTCTTCTCTCCTTTTTTTTTTTGTTTGCAAGAAAATGAATTTTTTTGTGTTGAATTATCCTTTACTAAATTGTGCATATATACATTGCCTCTTGCATTGCCACGTTAATGTCCTAAGTGCAGCCCACTTGGTGACCACGTGGCAGCCCACTTGCCAACTTATTATTTATTTATTTTCGGGTAGGGCCCACAAGGCTTAATTAAATTAATTAATCACTAATCCCTTACTTAATAATTTACTCATAATTAATTAGTTCCTAATCTCTAATAATATTTCTACACTAACTAAAATTAAAAATTAAAAGTTCCTATTTCATGTCCGAAAATAATCCTGTCTTTAACTTGAGTCGATTTGCTTGCGAATAATTCGGCGTATAAAAATACGGGGTATAACAGTCAAACACTTATAATTCTATATACGTTCCATTTCTTGATTTTACAAAGGGGAAGATGGAACAAAAAAGGTACTCTTTCTCTACAGCAAAATATTTTGTAAGCTTTCATCCCTCTTTTATTTAATTGTTTGTAACATTTTGCATCGTTGATTATTTCCTCTCTAGAAAGCAAGGAATTCATAATATTACTTGGTAAGAGAAGTCAGATGCTGATGTGATTTAATTTTCACCGGAATAACCACCAAGTCGTAGGTTTCTTCATAGTGAAGTAAGGTGGAAAAAGAGTAGTTCTGGGCATATAAGGTAAAAATTCTCCTCTCCTAGGTATATTTAAATTTATCAAGGTGATAGCTGAATGGTGAGATGAAAACTTTTTTTTTTTTGCATTTAAACCACCAAACCAAGTTTGGCAGTGTTTTATTAAAAATAGTAAGTTTTCTGTACAATAGTGTAAAGAAAGAAAAAGAAAAGAAAAACAAATGAAAAAAATCCTAATAAAAGAAAAAGGACTGAAATGTAAACTACATCCAAAGACTGTATGGAAGCTAATCTACTGCAAATCCTCTGGCCTTGCCTTGACACCATCTCAAACACCTACAAGATCTCACCAGGTGCTATGGTTCGAAGTCAAATGAATACATATTCAGGCTTCCAGGATGGAGTAGAATTCCTCCATGTTCCTTCAGATGTAGCTGCTATCTCCTTGCCTTGATGTTGAACTTTGTTTGCCATTGTCTCAAAATTCCTGAATGAACCAATCTTTAGAAGTCTTATAAGAGACTGAGCTTCAAGCTAATACCACTCTTGTACTCTTACCAAAGATAGTTCCATACAGGTACATGTGCTATTCATGGCATGTTGAGATGTAACCTTGTTGCTGCTACTGCTCTGCAGATTGCTATTAATCTCCAGGGATATGATGATCCTTAGCTGTCCTGATCCTCATGTATGGTATATGTGACTTTTCTGTATTTAGAATTTTCCTTGCTTTCATAGGAAGTGAAGTGAAACTATGAAAATGATGATCACCTGCAAAATCAAAAGCATAGTCAGAAAATGCTCCACCCTCACTTCCTTATCCCTCCTCAACCTTGAAATATCATTTATCATAATTGATATACTCCATGGAGTCTCCCACTGACCAGTTAATATCATCTTCATGGTCATTGAGTTTGTTTCCATCACCACTGGCACCAGACTGTGTGTAACACAGTACTTAAGACCCTCATGTAGTGCCCTTGCTTCAGCTATCAAATTTGAACCATCTGATATCCTTCTTGCTGCTGCATACTGAAAATCGCCTACTGCATTTCTAATACAAAAGGCCACAGAGCTTGGTCCAGGATTTCCCCTAGAAGCTCCATCAGAATTGCATTTATACCATCCTGGCATAGGAAAATCCCATTTCACTATCTTGCTTACAATTCTTGGCCTGTATGATTCAAAGACTTGTAGGATTTGAGGTATGCATCTTGGTAAGTTGTTCTGCCCTGGAAACCCCATTCTACACAATTGATATATGATCATGTTTATTTCAAAAATCACTTTGTTGATGGACATCCTCCCTCCATGTAGGACTGTATTCCTCCACTTCTATATCTGCCACATAGTGACCATTGGAATAGCTTTAAAGATGGTTCTGAACTTTGAGGGGCAATCTGCATTCCACCAGACTTGAAGAATCTGCCTGACTTGTTGAAACTGTGTTGTGATGCCAACAACAGTTTTAACATAAGTCCACATTTTTGTAGCAACATTTCCTGTAACAAACAAATGATCCAAAGTTTCATATTGCCTATGATCACAGCAGTAACAGGTTGCCTCAGTATGTACCCCAATCCTTCTTACTACCTCTCCAACTGGTATTTTGTACTTCCACAACCTCCAGAATAAGAAGGATATCTTAAAAGGTACCCCTGATATCCACATGTTCTTAAAGACATCTTACTTGACGGCTTTGCTCCTCAGTAATTCCCATGCAGTGCCTACAGTAAATTTGCTTGATGCTGTCATCATCCATCTTGGCCTATACCACTCTTCTTTTGGTTCATGAAAGTGCAATTCTTCTAATATATGATCCACAATATCGATAGGGAATAACTGCTGCAGTCTTCCTATATTCCTACCATCTTGCAACATAAGTTCTTTTACATCTTGAACACCCTCATCTATCACAAAATCATCTGGAATGATGTGATATAGAGCCCCTAGCATTGTCCAGTTGTCAAACCATACATTTGCAGTTCCACTCCTTGGTTCCCACCATATTTCTTGCTCTATATTATCTCTAGACTCTATCATAGCCTTCCATACTTGAGAACTTCCCTTCCACTGCACAGTTTGAGGACTGTTCCTTTTGCAATATTTGATCCACATGTAGTTTGCCCATATAGTATTTGTTGTCCTGAATTTCCACCAAAGTTTTGCACATAAGGCTTTAGATACATCAAACAAAGATCTAAAGCCTACTCCTCCTTCCTCTTTTGGCATACACAAGTTTAGCCATGATGACCAGTGTCTTCTTCTGCCTTCCTCACTATTATTCCAGAAGAATCTTCAGAAGATTTTATGCATATCATTGATAACACATTTTGGAGGTTTGATGGCTGACAATAAATGTATTGGCATACTCATTAGTACATTATTGATCAGAACAGCTTTTCCTCCAAATGATAGCAATCTTCCTTTCAAAGTCTGTAGCCTATTCTTGACTTTCTTGATCAGATCATTATAATCAGCCTTCCTCTTCCTTGAATGTGTGACAGGACAACCCAAATATGTAAAAGGAAAAGTTCTTCTTTTAAAACCAGTAATATTCTCCACCTGTTATATCAGCACATTAGACACCTTACTATATACATAGAATGAGCTCTTGCCTTTATTTATAAGTTGGCCTGATACCTGCTCATATGCATGTAATACCTCCATAATTAGCTCTAAAGATCTAGCATCAGCAGATGAAAAAATTATTGTGTCATCTGTATATGCCAGACTGTTCAGATTTGCACTCTATTTGGGCATTCCATAACTTCTGAAATCATTATTCTTAAATAAAGTATTCAATGCTCTAGATAAAACTTCAGCAGATAAGATGAACAAAGCAAGAGAGAGTGGATCTCCTTGTTTTACACCCCTGGTGGAATGAAAGAAACCATAAGCTTAACCATTAAGGAGTATGGAATACCAATTATTTGTTATCAGCCTCCAAACCATATCTATGAAAATTTCTACAAATCCCATCTTCCTTAAAACTCTGATCAAGTAACTCCATGATAATCTATCATTTGCTTTAGCCATGTCGAGCTTAAGTACAACATTAGCTGGTTTTCCTCTTAGTCTAATGTCAGTCACTACTTCTTGAGTTAGAAGGACATTTTCAATGATACATCTGCCCTTAACAAATCAAGAATGGTTGGGAGATATCAGAGAAGGTAGAATGCCTTCCAGTTTATCCTGAACCACTCTAGAAATAACCTTGTTGATGAAGTTGCTGAGACTAATTGGTCTCATATCAGCAAAGCTCTCAATTTTATTTTTCTTTGGTAATAGTACCGGGTTGGTATGTGTGACTGACTTTGGAAGAGTTTGCCCATCAAAGAAGGCTTTCACAAGATTGTATACATCAGCACCAACAATTACTCAACACACCTGATAATATATTCCAATCATACCATCTGGACCACCAGCACTATCTGCAGATATTTCAACTACAACCTTCTTCACCTCCTCTAAAGTTGGCATGTTTACTAGCTGATTGTTAGTATCCTGATCCACCATACTTGGAACATGTTGTATCAATTCAAAATCTAATGGATAAACCTCTTGAGAGAACTGCTGTTGGTAAAATCTACAAGCTTCTTCTGCCAAAACTGACTCCCCTTCTATCCATACTCCTTGCTGATTCTAAATTCTTCTGACCTGCAATCTCTTTCTCCTACCATTCACAATACTATGAAAGTACTTGTATTCCTGTCACCCTCAGCAAAACTAGTCATATGTTACTTTTGTCTCCAAAATTCTTCCTTATAGTGAACATACTTCTTCAATGCTGCTTGTGCTTGCTGTAGCACCATCCTATTCATAGGATTAGGATCCTCTTCAAAACATTGTTCTTTAATTCTCACCACCTCTTCCCTTACTGTTAGTTGCTTGAAGATATCACGAAAAGTTGCCTTACTCCATGCAGAAAAAGCAGACTTCACATTCTTCAATTTCAGCTTAAATCTGATAAAATCATCCCCTTCAAAATCTGTGATCCATGGCTGATTAACCACCTCTAAGAAAGATTCATTTTCTATCCCGAATTTTAGAAATCTGAAAGGCTTCCTTATGTGATGTGAAGATTCACCACAAGTAAGTAATAAAGGGGCATGGTCTGAGCCAGTTCTGGATAAATGTTGCACCTCCATATGGCAAACCAATCTTGTAATTTAGAGTTTGCAATCATTCTATCCAATCTCTTGAAAATACAATTACTACCTGCCCTCCCTTTCCACGAAGTAAACAGACTCCCCTTATAATTTATATCAAACAGCTCACATGAATTAATACAAAATGCAAAATCCTCATATTCATCTGGAGATACAGGTAAACTACCAATCTTCTCATCTTCATTCATAATGACATTAAAATCACCCCTTACCAAGCAAGGCAATTCCATTTGATCAGCCAAACTATACAGACTATCCCATAAACTGATTCTTTCCAGATGATCACACTTTGCATAGACCATAGTTACCATAAGTGACTTATTCCACTCTTGGAAAAACAGCTTTATAGTAATTTGTTGTTCTAGGTCTTGCAGAATCTCCACATCCACATTATCATTTACAAAGAACCATATTTTACCATTGCAGTTGTAATGGGCATATCTCATGCCTAATCTCCTTCTAAATCCCTGAATATGCCTAAAGTGTTGAAAAGGCTCCATTAAAGCTATAATGGAGAATTTATGATGTCTGTGCAGCATTTGGACTCTGTGAAAAGCTTGTTGTGTGTTCACAGATCTGATATTCCAAAAGAGTGTCTTCATCATCATTTAAAAATAGGCTTACAACCACTCCTTGGTACTACTCTTATAGGAATAGTACCTGTGATTACTTGTTTCTTTCCTTTCTTAGAGCCTTTCTGTCTAGATCTTGGTGAGATGCCAGCTTCTTTGACCATATTATTAAAAACCTGCTCCACTGAAACCTCTTCTTCACTTTCTTTGAATTTGTTCTTTCCCTCATCATGTTCCACCTCAGCTCCCACATTAATATTATGAGAGATCACATTATACAGTTCCTTCAAAGGAGATTGTTTTCTTTGAGGAGCCAGTGGCTGCACATTGTCCATTTCCACTTGTGCCATTGCCAACTCCTTGATCACTTCCCTCTCAGGAGGAAATGAACCAATGCCATTGTCATTAAATGAGATGCTCAAATCTCCCTCCTTCATGATATTATCAGGAGAGAAATAAATTTCCTAGACCTGATACAAAGATGGAATACTTAATGTCTGATCTGTTTGATTATCTGCAACCTCCAAATCCCCTTTGGCATTTGCCAAACTATCAGCCCCCTGAGTCTGCATTTCATCGTCAAATTATTCTAGAGTATGCAAATCATCAAAGTTTTCCATCTTCTCATATGTACCATCACCATCTGGGACCTTTTCTATCTGCTCCATGATAAATCCTGAGGCATGTCCATGCTTAGAATGGCATGTAATTTCACATGTATTTTGTATCCTGAGATCCTGATACCTTGCACCTCTGTCCTCTAAATTTTTTTCAAGATCATTTTCCTCAACAGCAATGACAACCTCATCAATTATGTTTCCCACACTTGCACTTCTGTCCTCCAAATTCTTGTCAGGATCATTTTCCTCAACAGCAATGACACCCTCATCAATCATGCTTCCCACACTTGCACTTATGTCCTCTAAATTATTGTTAGGATCATCTTCCTCAACAACAATGACACCCTCATCAACCATATCTCCCACACTTTCATTCTCATCTTTTGTTGTCTGACCTGATTGTTCACCATTTGAATCCATTTTTCTTTCTGTATTTTTGATGTTATCTTCTCTATCATTGACTACCACACATGGTACCAAATTTTGAGCATTCTCCTCCATTCCTTTCTTATCAAAAGATTGATCAGCTTGTTCCTTACCCTTTTCTACCTCCTTGACCTTGTCATCTGCTCCCTTATCCTCTACATTGTTATTGACTTCTCCTTCTATGATTTTTCCTAACACATTAAAATTATTATGTGTAGAAATTGTACTTTCAGGGGCAAGAACACTCTTGTTCCTAGCCTCAGCAGGAATCTTAGTTATCTTTTTTCCTTTGTCATTTATTCCAAGATAAGTAACAACCTTCCCACTTGATAGAACTTTACGCACATATGTTTGGACAGGATATCTCCATCCCTGTTGTCTTCTTCTTCTTCCTACTGTAGATGTTGTAGCCATATTTGACACATCATCCTTCTCAAGCTCCTTCTCCTCTTCCTTTGCCTCTTCTTTTGTGTCTGCCACCAGTTCAGGATGCAATACACGACAGTCCTCATTTGCATGACCTTGAAACATGCATTCTGTGAAATACTTTGGTAAATGATCATATTGTATTCTCACTTTTACCACCCTAATCTCCTTAGTCTTCTCATCTTCAATTTCCATCAGAACAAACATAGGAAGATCAGATAACAAATCTACTTGAACCTTAACCCTTGCGCAGTTAGGTCTAGTTTTGTTCATGGTGGCCATGTCTAATACTAAGGGTTTCCCAACTGCAGATGCCAAAGTAAACAAAGATTCTTTGACAAAAAACGTGGGAAGCAGATTTGGAAAAGAGATCCAAGCCATGGCTATTGACGTTTCTTCCTCAACCTTAAAGTTAGAATCATAAATTAATGGCCTCATTTGATACGTAAAACCATCCTTAGATTTCAACCAAAAAGCACCCTTTGAGGACATATTAATGAAGTCCTCTATTAGAGAACATCTTATCAATAAGTGTCTATCTCTCAAGAGACCAATATCACACTTTTCTTTCACACCACACTGTTGAGGAATAATAGTTCTTAATTCTTGCAACTCCGGCCATCCATAAGAAAACTTACCAACAATGGCATGTTTTAGGTTTTCAATCTGCTCCATTCTAGATACTTCAGCAGTTGTCCAACGCACAACAGGGATGCCATCAACATATGTTACCTCCTTCGTTGGTATGGGATCACAGTGGGCATTGGACGTGGGAGTTGTTCTATGCACAATTGTTTGAGCATAGTTTGGAGAAGAAGAAGTGGACGGGAAAGTTGGTTGAATATCATGGGATTGCGGGTGAGTGAGGGGTGGGTAGTGTATAATGTTGGTTGTTGGTGGAGGCTGACCAGCCACCGGTGACGGCTGGCCAGCGGTCAAGGTGGCCATAGCTAAATTAGGGTTTAGTAACTAGGGCTGCATGGGGACGTAGGAGAGAGAAGAGAGCAAATGATATTAATGGTGAGATGAAAACTATGGAATTAATGGCAGGAAATCATATAAGTTGTTGTTCTTGAATTTGGAAGAAGAAAGTGTATAAAGATATCATATACGAAGCGTATATTGGACTTGTTATTGTAATTAGGAAAGAAGATGGGGACTTCTTGTTTCCTAAGTTAATGAGCTTGTAGCTTGTTATTGTTGATTGAGATTGTCGGCTACCTTGTAGATGTTAATATTCCTAAAAGTAGGCTTGGGAAAGTAAAGGAAAATAGAGGAGATGTTGTTCAAGTTTTGTTAGAATGTGTTTAACGTTTGTAATCTGTCAATAAGAGCTATCGTGATGTTAGTATCATGTTTGTGGTTGTTGGAGATTCCACTTGGAGGGAGACTAAACTCGTGAGCCTATGAAAAGGAGTTGATACAAGCCCTAGATTGTTTAGCAGGTTAAGTGTATAGCTAGAATGCTTGGACGTCAGCTGGGATTGGCGAGTTCCGCCTCATTCTGGAGCTGTGCTGAGTCATGTATAGATATGCATGATTATGGGTATATCAGGGCCCTGTCCTGACTCATAATATTCAGTTTATTTCTTAGAGACTTCTGCAGACCACTCCTGTGGTATATTTGTCGAGATGTCGACAAAGAGATATCAGTTGAGTCATTTGTGGATTTTAAAAGAGTATGTATTTTAGATGATTTCCATTGGTTTAAAGTACTTATTTGATTGAAAGTTTTCATAATCGTTATAAAGATAATAATTTCTATTTGGAAAAGTTTCGTTGTTTTAAAAGTGTTTTGAAATGACTGGTTTTGATTGAGCGAATGTCTAAGGGTTCGCTCGACTCTGATGAGAGTCAGGTGCCCGTCATGCCCTACCATTGCTAGGGTGTGACAGTACTAGGGCTTGAAGAATGTGAAAAACTAATTTTTAGAATCTAAGTGTTGTTTTTATACAAGTCCTAACTCGTCCCCAGGCCTTGCTTCGCGAGAATTTAGACGCACCAGGTCATCTGGGGGTGCCACAAACCAGTAAAGTGAGGCCAAAGACGAGGATTTTTGTGAGCCTGACTTTCTCTCCTCGTTTGCCTTCCTCTCCTCGCGAGGATTTTGGCGAGCCCGAACTGCTCTCAGTAGAACAACCATACATTTTGAAGAGATGTTTGATTCACCTTCATAATATACCGTTAGAAATTTATTTAAACGAAATACAACTTTCATGTTTTACGTTTTCTCAAATTCTTAACAAAATTTCACTAAATTGGGCTGGAAGGAAAACCTACCGAAAACTTAGCCGATTCTATCGAATCTGAGCACCCCTCTATTAGCTATTTTGAGATGATCCTATCTCCTTGATCCGGACTCTGATTTGCCTGATTGTTATATTCCTAGAAAGGTATTTCTATGTACTACAACTTTCATTGAGGATCCTTTTCCAAATTCCCAACAAATCAAGGTGTTATGGTTGCCCAAAGTAGGCCCCTTAGCCACTTTTGTAAAATGTTCAAACCTTCAAATTTTCTCTGAAACTCTAACGATACGAGTATAACCTTTATTTTAAGATATGGGGTGTTACATAAACCTTGGATACCGTGTCACTCAATCCACGATTCCGGAATAACTGTCGGATATCGGACTCTCATGTCACTCTCATGCAAACTGAGCCCATCTCATTCTACTGTTTCCTCAAGTATCATCAATGTATCAACAGCATATAATGAGGATGAAAATGCATGCAATGTATGAGTCAACATCAATAATCAGATAAATATCACAAGTACCAAGCATGGGTACGCCAACCATATCATGAAAGACTACATAAGTCATATAGAATACTATCCTCTGATCAAATGTCAACAAGTATGATTCTAAAATATCATGATCAAGATATAACAATAGTCTCCAATATCTACAATCACTAAGTGGCATTAGGCCCACCAATAGAACAATCAAGTCATAACACAACAGGGTGGCTAGCCCCAATCACACAGCAGGGCCAACCTAAGATAACATCCAACCCAACTTCATACCTAAAGGTTTACATGCTTTCTTCGGTAATATCATCTAAATATATGCTTCACTAAATGAAGTCTCACCATAGGTGTTACATCTCGGAGATTCAGACTATTGCATGGTGAGTAGATTAATGCGAGCTTTAGGTGAACATGAAGTCCTTATAAGATTAAAGAGAGTATCTGATGACTTTAAGCGCATACCATAAGATTTTAAAGTCATATGAATCAGTGAAACTAAAGTTCATCGAAGCATGTAGAATGTAAATCACATTTGGGGAGGTTTCGCAACAAATGAGCTATAATTTGTTTACTGATGTCTTGAGGGGGAGCTATAGGTCCCCTTAGATGGTTAATGAAGTGTTATGCAAGTTCCAATAAGGTTCCATAAAGATTGGGGGCTGAACGAATCGACGAAAATAAATTTCGGGAAAAAAGGGATTGAATGCCCATTTGTACAGACTGTATAATTTATGCGGCCAGTATAATTGGTTGACCCCCTCCGTAGAACAATTCCAGAAATGGGTGACCCTCTGGTTGTTATATCCCGCATTTTGTGCATTCGGATATTTCAAGATAATTGCGAGAAGTTAAGGGCAAGGCTATATTTTTTATCTTGTTTAGCACACAAGACGTTTATGAAAGCTGTTGATGTGGAAATATTGAGAAAGGCTAGGGGTAAAAAGGGGAATTCATAAGGTGGTCTATGGTAATATTGAGGAAGGCTGAGGGCAAATTCGGAATTTGGAAAATAATTTTTCATGAATTCCAAACCAAAAAAAAAAGAAAAAAAAATAATGGTCTTGAAGAGCCAAGTGGACCGTCCAAGTATGGTGTGGGCTAAGGCCCACATGGAGGTATAAAATAAATAAGACCAAAAGAAGACAAGTTGGTCATATTATTCATTTCTTATCCCTTAGAAATTACAAGAAACTTGGAGAGACAAAAAACAAACAAGGCTATTCGGCCATAGATTCCCAAACAAGAACCTTGGAAAAAAATTGTTCAAAAATTATTTTATCCTAGCAATTCTACAAATTGGAAGGTCCCTAGCAAAGTGAAGTAGTCATTGGAGCATGTAAAGTATTCATTCTTGCAAGCTACAAATCCTAGCTAAGTGAGAAGTTAAAGGAAAAAGGTAAGGAATAATCCTCTTCTTATAAGTTATGGATGATTATGTATGTTGTAGTAGGTAAAAGTGGATGAAATTCATGAAAATAGGGATATGTGTTGTGGCCGTGTGGTTGTTGTGTGGTGTGGAAGAGAATGAATCAATTTTTCTTAAGTATTTTGGTTGTTGTAATGGAATCTATGATGGAAATGAAAGTTTAATGATTCTAGTTGAAGTTGTAAGTGTTGGAGAGTTGTTTAGAAGCTAATGTGATGTTAAAAGCCATTTCTTGTATTTATGGAAAACAATGTTGTTAGTGTGTGAATTGTTGGTGTAGTTCATGAATTTGAAGGAAGGAAATGTGTTGTTATTGTTCTTGTTGCCTTTGGAAGGTTTCGGATGAAGTAGAGTATTGGTTGAATTGTTTTGAATATTGTACGGATTGTTTGAAGTATTCTTGAATATTGTGTGAATGGTTGCGGATTAGTACTTGAATATGTGGGCAATTATGAATTGAACATAAATGAAACGCCGTCGAAGTTTGTAGAAAGAAGTTGCTAATGTTAGTAAGCTTTTTGAATTGACTGTTGATATTGTTAGAATGACTGTTGGTATTGTTGTTGATAATTTGGCCGAGTTGAATTCTCGGACTTGTTGTTGATGATTTGGCCGAGTTAAATTCTCGGGGTTGTTGAATGTACAGGGGAAATGCTGCCGAAATTTCTGTAAATAAAGTGTTGGTTTAGAATTGGACTCTTAAGTGTTTATGGCTAATGTTTGGTATATACTAATATTGTTGTAGATCTTGCGAAGCCAAAGACTTAAGTTTGGATTAGCGTAGGAAGCGGGCAAGGTATGTGAGGCTTACCCTTTCTTTCTTTTGGCATGTCCTGGAGCTAAGTAAGCTATGATACATATCATGGGGTAACTCTATTCTTGATTCCGAGCTTGTTAATGATTCTTATTTACTTCTTGATGTGAGTATGCTTAGTATAGTCGAGATTATCATATGATTTAATAACGAGCAAAGCATAAAGAGATTCTTGTTTTTTTTAAATAATTCTATAAGTGTTAATGTCCCTAACTTTCGTAGACAGTCTCGGATTGCTTTAAAACGTTCGTAGAGGTTTCTATAATGAATAACGTTCCTAACTTTCATATGCTAACTCGGATTGTTTTGGAAACGTAGCGTAACGATATCCATAATGAATCCATTCCTAGATGTAGGATATTCTGAGTTCTTTAACCTCTTAAGCCCGAAGGGGCATTCTCAAGTTGTGCGACTTCATAATGCTGTCTAAATCCCGAAGGGGACATTCATAAGGTCTTTCTCTTACCTATGCATTTTACATTTAAATTTGTGAGTCTCGAAGGAGACAAATGAAAAGGGTTTGATTTCATACATGACGTCCATAATGTTTTTTTTTCTAAATGATTTCACGACGCGACTGAGCGTGCTATATAACATATGGCCTCGGCTTAAGTCCGGGTGTGCTATGGCCTCAGTTGATCTCTGATTGTGCTATGGCCTCAGCTTATGTCTGAGCGTGCTATATAACATATGGCCTCAGTTTATGTTATGCCAATTGAGTTGTGCATATGGTTTCACTAACAATTTCGAGAAAAATCAATTTTATACTAAAGGAAACATAAAGTAAGACTTTCAAAACCACTCCGAAGGGGTGCGAGATTTTACTATTTAGATTTTTAAAACCACTCCGAAGGGGGTGCGAGATTTTACTATTTTGTTTCATTTACGATTTATGTTTACACTCCATAGCATCATTTCTTTGTATGGATATTCGTGGATTAAGTTGTGTTGACATCATCATTATTATTATGCCAGAAGCGGCATGCCCGAAGGGGCCATCATTATTATTAAGCCGGAAGCGGCTGCCCGAAGGGGCCATCATTATTATTATGCCGGAAGCAGCATGCCCGAAGGGGCCATCATTGTTATTAAGCCAGAAGCGGCTGCCCGAAGGGGCCATCATTACTATGCCGGAAGCGGCCGTCCGAAAGGACTATTTGGTTAGCATGTCGGAAGAGGCACGTGTATTAGATTGCATCATTTGATTAAAGAATGTGTATTCGCTTGCATTATTTACTTAAGGATTGTTTTGAGACCTCGTGTATACATTTATGCTTCTCTAGCGAAGTCTGCAGCTATTGAGTTTGATTGTGATTTCTTCTCTCCTAAATTAAGCTGTGGTTATGATTTGTTACCGCTTTACATATTCAGTACATATTTCGTACTGACCCCCTTTTCTTCGGAGGCTGCGTTTCATGCCACGTAGGTACACCCAGATGAGTAGAAGACTTTGCTAGAAGGTGTTCCAGCGGGATTGGCGAGCTCCATCTCAGTTCGGAGTGTTGCCGGGTCAAAGTACTTATGTTATGGTAGTTTGTATATGTTAGAGACTTTGCAGACAGTGTTCTGTGGATAGGGCGTCGAGAAGTGCAAATCGTTTGTAAATGTTAAAGGAGTATGTATTTTCAGATGACCTCAGTTGGTAAAAAGTATGAAATTGATTGAAAGTTTTCATAATCTGTATAAAGACAACGATCTCTATTTGGAAAAGTTCCATGTTTTTTAAAAAAATTGAAATGACAGGTTTTGGTAAACCGAACATCCAAGGGTTCGCTCGACTATGATGAGAGTCGGGTGCCCATCATGCCCTATCAAGATTAGGGTGTGACAAAGTGGTATCAGAGCAGGTCGTCCTAGGGATTGTCTGCAAAGTCGTGTCTAGTAGAGTCTTGTTATCGGTGTGTTGTGCACCACATCT
The DNA here is from genome assembly GCF_019175385.1 of Lycium barbarum. Taxonomy (NCBI): domain Eukaryota; kingdom Viridiplantae; phylum Streptophyta; class Magnoliopsida; order Solanales; family Solanaceae; genus Lycium; species Lycium barbarum. The sequence continues at coordinate 102,711,500 of NC_083341.1, read as the reverse complement.
ATAAACAGGAGGCTACGAGACATTAATCGGGTCTCATTCTTTCTTTCATATCTAAGATCGTGCGAAAAAGCCCAGTCGTAGGAAATGAAGTCCCTCGTACTGACCTTTGATTTCAGCTAAAGGACGACTTTGACAGAAGAAAGCGACCGATGACATTAGCAGTTACAATGTACAGTGGTAAGTAACGGTGCGGAAGAGGCATGTTGGATAAGGTAAGAATATTGAAATATGATTGAAATATAAAGCTGGGGGGAATGAAAGTGAAAGTGAATATTGAAGATTGAAAAGGGTAAAATAGTAATTGTAAAGGAAAGGACGTATTATGAAAATGTCTCGGAATCTGTAAGACTTCGACTTGCTCCAGATCATGTGATGAAGGCCATGCGGTGAAGTGGATGCGATTATATCGGCATTAATGCACTGAATTTCATCGAAGTTTCGAGGTTAAGCGTGCTAAGTTGAGAGAAATATTAGGATGGGTGACCCCTGGGAAGTGTGCAAGAAATCCTATAGATTTAGACATAAGAGATAAATGGGAAGCTAGAGTAGCCTAAGGGAAATTAGAGTATACGGATTGACTGGAAACCTTAAGAGGTCGCATAGGACGAGGCAGACGTGAAAATAAAGGAGTAGCTCATAGCCACACTGGATCATCAAGTGAAGATTGCGTACCAAAGACGTGGCTTCTGTTAAGATACCGTGGCAAAACAATAATGGAGAGGAAATGACCTAGAAAGTCGAAGAAGAGATCGAGAAGAGGTATCCCCACTCATTCCCTATGCCTACAGGTAATTCGGATATGTGGATTGAAGAATGAGCTGTATGCGATAGCTATAAAAGAGATCTCCCCGAAGTGTTATAAGACCCCATAAGATAAGTTGAACATTCGAGGACGAATGTTCTAAAGGGGGGGAGGATGTTATATCCCGCATTTTGTGCATTCGGATATTTCAAGATAATTGCGAGAAGTTAAGGGCAAGGCTATATTTTTTATCTTGTTTAGCACACAAGTCGTTTATGAAAGCTATTGATGTGGAAATATTGAGAAAGGCTATGGGTAAAAAGGGGAATTCACAACGTGGTCTATGGTAATATTGAGGAAGGCTGAGGGCAAATTCGGAATTTGGAAAATAATTTTTCATGAATTCCAAAACAAAAAAAAAATAAAAAAAAATAATGGTCTTGAAGAGCCAAGTGGGCCGTCAAAGTATGGTGTGGGCCAAGGCCCACGTGGAGGCATAAAATAAATAAGACCAAAAGATGACAAGTTGGTCATATTATTCATTTCTTATCCCTTAGAAATTTCAAGAAACTTGGAGAGACAAAAAACAAAGAAGGCCATTCGGCCATAGCTTCCCAAACAAGAACCTTGGAAAAAAATTGTTCAAAAATTATTTTCTCCTAGCAATTCTACAAATTGGAAGGTCCCTAGCAAAGTGAAGTAGTCATTGGAGCAAGTAAAGTATTCATTCTTGCAAGCTACAAATCCTAGCTAAGTGAGAATTTAAAGGAAAAAGGTAAGGATTAATCCTTTTCTTATATGTTATGGATGATTATGTATGTTGTAGTAGGTAAAAGTGGATGAAATTCAGGAAAATAGGGATATGTGTTGTGGCCGTGTGGTTGTTGTGTGGTATGGAAGAGAATGAATCAATTTTTCTTAAGTATTTTTGTTGTTGTAATGGAATCTATGATGGAAATGAAAGTTTAATGATTCTAGTTGAAGTTGTAAGTGTTGGAGAGTTGTTTAGAAGCTAATGTGATGTTAAAAGCCATTTCTTGTATTTATGGAAAACAATGTTGTTAGTGTGTGAATTGTTTGTGTACTTCATGAATTTGAAGGAAGGAAATGTGTTGTTATTGTTCTTATTGCATTTGGAAGGTTTCGGATAAAGTAGAGTATTGGTTGAATTGTTTTGAATATTGTACGTATTGTTTGAAGTATTCTTGAATACTGTGTGAATGGTTGCGGATTAGTTCTTGAATATGTGGGCAATTATGAATTGAACATAAATGAAACGCCGTCGAAGTTTGTAGAAAGAAGTTGCTAATGTTAGTATGCTTTTTGAATTGATTGTTGATATTGTTAGAATGACTGTTGGTATTGTTGTTGATAATTTGGCCGAGTTGAATTCTCGGACTTGTTGTTGATGATTTGGCCGAGTTAAATTCTCGGGGTTGTTGAATGTACAGGGGAAATGCTGCCGAAATTTCTGTAAATAAAGTGTTGGTTTAGAATTGGACTCTTAAGTGTTTATGGCTAATGTTTGGTATATACTAATATTGTTGTAGATCTAGCGAAGCCAAAGCGTTAAGTTTGGATTAGCGTAGGAAGCGGGCAAGGTATGTAAGGCTTACCCTTTCTTTCTTTTGGCATGTCCTAGAGCTAAGTAAGCTATGATACGTATCTTGGGGTAACTCTATTCTTGATTCCGAGCTTGTTAATGATTCTTATTCACTTCTTGATGTGAGTATGCTTAGTATAGTCAAGATTATCATATGATTGAAAAACGAGCAAAGCATAAAGAGATTCTTGTTTTTTAAAGAATTCTATAAGTGTTAATGTCCCTAACTTTTGTAGACAGTCTCGGATTGCTTTAAAACGTTCGTAGAGTTTTCTATAATGAATAACGTTCCTAACTTTCAGATGCTAACTCGGATTGTTTTGGAAATGTAGCGTAACGATATCCATAATGAATCCATTCCTAGATGTAGGATATCCTGAGTTCTTTAACCTCTTATGCCCGAAGGGGCATTCTCAAGTTGTGCGACTTCATAATGTTGTCTGAATCCCGAAGGGGACATTCATAAGGTCTTTCTCTTACCTATGCATTTTACATTTAAATTTGTGAGTCTCGAAAGAGACAAATGAAAAGGGTTTGATTTCATACATGACGTCCATAATGGTTTTTTTTTCTAAATGATTTCATGACTCTACTGAGCGTGCTATATAACATATGGCCTCGGCTTTAGTCCGGGTGTGCAATGGTCTCAGCTGATCTCTGAGTGTGCTATGGCCTCATCTTATGTCTGAGCGTGCTATATAACATATGGCCTCAGTTTATGTTATGCCAATTGAGTTGTGCATATGGTTTCACTAATAATTTCGAGAAAAATCAGTTTTATACTAAAGAAAACATAAAGTTAGACTTTCAAAACCACTCCGAAGGGGGTGCGAGATTTTACTATTTAGATTTTTAAAACCACTCCGAAGGGGGTGCGAGATTTTAATTGTTTGTGTCATTTACGATTTATGTTTACACTCCATAGCATCATTTCTTTGTATGGATATTCGTGGATTAAGTTGTGTTGACATCATCATTATTATTATGCCGGAAGCGGCATGCCCGAAGGGGCCATCATTATTATTAAGCCGGAAGCGGCTGCCCGAAGGGGCCATCATTATTATTATGCCGGAAGCGGCATGCCCGAAGGGGCCATCATTATTATTAAGCCGGAAGCAGCTGCTCGAAGGGGCCATCATTATTATTATGCAGGAAGCGGCATGCCCGAAGCGGCCATCATTGTTATTAAGCCGGAAGCGGCTGCCCGAAGGGGCCATCATTACTATGGCGGAAGCGGCCGTCCGAAGGGACTATTTGGTTAGCATGTCGGAAGCGGCATGTGTGTTAGATTGCATCATTTTCTTAAAGAATGTGTATTCGCTTGCATTATTTACTTAAGGATTGTTTTGAGACCTCGTGTATACATTTATGCTTCTCCAGCGAAGTCTGCAGGTATTGAGTTTGATTGTTATTTCTTCTCTCCTAAATTAAGCTGTGGTTATGATTTGTCACTGCTTTACATATTCAGTACATATTCCGTACTGACCCCCTTTTATTCGGGGGCTGCGTTTCATGTCACGCAGGTACACCCAGATGAGTAGAAGACTTTGCTAGAAGGTGTTCCAGCGGGATTGGCGAGCTCTATCTCAGTTCGGAGTGTTGCCGGGTCAAAGTACTTATGTTATAGTAGTTTGTATATGTTAGAGACTTTGCAGACAGTGTCCTGTGGATAGGGCGTCGGGAAGTGCAAATCATTTGTAAATGTTAAAGGAGTATGTATTTTCAGATGACCTCATTTGGTAAAAAGTACGAAATTGATTGAAAGTTTTCACAATCTGTATAAAGACAACGATCTATATTTGGAAAAGTTCCATGTTTTAAAAAAAAATTGAAATGATAAGTTTTGGTAAAGCGAACGTCTAAGGGTTCGGTCCACTCTGATGAGAGTCGGGTGCCCATCATGCCCTATCAAGATTAGGGTATGACACTGGTGGGATTATACGGTCCATTTATACTAACAGTATAATTTATACGGCCCATATAATTGGCCGTAGATCCGGGTCGGGCCAGATTTCTTTTTGTTATACATGACAACCCTTGTTCATTTATTTCATTTCCTATATTTCCCCAAGTATTGAAAGCTCTAGAAACTTCCTTCAAGCATATCCACACAAACCCAAAAGAGATCATATATCAAATAGCAAGAATCAAGAGATTCAAGTGTTGGAAGATTCACTAGGGTTTGTAGAATTAAAGAATTCCTTGGGTGTTGAAGTTGGGGTTTCACTTAAGTGGAATAATTTGATCCAAGGCTTGTTCTCAAGTGATAAAAGGTTAGTTTTCATGTCTATCTTCGTATTATTGAGAATGTTTGGTTGTAATTAACTTGTTTGAGGAAAGAAAGTGAAAAAGGAAGTACAAATGTGGATTTGGTGATATTAGAAGTAGTAGATTAACTTTAGTTGTAATTGTGGGGGTACTTTGGGTATAATCTTTCTATGAATAGTAGTAATGATTATGAGGAAGTGAAGTATACGAATGTATATAGAGTTGTATTGAAATTGTTGTTGTGTGTTGATTAAGAAAAGGATTTTTGGGCATGTAATGAAGTCTCTTAATTATGATATTGATGATAATGTCATTGTTTATTGGGAGCTATTTTATGACGTGATGGAAGTTGATAAAATAGGGGAAATGCCGCCCAAATTTTGTTAATTCGTTAATTACGCTAGTTGGAACTTAAGTAGTGTCTTCTAGACCTAACCTTAGTGTAACTCCTCTTGAATGTAGAATTTGCGCACTTGGAAGGAGAACGTTAAGTGATTGAGGAGATGTTAAGGTATGTTAAGGCTATCTCTTATTTCATTTGGCATGATCTTATGATATGAACCAATCAGCGAGTAAACGAGCTTCCATATTAATCTACTCCTAGAAGTACTAGGAATACTTCAGTTTTGATGTTCCTATACCCCGCTGTGATTGTTCCTTTTGTTCATGGGTCACTGATGATGTTTGCTCAAAAGATGTTCATCGGAGGTAGTATGACCTTATGTCACTCCGAGAGTTCTATGTATTTAGTTTGTTCATACACAGCATGCACTTATATATATGCACATTGAACTATGACCAGAAGGCGCTACATATGCGTATATTATATGTATATGGGGTATGGGGAAAGGGATAGGCGTTATATACGCATTACCACCTGATCAGCTGGCACTACAAGAAAAATGGCTTTTAGGGAAGGCAAATATGGTCCATAAAAGTGTGAATCTGGTCCCTAAAATGTTAATAGCGACCAGATATTGTTGGTCGTCACTGGTCCCTATAGGCTCCGCCGCTATTTTTTTTTTTTTTTGGCAATGCCACCAGAAAGGTGGAAATTTATTGATAAAGAAAATATGTACATATCAATCCAAAAGTGATTGATCAAATAACTAAAAATAGCAAAAGAAAGAAAATGACCAAGTGGAAATGGAAATACAGATTTTGGTTTTAAACCAAACTAAACAGCTATTAATACAAGGGCCTTGACTTGATAACATCGATCACACCTTCAAAGTCTCACAGGTGGCATGTTTCAAATCAGTTGAATCATTCTTCAGACCACTTAAATGTAGCTGTGGTCTTCTTGTTCAAACCAGAATCTGCATGGAGCCAGCACCACTCTCGCCTTTGTACCATTGTCCAAGTGCATGAATCCTATCTTGGATATGTGTAGCAAGTATATCTGGACATCTTAAAATGTTTTCTGTATCTGAACATGCTAGTTCATACAACATTTGAGTCTTCTTTCAACTACTGTACTTTACCTTTCAATGTTGCAGCTGTCCATAGCATAAACGTTTGCATGAAATAAGGTATGTATGGTACATAAACCATAATTAATACATTCTGCTACTTATGTGTTGAGTATCACACCATTTATACCAAGGAATTAGCATGCCAAGCATACTAATACCACCCTAATACAACTGCTGCAAGTACTCACAAACAGTTGGCAGAATGTACTCAGTAATAGTTTGTTAGAACCCGTATTTTAGTACAGTGGAATAATCCGGATTTATTTATGATAAGCTAAGGACAAAATTATTTTGGAATACAAAGTCGGGATTCTTAACCTTCGATTTTATTTTGAGATATAAGTTGTGCATGAATTTATTGGTATGGAACAATTAGGAAAATTCGGGACCAAAAGTGAGAAAAATTAGAAGATAAAAATCATCCACAATTTCCATGGTTGGCCCACACAAATGGTGTTCAATTTTAATTGGGACAACACATTAGTGTGGGCCAAGGGGCAAGTGTACAATTCACCTAAGTATTAAAAGATGACCACATTTTCTTTCCACTTCATTTACTTCATTCCCCACACTTGAAAAAAAAGGGCAAAGCTGAAAAACCCCCTTGAGGCTCTCGGCCAACAAGGGAGAAAATCAACTCCCATTTCTTGTCTTCCAAAATTTTTCCGTTGATGTAAACCCACTATATTGAGGTTCCTAAGTAACGTGGAAGTGTCGTTGGAGCGATCAACCCATTATTTTTCATCCATTGGAAACCCTAGCATTTTGTGGAATTGAAGAGGATAGGTAAGAGTTGATCTTGCTTTTGTGTTATAAAGGTTGTTTGTATGTTGTAGTATGTTATAATGGAGGAAAATCATGAAATATGAAATGTTGGAGGTGAGTTGTGTATGTGGAGCTTGAGCCGTGTAAATGGGTGTTGTTGTGTTGTGATTGAAATTATGAATTAATGCCTAGTTAGTTGATTATGATCATTGTAAGGTGAAGAACAATTGAGAATCATCCATATATGTATGTGTGTAGTGTTAGCCGAAAATGGGTCACCTTATGTGCCAAGAATTGAATTAGTATCGCTTATTGTTTAGCCGTCGTCGCCATGAATTCTCTGTTGGAAATGAAAGTTTATTGACTCAAATTGATGTTGTAAATATTGCGGACTGATTTGGAAGTTGTTGTATATTTAATGTAAATTGTGTATTGATGAAAATAGCATTGTTAGAATGTAAATTGTAGATACGAACCATGATTTGGAAATGAAGAAAAAGTTAGGGGGGCTGTCTCGGTTAGGGGCTGTTTCGGGTAGCTTGGGAAAATTTATGGATTGTTGGAAAAATTGTATAAATTGCTTAGAATGTCTTGAAATGTTTTTGGTATGGGTTCGGGTTAGTATGTGAGCGTATAAGCGTCGATTTTGGCTTGAAGGTAAGTCGTCGAATTGAATTTATGAAAGTTGATGAATGATGGAAAAGAGAGCTATTATTGTTGTATTACCTTTCGGATTGATTATTAATGTTGTTAGGTTGGTTGTTGTTGTTGTTGTTGATTGATACGGCCGAGTTAAATTCTCGGGGTAGCCTATTTACAGGGGAAATGCTGCCCAAATTTCTGTAGAATTAAGGGCGAAATTAGAATTTAATGCCAAAATAGTCTTTAGCTAATGTTTGGCATTTTATGGCTTGTTTATAGATCGTGGGCAGCCCGAATCATAGGTTGGATTTAGCTTGAGTTTGGATCGTATTGAAGAGCGTTTGAGGTATGTAAAATATTCTTCCTTCTTCGGCATGCCTTAGTTAAAATAGGCTATGATATAAGCCTCGAGGAAACTCTATTCTCACAATCCGAGCATGTTTATGAATCGCATTTGTTCTTTGGCATCCTTGCCTTGTCATGGCAAAACATTGATCCTTATGTTCTTGGAATCCATAATTTGTAAAGATTACATGAAAGCTGATTTTTGTTTTAAAGTTCATTCTTTAGCGATTCCAAAACTTCAAACGCCCATAATTTCCTCAGAAAAGCTCGGATTGCTTTGAAATTTTCGTAGGAGTTTGTATGATATAAAATGAGTATGTTTTTCATAGGCGGGCTCAGTTCGGGTCTATACTCGTCCGTGGGTCCCGCGACGCCCTTTTTGAAATTCGACAACTTTGAAACAAAAAGTGATAATTATTATTCCGATTTCGAATATGACTATTTTACTTATCCTCAGATTTATAATAATGATTTTATGCATATGATTCCTCACTACTCCGCTCGTGCCTACTGTGATATCGTTCACCGGTTCCCGGGTCGGTTCTGTTGTCGTGCGCTTTGTGATACATTCCGGTGTTATGCTGTGATTATGGTTCACCGTGCTCCTCGCTCGAGGGCCGGTTTCCACTTATGTTTGGCGTTATGCTGTGTTTGGCGTTATGCTGTGTTGTGATGTGTGACGGGGATTCGGAGATTTGAAACTTTCTGGTGTTATGCTGTGTTGTGGCGCCATCGACAGGCGGGCGACCACATTTTCCTGTGCCCTATGCATAATTTATACTTTGGAAATAAACATTTTGATATTTTTTTTTGATATGTATTATATTCTATATATCTGATTCGATTATTGTTCAGATTTATTTCTGTACCTTCTGCTTTGCATACTCAGTACATATTTCGTACTGACCCCCTTCTCCGGGGGCTACGTTTCGTGCCCGCAGGTACGGACGCACAGCCTGGTGATCCACCTGTTTAGGACACCCTTTCTGCTATTCGGAGTGCTCCTCTCTTTCCGGAGCTTATACTTTTGGTATATATATATTTATTAGTGCATTTGTATATATTCGTTCATGGGTACGGCGGGGCCCTGTCCCGTCATATGATTCTGTCGGTCTGTTTAGAGGTCTGTGGACATGTTTGTGGGTTAGGGTCTTTCTGTATGGATAGGTGTATATGTTGTTTGGGCGATCCCATACGCCGAGGCGGCCGGTCCGCATATGTTTATACGTTGCTTTGCTAGCCCTGTGTGGCCTTTGTTGGTGTTTGCTGTGTACAGGGTTATTTTGGATAGTCTGTAAAACAGAGGAAACTCTGCCGAAATTTTTTTGGAAATTACCTAAATTTGAAATAAAGTCTTGTCGGCTTCCGCCATATACTAGAATGAGTTGATAGAATTTGAGATAATATTTGATAGATGGGTTCGGGTGCCCAGATCGGGCACTAGTCGCGGCCTACGGGGTTGGGTCGTGACAGAAGTGGTATCAGAGCGGTTTGTCCTCGGAATGTCTACAGACCGTGTCTAGTAGAGTCTTGTTTATCGGTGTGTTGTGCACCACATCTATAAACAGGAAGCTACAGGACATCTAGGCTGTTTCCTTTCTTTGAATCTTAGATCGTGCGATAGAGCTGTGCTATTAGGATGATTTTGTTCTGATCTGTTGTTGTTTTTCTTTCAGTGATGCCTCCGAAAAAGGCGACGGCCGCCCAGAAGAAAAAGGTCATAGTAGGAGAGACCAGCCGGGCTCAGAAGGATACTCGGACCCTTGCTCTGATGATGCGTGATATTACGTCCCGGCCAGCCGACTCTGCTACGTCTTCATCGTCAGAGGAGTCTGGAGCAGCTTCACCATTAGCTCCAGGGGCTCCAGCTCCCGCGCCTCCAGCTCCTCAGCCAGGGGCGGAGGACAGGACACTGAGAGAGGCTGTGCAGTTATTGACCACTCTGGTAGCGGGACAGGCTCGCAGACGCGGGCGGAGAGATGATGATGATGACGATAGGCGTGACAGCCTGAGGGTTCGAGAGTTTCTATTATGTGGCCCTCCAGAGTTTTACGGGTCTAAGCCCGACGAGGACCCCCATGACTTTATTCGTGGGATGCGGCGCTCACTAGATTTGGTCAGGGCTTCAGAGACTGAGTCTGTTGAGTTGGCTTCGCATAGACTACGGGATGTTGCTGCTCACTGGTATGAGTCCTGGGAGCTATCCAGGGGTGAGGGTGCTACCCCAGCTACTTGGGACGAGTTCATGACTGCTCTCACTCGCCACTTTTTGCCCCCAGAGTTACGGCGGGCGCGGTTGACCGATTTTTGCATCTGCAGCAGAGGGGTCGGAGCGTCCGTGAGTATAATATGGAGTTTGATTCTTTGGCCCGGTATGCACCTACCATAGTAGCAGATATGGCCGATCGGATGCACAGATACGTGATGGGGTTAGACCGCTATTTGATTGATGGCTGTATGGCGGTGGCATTGTAGGCAGACATGGATATTGCCCGACTACAGGCTTATGCCCTGGGTATGGAGGACCGACATAGAGCTGATTATTCTAGCAGAGATCGGGACAGGAGGCCGCCCAAGAGGGCTAGATTCGCAGGTTATTCTGGAGATTCTCGAGGCGGACAACCTCAGCAGTAGCAGTCAGGCAGACATCCTCCTCCGTCAGGCCGGGGTACACAGCCAGCCGGTAGGATATTTGACAGTGTAGGACAGTCTGGGGCCGGTCAGAGCTCCAGAGCATCAGGGTCACAGATAGCTAGAGGTCCCAGCCAGTCCAGACCACCCAGGCCTCGTTGTTCCCATTGCGGGAAATCGCACCCGGGAGAGTGTTATCGACTTACTGGAGCCTGTTTTTCATGCGGTGGTCAGGGCCATCTTATGCGAGATTGTCCGTTGGCGAGCGGTTCTGGTAGTGTGGCTCAGCCGATGGGGTCAGCCGCTGGTTCATCATCTGCTCCATCAGTTGCACGCCCTGCGGGGCGAGGTATGCCTGCACCGGCGGGACGCGGTCGAGGTCGTGGCAGTGCTTCAGGTTCTAGCGGTCCTTCGAACCGCATTTATGCCTTAGCCAGCAGACAGGACCAGGAGGCTTCGCCTAATGTCGTCACAGGTATATTACTGGTTTTCTCTCGTGATGTGTATGCATTGATTGATCCTGGTTCTACATTATCATATATATCTCCACTCGTTGCTGATACAATTGGGATAGAATCCGAACCGATAGAGCCTTTTGAGGTAGCTACACCAGTAGGGGACTCTGTTATAGCCAGTCTGATTTATAGAGATTGTTCCGTGATTATCTGTGGCCGCTGCACTAAGGCAGATTTGGTGGAGTTAGATATGATCGAGTTTGACGTGATTATGGGTATGGATTGGCTAGCTTCTTGCTATGCTAATGTTGATTGTCAAAAGAAGATAGTCCGATTCCAATTCCCAGGGGAGCCAGTTATCGAGTGGGCAGGTAATACAGTATCGCCGAGGGGTAAGTTTATTTCATACCCCAAGGCTGAGAAAATGATCAGAAAGGGGTATATTTATCATCTGGTCCGTGTTCATGATTTAGAGGCAGAAGCACCGACTCTTCAGTCAGTCCCAGTGGTTAATGAATTTGTAGATGTATTCCCAGATGAGCTTCCAGGTCTGTCTCCCGAACGGGAGATAGAGTTTGCTATTGATCTGTTGCCAGACACTCAGCCTATCTCTATTCCTCCGTACAGAATGGCACCTGCAGAATTGAAAGAATTGAAAGAGCAGCTGAGAGATTTATTGGAGAAGGGTTTCATTCGGCCTAGTGCGTCACCCTGGGGAGCTCCGGTATTATTTGTGAGGAAGAAAGACGGCTCGCTGCGGATGTGCATTGATTATCGGCAGTTGAATAAGGTAACCATCAAGAATAAATATCCCCTCCCCAGGATTGATGATTTGTTTGATCAGCTGCAGGGTGCCAGGTACTTCTCGAAGATAGACCTGCGATCGGGTTACCATCAGGTACGGGTACGAGAGGCTGATATTCCCAAGACAGCATTTAGGACCCGATATGGGCACTATGAGTTCAGAGTTATGTCTTTTGGGCTGACAAATGCCCCAGCAGTATTTATGGTCCTGATGAATCGGGTATTCAGACCGTTCTTGGATATGTTTGTGATCGTATTTATCGATGATATTCTGGTTTATTCTCGGTCAGAGGCAGAGCATGCGGACCATTTGAGGACGGTACTTGGCACACTTCGACACCAGGAATTATATGCTAAATTTTCTAAGTGTGAATTCTGGTTATCTTCAGTGGCATTTCTGGGACATATTATTGGGGCTGATGGCGTCCGGGTGGATACCCAGAAGATCGAGGCCGTAAAGAATTGGCCTAGACGTACGACGCCGACAGAGGTGCGTAGCTTTCTGGGATTGGCTGGTTATTATCGGAGATTCGTGGAGAAATTTGCTTCCATTTCAGCGCCTTTGACAAGGCTGACTCAGAAGGGAGCTAAGTTTCAGTGGTCAGATGCTTGCGAGCGTAGCTTCCAGTTGCTGAAAGAGAAGTTGACTACGACTCCAGTCCTGACTCTTCCAGAGGGTCCAGATGGGTATGTGATTTATTGTGATGCCTCTGGTATTGGTTTGGGATGTGTGTTGATGCAGCACGGCAGGGTGATAGCTTATGCTTCCCGGCAGCTCAGAAAACATGAAAAGAATTATCCTACTCACGATTTGGAGCTGGCCGCGTTCATTCATGCTTTGAAGATGTGGAGACATTATTTATATGGGGTTCACGTTGACATTTATACAGATCATAAGAGCCTTCAGTACATCTTTAGGCAAAAAGAGCTGAACTTGCGGCCGCGGAGGTGGTTAGAGTTGCTGAAAGATTATGATGTTGACATTCTCTACCATCCTGGGAAAGCTAATGTTGTGGCGGATGCACTCAGCCGCAAGTCTATGGGCAGCCTAGCAGACGTGCCATCAGAGAGTAAAGAAATGGTTCGCGATATTCATCAGTTGGCTAGTCTTGGAGTTCGCTTGGCTGATTCTGGAGATGTTGGGGTTTCTGTTCGAGGTATTGCTGAGTCCTCTATTACAGAAGATATTAAGCGGCATCAGTATGAGGATCCTATTCTGGCACAGTACAGAGACGCAGCGCTGGCACAGGAGAAGACTCCGTTTGAGATTTCACCTGATGGAGTGTTATTTCACAGAGGCAGATTGTGTGTACCTGACGTTGCAGGGTTGCGGCGACAGGTTATGGGCGAGGCACATTACGCCCGATATTCTGTTCACCCAGGGTCGACGAAGATGTACCATGATATCAGATGCCTATATTGGTGGGACGGTATGAAAAGAGATATAGCAGAGTTCGTTGCTCAGTGTCCAAATTGCCAGCAGGTTAAGATTGAGCACCAGAAGCCCGGTGGGCTATTGCAGGAGATGGAGATACCGACGTGGAAGTGGGAGATCATTAATATGGACTTTATTACAAGTCTACCTCGCACTCCACGGAGGTATGATTCTATTTGGGTTATTGTTGATCGGCTGACGAAATCAGCCCATTTTCTTCCGGTTCGGACCACCTATTCAGCTGAGGATTATGCCAGGCTTTATGTCAGGGAGATTGTACGACTTCATGGAGTTCCTGTGTCTGTTATTTCCGATAGAGGTGCCCAGTTTACAGCTAAGTTCTGGAGATCGTTTCAGGAGGGATTGGGGACCCAGGTGAGCCTGAGTACAGCCTTCCATCCCCAGTCCGACGGACAGGCCGAGCGCACTATTCAGACATTGGAAGATATGTTGCGTGCCTGTGTTATTGATTTCAGGGGTAGCTGGGACGATCATTTACCGCTTGTTGAGTTTGCGTATAATAACAGCTACCACTCCAGTATTCAGATGGCACCATATGAGGCTTTGTATGGCAGGAAGTGTAGATCACCGATCAGTTGGTTTGATGTTGGGGAGACTGAGTTGATTGGCCCAGATGTGGTCCAGCAGGCCGTGGATAAGGTGAAACTTATTCGAGAAAGATTGTTGGCAGCCCAGAGCCGACATAAATCTTATGCCGATAAGCGACGTCGACCGTTAGAGTTTCAGATTGGCGATTGGGTGTTCCTGAAAGTGTCACCGATGAAAGGTGTTATGCGATTTGGCAAGAAAGGAAAGCTCAGTCCGAGATATATTCGGCCCTATCTGATTATTCGCAAAATAGGCAAGGTGGCCTACGAATTGGATTTGCCAGCTGACTTGGGAGCGGTACACCCGGTATTTCATGTTTCTATGCTTCGTAAGTGTATTGGTGACCCTTCCAGAGTCTTTCCTGTAGATGATATTCAAGTCACCGAGGAGCTATCTTATGAGGAGCAGCCTATAGCCATATTGGATCGCCAGGTAAAAAGGTTGCGGAACAAATATATGGCTTCTGTTAAAGTGCTGTGGCGGAACAATAACCGAGAGGAAATGACCTGGGAAGCTGAGGAGCATATGAAGAAGAAGTATCCTCATTTATTTTCAGAGCCTACAGGTAATCCAATTCTCTATTTGACTATGTTGTTTGATAAATGAATCGTTGATCAATGATTGTATTGTTGTGATAGTTAGTAAGGAAACTCCCCCAAATTCTTGTATGACCGGTAAGGTTAATCTGACATTCGAGGATGAATGTTCTAAAGGGGGGAAGGGTGTTAGAACCCGTATTTTTGTACAGTGGAATAATCCGGATTTATTTATGATAAGCTAAGGACAAAATTATTTTGGAATACAAAGTCGGGATTCTTAACCTTTGATTTTATTTTGAGATATAATTTGTGCATGAATTTATTGGTATGGAACAATTAGGAAAATTCGGGACCAAAAGTGAGAAAAATTGGAAGATAAAAATCATCCACAATTTCCATGGTTGGCCCACACAAATGGTGTTCAATTTTAATTGGGACAACATATTAGTGTGGGCCAAGGGGCAAGTGTACAATTCACCTAAGTATTAAAAGATGACCACATTTTCTTTCCACTTCATTTACTTCATTCCCCACACTTGAAAAAAAAAGGGCAAAGCTGAAAAACCCCCTTGAGGCTCTCGGCCAACAAGGGAGAAAATCAACTCCCATTTCTTGTCTTCCAAAATTTTTCCGTTGATGTAAAACCACTATATTGAGGTTCCTAAGTAACGTGGAAGTGTCGTTGGAGCGATCAACCCATTATTTTTCATCCATTGGAAACCCTAGCATTTTGTGGAATTGAAGAGGATAGGTAAGAGTTGATCTTGCTTTTGTGTTATAAAGGTTGTTTGTATGTTGTAGTATGTTATAATGGAGGAAAATCATGAAATATGAAATGTTGGAGGTGAGTTGTGTATGTGGAGCTTGAGCCGTGTAAATGGGTGTTGTTGTGTTGTGATTGAAATTATGAATTAATGCCTAGTTAGTTGATTATGATCATTGTAAGGTGAAGAACAATTGAGAATCATCCATATATGTATATGTGTAGTGTTAGCCGAAAATGGGTCACCTTATGTGCCAAGAATTGAATTAGTATCGCTTATTGTTTAGCCGTCGTCGCCATGAATTCTATGTTGGAAATGAATGTTTATTAACTCAAATTGATGTTGTAAATATTGCGGACTGATTTGGAAGTTGTTGTACATTTAATGTAAATTGTGTATTGATGAAAATAGCATTGTTAGAATGTAAATTGTAGATACGAACCATGATTTGGAATTGAAGAAAAACTTAGGGGGGCTGTCTCGGTTAGGGGCTGTTTCGGGTAGCTTGGGAAAATTTATGGATTGTTGGAAAAATTGTATAAATTGCTTAGAATGTCTTGAAATGTTTTTGGTATGGGTTCGGGTTAGTATGTGAGCGTATAAGCGTCGATTTTGGCTTGAAGGTAAGTCGTCGAATTGAATTTATGAAAGTTGATGAATGATGGAAAAGAGAGCTATTATTGTTGTATTACCTTTCGGATTGATTATTAATGTTGTTAGGTTGGTTGTTGTTGTTGTTGTTGATTGATACGGCCGAGTTAAATTCTCGGGGTAGCCTATTTACAGGGGAAATGCTGCCCAAATTTCTGTAGAATTAAGGGCGAAATTAGAATTTAATGCCCAAAGAGTCTTTAGCTAATGTTTGGCATTTTATGGCTTGTTTATAGATCGTGGGCAGCCCGAATCATAGGTTGGATTTTGCTTGAGTTTGGATAGTATTGAAGAGCGTATGAGGTATGTAAAATATTCTTCCTTCTTCGGCATGCCTTAGTTAAAATAGGCTATGATATAAGCCTCGAGGAAACTCTATTCTCACAATCCGAGCATGTTTATGATTCGCATTTGTTCTTTGGCATCCTTGCCTTGTCATGGCAAAACATTGATCCTTATGTTCTTGGAATCCATAATTTGTAAAGATTACATGAAAGCAGATTTTTGTTTTAAAGTTCATTCTTTAGCGATTCCAAAACTTCAAACGCCCATAATTTCCTCCGAAAAGCTCGGATTGCTTTGAAATTTTCGTAGGAGTTTATATGATATAAAATGAGTATGTTTTTCATAGGCGGGCTCAGTTCGGGTCTATACTCGTCCGTGGGTCCCGCGACGCCCTTTTTGAAATTCGACAACTTTGAAACAAAAAGTGATAAGTATTATTCCGATTTCGAATATGACTATTTTACTTATCCTTCAGATTTATAATAATGATTTTATGCATATGATTCCTCAGTACTCCGCTCGTGCCTACTGTGATATCGTTCACCGGTTCCCGGGACGGTTCTGTTGTCGTGCGCTTTGTGATACATTCCGGTGTTATGCTGTGATTATGGTTCACCGTGCTCCTCGCTCGAGGGCCGGGTTCCACTTATGTTTGGCGTTATGCTGTGTTTGGCGTTATGCTGTGTTGTGATGTGTGACGGGGATTCGGAGATTTGAAACTTTCTGGTGTTATGCTGTGTTGTGGCGCCATCGATAGGCGGGCGACCACATTTTCCTGTGCCCTATGCATAATTTATACTTTGGAAATAAACATTTTGATATTTTTTTTATATGTATTATTTTCTATATATCTGATTCGATTATTGTTCAGATTTATTTCTGTACCTTCTGCTTTGCATACTCAGTACATATTTCGTACTGACCCCCTTCTCCGGGGGCTGCGTTTCATGCCCGCAGGTACGGACGCACAGCCTGGTGATCCACCTGTTTAGGACACCCTTTCTGCTATTCGGAGTGCTCCTCTCTTTCCGGAGCTTATACTTTTGGTATATATATTTATTAGTGCATTTGTATATATTCGTTCATGGGTACGGCGGGGCCCTGTCCCGTCATATGATTCTGTCGGTCTGTTTAGAGGTCTGTGGACATGTTTATGGGTTAGGGTCTTTCTGTATGGATAGGTGTATATGTTGTTTGGGCGATCCCATACGCCGAGGCGGCCGGTCCGCATATGTTTATACGTTGCTTTGCTAGCCCTGTGTGGCCTTTGTTGGTGTTTGCTGTGTACAGGGTTATTTTGGATAGTCTGTAAAACAGAGGAAACTCTGCCGAAATTTTTCTGGAAATTACCTAAATTTGAAATAAAGTCTTGTCGGCTTCCGCCATATACTAGAATGAGTTGATAGAATTTGAGATAATATTTGATAGATGGGTTCGGGTGCCCAGATCGGGCACTAGTCACGGCCTACGGGGTTGGGTCGTGACATAGTTGCAGCATTGATGTCAATCTGGTGCTTTGTCTTGAAGGGTTCGTATTCTCAAGTTTGGAATTCCTCTCTTCTCCATATTCAGAATCCTCTTAGCTTGACTGGGTAATTCCTGAAAACTATGAAACTGAACTGAACCTGCAAAAACAAAAATCAAGTTAGCTAAAAAATCTGGAAGCCCATTTCCTTCTCTATGTATATGCTCCACAGATACTATTTGATCCTCCTTCATCCTCCTTATATCCTCCACCAACATTGAAATTCTCCAAGGGACCTTCCATTCAGCATTTTGGATCATCTTCATGGTCATGGAATCAGTCTCTATGATCAATGGAAAAAGCTACTTTTCTACACAGTGGCTCAGTCCCATTTTAATAGCTTCAGCCTCAGCCACAATATTTGTTCCATCTGTCAACATTTTAGAAGCTGCATACACCAAATCGCCCTCTTCATTTCTTATACAAAAGGCAGCAGAACTTGGACCTGGATTTCCTTTAGCAGCCCCATCAGTATTACAC
The DNA here is from genome assembly GCF_019175385.1 of Lycium barbarum. Classification (NCBI taxonomy): domain Eukaryota; kingdom Viridiplantae; phylum Streptophyta; class Magnoliopsida; order Solanales; family Solanaceae; genus Lycium; species Lycium barbarum. The sequence goes on along the minus strand of NC_083341.1, from coordinate 102,693,482 downwards.
TTATAAACTCCATATGCAGGTCTCCTCCATGTAATAATTTTGCATATAACAGTAGGCTTATATCCTTCAAAGAACTGAACAATCTGATGTCATATAGTTAGAATATTCAGCCCAGGAAACTGAACTTTACATAACATATGAATGTTCATATTTATGTCATATAGCACTCTATTCAGATTCATAATACCACCATGAAGCCTATTGTTTCTCCACTTCCATATTTGCCATACAATAAAAGTAGGCACTGCTTTGTATATTGTCTTCATTTTGAAATGGCATTTTTCTTCCCACTAAATTCTTATAGCATGGTTAACCTGAACACAATTCAAGCTCAATCCAGCCCCCATATTGAAGTATCTCCATACCTTTGCAGCCAAATCGCCGCACAGAAATAGATGGTTTATTGTCTCTATCTGAGCATTATGACAACAGCAACCCTTTGAAACTAATGGAATGCCAATACTTGCCACAACTTCATCAATTGGGACTTTAAACTTCCACAATCTCCACATGAAGAATGATATTTTAAAAGGTACACCTTTGATCCACATATTCTGAAATGGCACTGTTACATTAGCTTTTTGTCTCAGCAAATGCCATGCACTACTTACTGTAAACTTACCTGTGCTTGTCATCATCCACCAAGGTCTATCCCATTCATTTGATGCACATTTAATGTCAATTCCTTGTAATATATGCTGCACAATATCTTCAGGAAACATCTGCATGAGTTTGTTGACATTCCATCTTCCATCTGTCATAAGTTCAGAAACATCTTCAGCATGCTCATTGATGTGCCAGGATTGGGGAACCACATAACTAAGAGCACCTAGCTTAGTTCAATTGTCAAACCAAATATTTGAACATCCAATCTTTGGCTCCCACCAGATTTCCTGTTCTTTACTTTCCCTTGCTTCCAACATCATCTTCCAGACTTGTGACCCTCTCTTCCATTGAACCAGCTGAGGAATTTGTTTTTTGCAGTACTTATTCCACATGAAATTGGCCCATAGTGAACTAGTGGTTCTAAAATTCCACCATAGTTTAGCACATAAAGCTTTGGATGTGTCATGAATAGATCTGAATCCCAACCCACCTTCATGTTTGGGAATACACAGGTTAAGCCAAGCTGCCTAGTGTCTGCATCTACCTTCCTCCTTATTATTCCAAAAGAACCTGGCAAAGATCCTGTGTAGTTCCTTTATAACACATTTAGGAGGCCTTATAGCAGATAAAACATGAATTGGAATACTTTGAAGGACACTTGTAATCAACACAGCTTTTCCTCCATAAGACAATAACTTGCCTTTCCAAGTTTTTAACCTGTCTTTGACTTTCTTCAATAATTCAGTATAATCCACTTTCCTTTTTCTAGCATGAGTAATTGGTACTCCAAGATATGTAAAAGGAAATTGTCCTCTCACAGATCCTGTAACAATTGCAACCTGCTAACTAACCTCATGTGATACTTTGCTGAACATATAAAAGGAACTTTTGGTCTTGTTTATCAGCTGTCTAGATACCTTCTCATATTTCTGTAGAGTATTCATGATCATCTGTAATGACTGGTTATCTGCTGAAGAAAAGATGATTGTATCATCTGCATATGCCAGGTGATTCAAATTGGCACTCCACTTTGGCATCCTATACCCAACAAAACCAGGCTGATCAAACAAAGAATTTAGTGCCCTTGAAAGCCCCTCTACAGCAATAATGAAAAGAGCAGGAAAAAGTGGATCCCTTTGCTTGACTCCCCTTGTAGAATGGAAGAAACCATGTGCCTCGCCATTTGGGAGAACAGAATACCAATTATTTGCCAACAGTCTCCATATAAGATCAATGAAAAAGGGAGAAAATCCCATCTTTCCCATCACTTTACAAAGGTACAACCATGAGACCCTATCATATGCTTTTGCCATATCTAACTTGATCATAACAATTGCTGGTTTTCCTCTCTTCCTTATATCAGTTACAATTTCTTGTGCCAACAACACATTTTCAATTATATTCCTTCCTTTCACAAAGCCAGACTGATTTGGAGAGATCACCTTTGTAAGTAGATTGTCTAGCCTGTCATGAACTACTCTTGATATGACCTTATTGATAAAGTTGCTAAGACTTATAGGTCTCATATCAGAAAATGCCTCAACAATATTTTTCTTTGGTAAAAAAGCCAGATTAGTGTGAGTGATGGATTTGGGAAGAGTTTGTCCTTCAATGAAAGCTTTAACAACACTATATACATCAGCCTTTATCACCTCCCAACACTTCTGATAAAATATACCAGAAAATCAATCAGGGCCACAAGCACTGTCCCTATTTAATTCAAATACAACCCTCTGTACTTTCTCCATAGTAGGTTGAGTAGCAAGTAGTATATTATCCTCCTCTTTGATCAGCTCTTGAATATGATGAAAATTTGGAAAATCTTCATTAACCCCCTCATGAGTAAATTGCTTATGGAAAAAGTTGACAGCTTGAGCAGCAACACTATCAACATCCTCAATCCAATTTCCAGCATCATCTTTAATCCTCCTAATCTGGATTCTTTTTCTTCTTCCTTTTACCAGACTATGGAAATATCTGGTATTCCTCTTATCTTCTGAAAAACAATCCATCCTGGGTTTTTGCCTCCAGAATTCCTCCTCATACTGAAGATACAATTTAAGTTCAGCTTGTGCCCTATGCATGACCATTCTATTTTCTGTTGATGGAGTTTCTTCAAACAATTGCTCTTTAATCTTAACTATTTCCTCTCTGATAACAAGTTGTTTAAAATGTCCCCAAAAGTATTCTTACTCCATGTGGTTAAAGCTATTTTCAGTTTCTTCATTTTGAGCTTAAATGACATAAATACATCATCTGTTAAGGCTGTTTCCCATTGCTGTTTAACAAAATCAAGAAAAGTATCATGTTCCACCCAGATATTGAGAAATCTGAATGGTTTGATAAACTTTTCCTCTTGATCTCCACATGATACAAGTAATGGTGCATGGTCAGAACCAGTCCTTGACATATGTTCCACTTCTAATTGTCCAAACCAATTCTGAAATGCATCATTATATACAATCCTGTCCAATCTCTTAAATATACAGTCATTAGCAGCCCTACCATTCCACCATGTGAAAGGACTCCCTTTGAAAGACATCTCATGCAACTCACAGGAATTCAGACAAAAGGCAAAGTCTTCATATTCTTGTGGCAAAACTGGTAGACCTCCTATTTTCTCTTCTTCATTCAGTATAACATTGAAATCACCTCCAACCAGCCAAGGTGCTGTCATATTATTAGCCAAGAGGTATAAACTGTCCCACAACTGCATTCTCTCCACATCTGAACATTTAGCATACACCATTGTAACCACCATTTCTTTATTGAAATCTTGAAACTGCAGCTTTACAGTAATAGCCTGCTCAGTATCTAATAGAACCTCAACATCAACATTATCTTGCACAAAGAACCAGATTTTTCCATTACAGTTGGAATTAGCATAAGGCATTCCAAGTTTCCTTCTATATTTCTGAATTTGGTTCTGATGTTGAAAAGGCTCAATCAGAGCTACCAAAAAGAACTTATGATTCTTGTTTAACATTTGAACTCTATGAAATGCTTATTGAGACTTTACTGACCTTACGTTCCAGAATAAAGTTTTAACAATCATTTAACATATTTTTTAAGGTTACTCCTTGTTGAATACCTCACAGTTTGAGGAACCTCTGAGTTTTGCTTTCTTCCTTTCATTGGACCTTTGCCTTGTGATTTTGGAGATACTCCTGCCTCTACACATATCTGTTGTAGTTTCATATCAATAGCATCACCCTCAGCATCTTCCTTCTTATTGGTGATCAAATTCACCTTATCATGTTCATCATGTACCTTGTGAGAGATTACATCATGTAACACCTTGTTAGGTGATACCCTTACTGCAACATTCAGAGGCTGCATATCTCTAATATCAGGAATAATAGCCAAGGCTAAATTCCTTTGCTCAGCATCAACAACTTTCTCAGGATAATAACCAATCAGCTGCAAGTTACAGTTAGAGCTATGTACCTCCTCATCAATAATATCCTTCAGAATTACTGCTTGATTAGACTCCTTGTGATCCATGGAAACATCCATGTCTTGCATCTTTTCAACATAACCTTCATTCAAATATAGATCACCTGCTTGAGTACTTTCAGACATCAGATTTTCCAAAGAACTTTCATAGGCCACATATCCATCTTGACTCCTGTTACTATTAATTCTTTGTTGAGCATCTGCATCTGCATCCCTACTTCCAGTATTTTCAACTCCTTGTTGATGATTATCTTCCTCATTTCTTTTCTGCCCCATTTCAGCCTTTTGATCATCTGTAGATAATTCAGTATTCTCATCGTCCTAACAACTATTTGACTTCTTTGAACCATAAACCTCTTCAACCTCCATAGAATCTGCATTACAAACCAGTTGTGGACTATCAATAGCTATTACAATGTAATTAACAGCTTCACTTTTGTGCACCTTAGCAGTATCATTCTCATAGACTTCACCCTCTTCTATAGATTCGGTTCTATTTGTAGCCTGATGTTCATCCATACCCAAATTTGCAGCATCTACATCAGCACACTCCTTGCTATGATTCTCCTTGTCATCTATACAGTCAGCTGCAACCCCTTGTTCTATATAATGCTCATCTTGACTGTTACTGATCCTACTAATATCAACATCCTCTACTCGTTGATTAAGTAACTCAAATTTGTTTGATACCATAACTTCTTTGTTTCCATCATTCCTCCCATTTGTATTCACTTTGTTCTTGACCTGCCCTTTGTTTCCAGGATAAGTTACCACAATACCACTGGATAATACCTTTGGTAAGTATTGTTGCACTGGTTTTTTCCACCCCCTATTCCTTCTATATCCTCCTTGTTGGATTTTCCCTTGCTTACTTGTTCCAGGCTCATTTACTACAACTGCAGCCTTTCCTTTGCTCTGAGTCCCTTCCCCAATAACTATCACCTCCTTTTCCAACAGTTCTGGTTGTAGCACCCAACATTCCTCATTAGAGTGACTTTGTAAATATCACTTTGTGCAATAATTTGGTAAGTAGTCATATTGAATATTAACTTTAATCGACCTGATATCCTTTGTAATATCATCTTCAATTTCCATCCACACAAACTTAGGCAAATCTACAAGCAAATCAACCTGCACTTTCACTCTTGCACAGTTTGGTCTGGTCTTGTTGATTGTAGCAGCATCTAGCTGGATTGGCTTGCCCATAGAAGAAGCCAATGTAAACAAAGATTCCTTGACAAAAAAAGTAGGGAGAAGGTTTGGAAACGAAATCCAAGCCATAGCAATTGAAGTCTCCTTTTCCACACTGAATTTAGAATCATATATTAATGGCCTCATTTGATAATAATGTCCATCTTTTGCCTTCAACCAAAAGAAGCTCTTTGAAGATATATTAATAAAATCTTCCTTCAGATCACATCTTATCAATACATGCCTATCTCTCAAAAAGCCTACACGAACGTTACCCTTTACACTATACTGAAGAGGTATAATAGATCGCAACTCTTCTAGTTCAGGCCAACCATAAGAAAACTTACCAACAATGGCATATTGTTTATTTTCAATCCTTTCCATTCGTAGTACTTCAGACGATGACCATCTTACAACGTGTTTACCATCTATAATCTCAACCATCTTCATATGAATGGATTCACACGTGTGCATGGGATCTTTACCAGTTTCATGCATTAAAGTTTGACGATAATTCTGTGTTGTGGACGTAGGGACTGTTTGTAACTGCTGAGCAGTGCTGGACGAAGGAGGAAGAAGGGAGAGGGGAGGGAAATCTTGAGGAGAGAAAGCCTGACCAACCACCAGATGCGGCGACTGGCCAATAGCCGGAGTGGCCATAGTATCGTTAGGGTTTCAAGGTAGAGTTTGCATGGGAGGAGAGAGAAGAGAGCGTATGAACACAACATGTGAGAACCTGCTCTGCCGCTAAAAGTCAATCGTGACGAGATTTTTCCACTGGTCCTTAGAGACTATCAGCGGCCAAACAATTTCTGGTCCCTAAAACCACTTTTTTAGGACCACATATCTGGTCCCTAGGACTAGATATATTCTTTCCAGCAAAATTTTAATGATCAATTTACTGGTCTCTAATGGTTCGTAATTGAGCTTCCCAACCAAAAGATCTGCTCTTATAAAACTTTTCATATGAATAATCACATGAACTTTACAAACTATTCTATTAAATCAAGCATTCATAAAGAAACATACATATAAAATTTGTAATTAATTGGAAAAATATATATATATATATATATATATATGAAAATCCCACAAGTAACTGTACAACCATGATGTCTATATCATAGTACTGCTTATGCTGATGCTTAACAAAAATATCGCAAATTTCTAACTGCCCAGCAAAATGAAAACCAATTTATCAACATATATGAAGTCTTCAACACTTGTGTCTTGACTGTAACCTCAAGTCTTCAAATCCCATAAAAAACATAAAGTAAATTTCTTTAAGAAAACTTATAAAGATCGTCTTCAACACTTGTGTCTTGACTGTAACCTCAAGTCCTCAAATCCTGTAAAAAAAGATAAAGTAAATTTCTATAAGAAAACTTATAAAGATCGGATCAGCTGATACTTCGACAAGTCTTCACCTTTATTTCTTAAACTTTATGCCAAGTCAAAGGAGGACAATCTTTTTGGGATAGAGGGAGTATTATCTTAGTTAGCTACTTATCTTTACTAACCAAAATCACATAAATGGTACATGCTTGAAAACTATAACTCCTAGTTTTCATTAGTTGTTGTTTTGCACGGTTAAGGTGAAACAACTAACCTGGTTGATGAAGTGAAACCAAAGGCAACCGTCAATGTCCACAGTTGCAAGCCAAGACTGTCATATCCAAACAAATTGGTTAACATGAAAGGCTTTGTAATGAAAGAAAGAGAAAAGAAAGAGAAAATCAAGAATCAAATTTGTGAGACAAGAAAAGACTGGTTATCTCAAAAATTTATCAAACTATCAGTATGTATAATTATCATGCAAAAGTGAAATATCTCAAGAATGTAGCTGCTATGGAGTAACATGAACTGACCAGATCGATATAGCGTCAACAGAAATTGTAGCATTTTTCAAGCTTCCTACCATTAGAATCACTGCTGTGAAGTACCAAAGCTCTAAACTGCTAAGTTTCACCATAAAAAATGGTACTACTAGTTTAAACATTTCTAAGTTTAGTAAGTACTAATTACCAAACTTCCATTCAAAACATACCACACCATTATTGCAGAGGCAATTGATAGCTTCACGAAATTAGTCAATGACTTGAAAGCCAGACATGAAAAACCAGTCCACGCCTCTGGGAAATAGCCCGAAATTATGTAAACAAACTGAGTAATGTTCAAAAGCCACCAAGAGATATTTCCAGCAATTTCAACACCGAAAAGCCCATGTCCCGCCTTTAAAACAAGAATCCAATTTAGCAATACATGAATTGCCAATCCTCCCATGGAAATAATGGCCATGAACCAAACTTTACTCTGAGATTGAAGAAACTTTTGCATAGGAAAGTTGAGTGCATATGCAAACATTAATTATCCAAATCGCGTATTTTCCTACAAGATTTGAAATGTCTTTATCTTGACGTAGGAGCTTTAGTATCGGCGAGGTGAAGACGAAAACTGGGGTGAGCAACAAAGATCTAAATCCAGTAATGAGCCATGATCTTTGCAAGTAAACTCCAAGCATGTTGAACTGTCCAGCTCCCACTACTTCACCACAAAGTGTTGCCAGAGCACTTGCCATACCTAGCTAAATACCCAAGAATTAACGACATTCTTAATGAAAAGATTCAAATCATGTTAAACTTAGATACTTTTGAACCAGAGGCAGGCAGGTTCAAGTGAACCTACTGTTATCAGCTCCAACTATATTTATAATATGCAAAAAGAACATTGAAAATGTATACGTATAATTATGGAATTTATTCATTTTTGGCCTGTCGTCAGAAATTTACTATGGGCGCTAGACAAAAATATACAATACATATACGCTGATTATGAATATAATATGTATATTTATACTTAATATACAACGCATATACATTTGTCTACTATTATTCTTTAGGGTGGCCCAAAAGGTATATTCGTTCTTAATCTACTTACTCTAGATCCTATAGTTGGCTATGTTATTAACCAGTTAAAAGTTTTCATTTGAGCAGATTTCAAAGGGTCCAAAAGCAATAAAAGCAGATAATATTAGCATACCATGACTCCATAGACAAAGCCAGCTATAGCATTATGAACTTCTGAGACTGCAGCAAGCTCTAAATCTCCCAGTCTTCCAGCAAAGGCAGCTGTGACAAATTCAAGAGAAAACAAAGATACTGCATTTAAAATAGCTGGTCCTGCTATATGCCATACCTTTTTTGCTTCAACACCCCATTTATTGCCTATCTTTTTATTTTCCTGAAGGCCACCATCACTCTCTTATCTCTCTAATTCTAAGGTCTTTTGTTCCATTTTTAGAACCTGATGCCTCAAAACTCTGATGTTTTCTCTCTTTTAACTTAGAAAATGGATCATTGGAGGAAGGTGGATGTTTCTTTAATATTGATAAGGTGGATGTTTCTTTAATACTGATGTTTCTCAAAAAACCAAGCATTCTCTATAAATGTCTCACATTAGATAAATTAAATGATGTCTAAGCGAAACTCATTCTTAGTCTAAGAACTCTGTTGAATGTGATGAAAGTTATCATGATGATCACAATTGAAAAAAAATGAGAACATATACACAATTACGAAAGATAACTAAAAATTAATATAGCTTCTTTATCAAAACCAAGCAAGACTTAGATTTTCCATCACGTATAGTAATATTTCGTTAGGATTGCATCCTGTACATTCTTAATTTCACAAAGAAAGAGATAGTTTTTTATTGTGAATTTAGCTTCTTTATCAACATCAATCATAAGCTGGACTTTTTTCCATCGGGCAAGTAAGATTTATTTAAAAGCTTTCAATAATATAAAAAAATTTGTAGTTTACTAGTGCATCAGAAATTAGCTACTTCTCATATGTCTAAGTATATTACACCTCCCCTTCAAATCAGGAATTTAACCAGGCTTAACCATGCAAAGATCTTGAACAGCTCAATGGACCGGTAATTTCCAGCTTCCAAGTAATCTGTTGAATGTTTATAAGACATTGTGCAATTCTAATGTTCATAATCAACTCTAACTCATACTTTCTTTTCCCAAAACCTATACAACAAAGTTAAAGCTTGTCCAGGTCTTCTCTTTTCTTTCATATAAGTTCAGTCAAAGATGACATGCAATGTCAAATATTATTGTCACAGTTGCAGAAAATCATTCTAGTTGATGTTAGACAACATAGCAGTATTACATACTTTTTATTTAGGTACCAAATAATTTTTCTAAATATATCTCTCAAGGGAATATATCAAAATTATATTCACTAGATCTTGAAGTGACCAGGATACTCAGATATACATATCCTAAATAAAGAAAAAAAGTAAAGAAGGCAAAGAAACACTTACAGTGTACCAATATGAGAAACTCAGTAGATATGACGAATATATTTTATGCCCTTTCACTAAGTTTTAAATCAGGCAATTCACTTCTTGAATGAATAAATCAACCAGGTCTAGTGTTCAACTAATTTAAATTTAACTTAATCGAGTAAACCATTGGATGTCTTTTAACTGCTTTAAAGATTTGCTAATCCACTGGTAACTAAGAACATCATGCTTAAGAGACAACAAACTCTTTAAACCATATGTCCTAGTTTCATAATGACATCCTTCTAACTTGTCATGTGAACATGACCTCAAACAAGAGTTTAAATCAATTACTCGCCATTCCCAAACCTGATCTCCCTATTTTAGACTAGCCAAGAGATGGTTTGGTTGTGGTTTACTAATTTATACCAGTTCACACAAAAGGCACACACATAAAAAAGCTACTAGATGCATACATATACCCCTTCGGTGACAAACTTAACCAATTTATCCCTTTTTTTAATGGATAAAAACAGGAAACAACCGTGAACAGACTATGGATTAGTTTTGGAGTGTTCTCAATAATCTTTAACCAAATTAAAGAAGTTTTCAGCACATAAGCATCATTGACTACTACTCTTTTGATAAGAATTATGGTGAAGCAATCATTCAGGAGTGATGAAAGCAGAGTTTGAAACAATGAATCAAGTTAACCATCTAATCTTATACTCAACCAGTTCTCATTACCAGAAGAAGGGTCTTCTACGCGCGACTTAACTATACACATATTTGACAAGTCGAATCTACATTTCTAATTAAGTGTATAGGATTGTATCTATACCAATGCAATGTTTGGTACTAGTATAAATTTGTTCAATTGTTTTCATTCCATTATAGGATGTCTACCATTCAATTTCCACTTCAACATTCTCTGTTGATTATAAATGACCCCATCAATATTTGTCATTGCTTCCCTGTTTCCCAGAGGGTCTGCAAGAATGGAACATCTTAGGCAAAATTTGTTTACCAGTTAGCTTCTTTTCTCCTCTCAGTATAATTTCTGGCGGATAGATATTACATTGTCATAGCATTTATAAATACAATATCTGAACCCAACAATGCAAGAGCTACAGACGAACCAAAAAAAACTTATGGCAGTTATCTATTTTGTTGAATGTGCAGAAATTTGGTCTATTCCAGTAATCGAATTTATCGAGATTTCTCACTACTCAATCAGAATCCGTAATAAGCGACCAGGATACTAAGTTTTGAGGATTCTTACTTACAATCCCCAAAATGCACTATTCACACTTACATTCAGAAGGATATACAGAAAAGAAACACTGATATACCCTGCATTTCATTGCTCTCACAAACCAAGAAATTAAAAGGAAAATTTTTCGTTCCCTCCTTGTCCTCCAAGTCCTAGCTTTAAACCTAACCCTAGCCACCATAACCACATCAATTCCAATACTCTAACTATCCCTAGCACTCCAATAATCAGTATTCACCAGAATCAATCCAAAGAATCTCATTCTTGATAGTCAATATTTAGTAAAAACAAATTTTTTGGTGTTAAACCAAAGAGAAAAAGAAAAAAAGATAAACCTACTAAGATAAACAACTCTTATCGTTGCCGGATCTTTGAGTCACCTATCTCAGCCACCTCAAATAGACGCCCACGTTGATGCCGCCGTGAGTATTCATCCTTTGAGAGAGAAGTTGGAAGAGTAGAATGGTAGGGGTAGGAGAGAAACACGTAGATATGATAATAATCCACCGGGCATCTGATGCTCGACCTTAACCTGTTGACAATTCGGGCAATGAGCAACAAACTCCGCTATATCATTTTTCATGCCATCCCACCAATACAAATATCTGAGGTCCTGATAAATTTTCGTTGACCCTGGATGAACAGAATAACGGGCATAGTGTGCCTCTCCCATAACCTGTTGCCTTAACCCTGCAACCTCAGGTACACATAATCTGCCTCTGTATCGTAGCACTCCATCAGGTGCAACTTCGAATGGGGTCTCCTCCTTTTGAAGAGCAGCATCTCTATAATGTATAAGAAGAGGGTCATCGTACTGGTGTCTTTTTACCTCTTCTATGATAGAGGACTCAGCAACTCCTCGAACAGAAACTCCGCCATCATCAGAATCAGCCAAACAGATTCCAAGATTAGCTAACTGGCAAATCTCATGGACTATATCCTTCCGTTCTAGTTGTACATCTGCCAAGCTACCCATAGATTTACAGCTGAGTGCATCTGCTACAACATTTGCTTTCCCTGGGTGGTATAGAATGTCAACATCATAGTCCTTCAGCAACTCTAGCCACCTCCTCTGCCGCAAATTTAGTTCCTTCTGCTTAAAGATATATTGGAGACTCTTATGATCCGTATAAATATCAATATACACGCCGTATAAATAATGTCTCCATATCTTCAAGGCACGAATTACTGCTGCTAACTCTAGATCATGAGTGGGATAATTTCTTTTGTTCTTTCTGAGCTGCTGGGAGGCATAGGCTATAACTCTACCATGCTGCATCAATACACAACCTAGCCCAATGCCTGAGGCATCAAAATAAATAACATAGCCATCTGGCCTCTCAGGAAGTGTTAGAACTGGAGCCGCAGTCAACTTATCCTTCAGTAACTTGAAGCTACGCTCACAAGCATCGGTACACTGGAACTTAGCTGGCTTCTGTGTTAGATTTGTTAAAGGAACTGAAATCGAGGAAAATTTGTCTACGAACCTCCTGTAATACCCTGCTAGCCCCAGAAAACTACGTACCTTGGTAGGCGTCGTAGGTCTAGGCCAAGTCTTCACCGCCTTAATCTTATGTGAGTCTACCCGAATGCCATCAGCTCAAATAATATGCCCCAAGAATGCTACTGAAGTCAACCAGAATTCACACTTAGAGAACTTAGCATACAACTTCTGGTGCTAGAGCACCCTAAGTACCGTCCTCAAATGATCTGCAAGCTCCTCTTCCGATCGTGAATAGACCAGAATATCATCGATAAATATAATCACAAACATATCTAGGAACGGCTCGAATATTCGGTTCATCAAATCCATAAATACTGCTGGAGAATTGGTCAGCCCAAAAGACATCACTCTAAACTCATAATGCTCGTATCGGGTCCTGAATGCAGTCTTCGGAATATCTGCCTCCTTTACCCGCACCTGGTGATAGCCTGACCGCAAGTCTATCTTCGAGAAACACTTAGCACCCTGCAACTGGTCAAATAGATCATCAATTCTGGGGAGGGGATATCTATTCTATATCGTCACTTTATTTAGTTACCTATAATCGATACACATCCGCAGCGACCCATCATTCTTTCTCACAAATAGTAGCGGTGCTCCCCAAGATGATGTACTGGGCCTGATGAAGCCCTTTTCTAATAAATCTCTCAGTTGCTCCTTCAACTCTTTTAGTTCTGCAGGTGCCATCCTATAAGAAGGAATAGATATAGGCTGAGTATCTAGAAGCACATCTATAGTAAAATCTATCTCCCGCTCAGGAGGAAGGCCTGGAAGTTCATCTAGGGAATACATCTGAAAATTCGTTAACTATCGGTACTGACTGAAGAGTCGGCGCCTCTGCCTTCAGGTCATGCACCCGAACCAGATGATAAATATAACCCTTTCTGACCATCTTCTTTGCCTTGAGGTATGAAATAAACTTACCCCTAGGCGATGCTGTATTTCCCATCCACTCTATAATTGGCTCTCCTGGGAACTGAAATCGAACTATCTTGCCTTTACAATCAACGTTAGCATAACAAGAAGCTAACCAATCCATACCCATAATAACATCAAACTCAGTCATATCTAGCTCTATCAGATCTGCCTTGGTGCAACGACTATATATAATCACCGAACAATCTCTATATATTTGCCTTGCTATAACAAAATCTCCTACCGGTGTAGCTACCTCAAATGGTTCTATCAACTCAGGTTTTATCCCAATTCTACTAGCAACAAAGGGCGAAATATATGATAAGGTGGAGCCTGGGTCTATCAATGCATATACATCTCGAGAGAAAATCGATAGTATACCTGTAACCACATTTGGTGACGCCTCCTGATCCTGTCTACTAGCCAAAGAATATATGTGGTTCGAAGAACTGCTAGAACTGGAAGCTCCGCCACGACCTCTACCACGGTAACATTCTCCAGGATAATGCCTACCACATCGAGGACATCGAGGCAAAGGTGGCCTCGGCTTACTCAACCCCCTGCTCAACTGCGAACCCGAAGTCCTAGAGCTCTGACCGGCTCCTGAATAACCCCGTACTATCAAACCATCTTCCTGTGAACTGTGGCAGTGCACTCTGTGCGGGCTGGGAAGGATATCTGATATGCTGCTGAGGTTGTCTGCCTCGAAACTCACCCTGATAACCAGCCGATCTAGCCCTCTTATGCTGACCCCTGTCATGATCTCTATCTGGCTGACGCCCTCTGTGTCGATCCTCCACCCCCTGTGCATATGCCTGTACCCGAGCAATATCCATACCTGGCTGAAGGGCCACTGCCATACAACCATCAATCAAGTAATGGTCTAATCCGCTCACAAAGCAATGCACTCTATCTGCCATATCTGCCACAATAGTAGGCGCATATCTAGCCAACGAATCAAACTCAAGACTATACTCTCGAACACTCCTGCCCCGCTACCTTAACTATAAGAATCTATCAACTCTAGCTCGCCGCATCTCTAGAGGCAGAAAGTGGCCAAGGAAGGCCTCCAAAAACTCATCCCATACTGCCGGAGGAGCATCCTCGCCCCTAGACAACTCCCATGACTCATACCAATTAACAGCTACATCCTGCAATCGATACGAAACCAACTCGACAGACTCAGTCTCAGAAGCCTTAATTATCCTCAACGTACGCTGCATCTACCGAATGAACTCCAGCGGGTCATCCTCGGGCTTTGACCTGAAAAACTCTGGAGGATTACAACTTAATAAGTCACGGGCTCTCAAACTGTCATGTCTATCTGCCTGGTCAACCCTTAGTCCCTGCCTGCGAGCCTGTCCTGCCACTAATCTGGTGAGCAACTAAACTGCATCTCTCATGGCTCTATCCTCCGCCCCTGGCTGAGGAGCTGAAGGCTCAGATGCCGGAACCTCGGGAGCTAGCGGTGGAGCCACCCCCTGACCTGGAGCTGTCTGTTATATCCCGTATTTTGTGCATTGGGACATTTCGAGCTAACCGCGATAAGTTAAGGACAAGGCTATTTTCCGGTTTGGTTTTAATGCACAAGTTGCTTGTAAGTATTATTGGTATGGAATATTAAGGAAAATTTGGGGTTAAAAGTGAATTATGGAAAACTTATATTCATGAAGCAGAAAGGGCCAAGTGGCCGTCCAAGGTGGTGTGGGCCATGGCCCACATGGAAGCTTAATATATGTACATAAAGGATGACCAATTAGTCATATTTATCATCTTTCACCTTAAAAGCTTGGAGAGACTTGGAGAAAAAAAAAAACCATTCGGCCATGGCTAACCAAAATTGACCCCATGAAAAATTGATCAAAACAATTATTTTCTTCTAGTAATCCAATCAATTGGAAGGTCCTCTTTAACGTGGAGTAGTTGTTGGGGCAAGTAACCCATTCATTCTTGCAAGGTGCAACCTTAGCCAAGTAAGAAGATAAGTGAAAAAAGTAAGGTTTAATCTTCTTTTCATATGTTATGGATGGTTTGTATATGTTGTAGAGTGTAGAAGTGGATGAAATTCGCGAAAATATGTGTGTTGGGTTGTAGCCGTGTGGGTGGTTGTTTTGTGTAGAAGTGATGAACTAATTTTACTTAGTATTATTTTGGTTGTTGTTGTTGATGATTGATTCTATGATAAAAATGAAAATTTAATGGCTCAAGTTGAAAGTGGTAACCGTGTGGGCTGTTTTAGAAGCCAATGCGATTCTAATGTTGTTTCTTGAATTCATGAGGATAATGTCGTTAACGTCACAATTGTTGGTGTAGTTCATGAATTTGAAAGAAGGAAATGTGTTGTTATTGTTCTTGTTGAATTTTGAAGGTTTCGGGTGAAGTGGTATGTTGTTTGGGTTGTTTTGAATATTGTCTGAATTGTTTGAAGTGTTCTTGCATCATGTTAGAATGATTTCGGATTAACACTTGAATGTGAGATCATTGGTGTTAGCTTGACTGTACATGGTCGATTTGAATGTAAATGGGATGTTGTCGAATTATGTAGAAAAGAGTTACTAACGTTAGAATGCGTTTTGAATTGATTGTTGATGATTTGGCCGAGTTGAATTCTCGGAGTTGGTTGTAATTACAGGGGAAATGCTGCCGAAATTTCTGTAAATGAAGTCTTAGTTTAGGACTGGATTTTCAAGTGCCTATAGCTAATGTTGGATATCTACAAATACTGTTGTAGATCTTACAAAAGCCGGGACTTAAGTCGGATTAGCGTAGGAAGCGGGCAAGGTATGTAATGCTTACCCTTTCTTTCTTTCGGCATGTCCTAGAGCCAAGTAAGGTATGACACGTACCTTGGGGTAACTCTACTCTTTTGTTCCGAGCTTGTTTACGATTCTTATTCACTTCTTGTTATGAGTATTGTTAACATAGTCGAGCTTATTGTATGATTGCATAACGAGCAAAGTATAAAGAGTTCCACAAGTGTTAATGTCTCTAACTTTCGTAGACGGTCTCGGATTGCTTTAAAATGTTCGTAGAAGGTTCTGTAGTAAATGATGGTCATAACTTTCTTATGTAAACTCGGATTGACCCGAAACGTGTTTACGATCTTTCAAGTGTCGGTTGTGTACATACCTATCGAGTCTTAAAAATTTATTTATGTGCATATGGTTTCTCACTACTCTGCTCGTGCATGCCTCAATATGTCCTTCACTGCATCCCGGGCCAGGGCATGTTCTCGTGCGTACTCCACTGCATTGTTCACCGTGTGCCTCACTAGAGGGCCGGGGCACGTTATATATATATATATATATATATATATATATATATATATATATATATATGTATGATATGATGACATGATGATATGATGACGGGGTGGCGGCCAGGATGGCATATGATGACTCTACTCACCGCGTCCCTCACTAGAGGGCCGGGGCACGTTACATGCATATATGATACATGATATTGACATGCATGATTTTATTCATCGCGTCCCTCACTAGAGGGCCGGGGCACGTTATATGTACATATGATATATGATGATGACATGCATGATTTTCATTTCAAAAGGCAAGTGTATTGATGTTTTTTTTTACAGTCATATTTGCTTCTGGTAAACCTCCGTCTTAGTTATGATCCTCTTTACTGTATTTCATGCCTTACATACTCAGTACATATTCCGTACTGACCCCCTTTTCTTCGGGGGCTGCATTTCATGCCCGCAGGTACAGACGCTTACGTGGGTGACCCGCCAGCTTAGGACATCTATCCTGCTACTTTGGAGTACTCCCTTGTTCTGGAGCCCATACTTTTGGTACAGATCCTTCTATTGTACCTATACATATGACTGTTTCAAGGTACGGCGGGGACCAGTCCCGCCATATGATGTTGTTGTTACTCTTAGAGGCCTGTAGACATGTATGTGGGTCATGGGTCGTACTTATTCGGTATGTTAGTATGGTTGACGTTTGGCATTTCCCAATACTATGATAACCTGACCGGTTCGTATGCGATATTATAAGTAACGATTTTAATGCTATATTGTCCTGTGTGTAGGAAAGTCCTTTATATGCTCAACGCAAGTATACTTTGGGTCAGTAAATACGTACGAGTGTCCGTCTCGAGCACTAGTCACGGCCAACGGGGTTGGGTCGTGACAAAAGTGGTATCAAAGCGGTTCGTCCTCGGAATGTCTACAGGTCGTGTCTAGTAGAGTCTTGTTTATCGGTGTGTGGTGCACCACATCTATAAACAGGAAGCTACGGGACATTTAGGATGTTACCTTTCCTTCGATCTTAGATCGTGCGATAGAGCTGTATTATTAGGATGGTTCCTCGCTGATAAATTGCTATGTTTACAGTGATGCCTCCTAAGAGAGCACGGCTGCCCAGAAGGGCAAATCAGTAGCAGGGGACCCTAGCCAGCCTAGGAGAGTTACTAGGGACCGTGCCCAGATCATGCCCGAGGTCGTGCTCCAGTCCGCGAGTTATGCGACAATGCCACTTCCAGAGGAGCCGAGGGCAGCGACAGCCCCAGGTCAGGGGGCGACTCCACCACCAGTCCCTGAGGTCCCCGCACCTGAGCCTCCAGATCCTCAGCCAGGGGCGGAGGACAGAGCTATGGGAGATGAAGTACAGTTGCTGACTAAATTGGTAGCAGGGCACGCTCGCAGACACGGGATAGAAGGTGATCATGCGGATAGACATGAAAGCTTAAGGGTTCGTGACTTCTTGACTTGTAATCCTCCGGAGTTCTACGGGTCATAGCCCGAGGAGGACCCCCAGGAATTTATTCGACAGATGCAGCGTACGCTGAGGCTAATCAAGGCCTCTAAGACCGAGTCTGTCGAGATGGCTTCATACCGGTTACGTGATGTGGCTGTTAATTGGTATGAGTCCTGGGAGTTGTCTAGGGGCGAGGGTGCTCCCCCTGCGGTGTGGGCTGAATTTACAGAGGCCTTTCTCAGTCCCTTTCTTCCTCCCGAGGTACGGCGAGCTAGGGTTGACAGATTCCTACAGTTGAGACAGAGGGGCAGAAGTGTTCGGGAGTATAGCCTAGAGTTCGACTGTTTGGCTAGATATGCACCCACTATTGTAGCTGATATGACTGATAGGATGCATCGATATGTGATGGAGTTGGATCATTATCTGGTTGATAACTGCATGGCAGTGGATTCCCAGCTAGGGATGGACATCGCTCGGGTACAGGCGTATGCGCAGGGGATGGAGGATCAACACAGAGGGTGCCAGCCCGATAGAGATCGTGACAGGGGCTAGCCTAGGAGGGCTAGATCAGCTGGTTATTTCGAGGAGTTTCGAGGCGGGCAGCCTCAACAGCATACATGACATCCTTCTCAGCCAGCACGGAGTGCACCCCCACAGTCTACTGGTGAGGGACTTGAAAATACAGGATATTTAGGAGGTGGTCAAAGCTCTAGGGCTTCGGGTTCGCAGTCGAGCAGAGGGTTCAGCCAGACGAGGCCACCTATGCCTCAGTGCCCTCGGTGCGGCAGGCGCCATTTGGGGGATTGCCGTTTCGCTACCGGTGGTTGCTTTTCTTGTGGTCGTCAGGGCCATGTTATAAGGGAGTGCCCATTTAAGGGTAGTCCAGGTGGTTTATCCCAGCCCACTGGGTCAGTTGTTGGTTCGTCTTCCTCTTCTGTAGCTATGCGCCCTACGGAGCAGGGTATGCCGACACCAGCGGGCCGTGGTAGGGGTCGTGGCTCCCAGTTCTAGCGGTCCTTCGAAAAGCATATACGCCTTAGCCAGCGGACAGGACCAGGAGGCGTCACTAAATGTGGTTACAGGTATATTATTAATCTACTCCCGAGATGTATATGCTTTGATAGATCCAGGCTCTATTTTATTATATATTTCCCCCCGGTTGCTAGTAGAATTGGGATAAGACCCGAATCGATAGAACCGTTCGAGGTAGCCATACATATAAATGAAAAGTGAATATTGAGGATTTAAAAGGATAACACGGTAATTGTATAGTTAGAAGAGTAAAAGACCTTCTCTAGATCGGAGGGAGACGCGTTACGAGAATATTTTGGAAGTTGTTAAGACACCGACTTGCCCCAGATTACGTGATAAAGGTAGTGCGGTGAAGTGGATGCAATCATACCAGCATTAACACACCGAATTTCGTCAGAGTTTCGAGGTTAAGCGTGCTAGGGCGAGAGAAATTTTAGGATGGGTGACCCCCTGGGAAGTGCACTGAAGGTTCCATAAATGTAGATATAAGAAACAAATGGGGAACTAGAGTAACCTAGAGGAAACTAGAGTATGCGGAGTAGTTAGAAATATTGAAGAGATCGCGTAGGATGAGGCGGACTAGACCGGTGAAGAGGAAGAAAGTGCATCACAGCTCTTGAATAGGGTGTGTAGAGCCTCTAAGAGAGAGACGACGGGTAAAGCATGAAACTATTTGAGTAGAAATTCGAAGGATAGGTCTGTAAAAGGATTAGAGTGTGGTAGTATGGGACAAAAAGAGGAATAGATCCAAGAAAGGTTAAGGGTGAAAATAGGAAGACCATATAGGAGTACGAAGGATACTTCGACAAATTGGCGATAGGAAACTGATTACTCACCAAGGGAAGGACAAGGATAATGAGTTGACGTGGTTGATTAGAAAACCCATGACATGGAATGAGGATTCATGTGAAGACCGGGAGGTTCGATTATAAAGAAAATAGAATGAGAGATAAGGAATGGGCATGAAGGAAAGGACAACTTGGCCGAGCGTAGTATTCAGACGCTAGAGGATATGGTACGGGCTTGTGCTATTGACTTCAAGGGTAGCTGGGATGATCATTTGCCACTTATTGAGTTTGCTTATAATAACAGCTACCATTCTAGTATCCAGATGGCACTGTATGAGGCTCTGTATGGCAGGAAATGCAGGTCACCGAGTGGCTGGTTAGATGTAGGTGAAATTAAGTTTATTGGCCCAAATATGGTTTAGCAAGCAGTTGTCAAGGTGAAACTTATTCGGGGAAGGAGTATGACAAGATAGGTTACAAGCGAATGTTAGTACGGAGGGGATATGTAAGGTGAAATGAGCCAGGAGAAGGAAAGTCCGTGACTAAGATTGAATATACGTTATACAAGTCGTACAAGAGTAGTTATGTTACCTATGAATATTTATACGCTAGGGACGAGACCAAGCGAATACTTAATAGAAGAGTTTGGATTCAATGATAACAATACGGTTGTAACATTCTGGGTGCATTAAGGGAAAATGTAAAGATGGTTTAAGCTAAATTACCGAGACAGACCTAATACTGAGGACAAACGGGATGTGGCTATGGTGGAACCAAAGATCTACTCCGATACCGATTGTAAGGTAAGAGAGGGGCGAAGACGAGGTAAAATATAAGGATTAGTGAAGCCACACTAAGGTATTTCTTGGGCTAAAGTTGAGCACCTGCACAGATTCTTGTAAAGATTCTAACATAATGTGTGACAGAAATGTTGAGAGCCAGACCTGAGCAGAGGGACACTAGAAGAGGTTAAATTAAAGATGAAGAAACGACATGAGATAATGTGCCTATGATGTTACAAATTGCTAAAAAGGGGATTATAAGATGATTCAAGCAAGGTGATCGGACCTAGCGGGTTACTAAAAGGGGATTAGTATATGCGCCAAACTCTTTCAGGACGATATCAGCTGATGATAGCTAAAGCAGAGGACGGTTATTAGCATCTCAGAGTCGGCAGAAATCATATGTAGATAATCCACGTCAACGCTTAGAATTCCAGTTTAGTGAGTGGGTATGCTGGAAAAAATCATCCATGAAAGGTGTAACGAGATTCGACAAGAAGGAGAAGTTTAACCCGAGATATATTGGGCCTTATTACATTATTCGTAAGGTAAGAAGGTTGCGTACTAAAGACGTGGTTTTGTTAAGATATTATGGCGGAATAATAATAGGGAAGAGATGAACTGGGAAGCTGGGGAGGAGATGAAGAAGAAGTACACCCACTTATTTCCTATGCCTACCGGTAATCTAAATTCCTTACTTGGTTATGTTGATTGATGAATAAACTGTATATGATAGCTATAAAAGAGACTCCCCGAAGGGCTTAGAAGACCCTGTGGGACTAGTTTAACATTCGAGGACAAATGTTTTAAAGGGGGGAGGATGTTATATCCCGTATTTTGTACATTGGGACATTTCGAGCTAACCGCGATAAGTTAAGGACAAGGCTATTTTCCGGTTTTGTTTTAATGCACAAGTTGCTTGTAAGTATTATTGGTATGGAATATTAAGGAAAATTTGGGGTTAAAAGTGACTTATGGAAAACTTATATTCATGAAGCAAAAAGGGCCAAGTGGCCGTCCAAGGTGGTGTGGGCCCTGGCCCACATGGAATCTTAATATATGTACATAAAGGATGACCAATTAGTCATATTTATCATCTTTCACCTTAGAAGCTTGGAGAGACTTGGAGAAAAAAAAAAAAAAGGCCATTTGGCCATGGCAAGCCAAAATTTACCCCTTGAAAAATTGATCAAAAAAATTATTGTCTTCTAGCAATCCAACCAATTGGAAGGTCCTCTTTAACGTGGAGTAGTTATTGGGGGCAAGTAAACCATTCATTCTTGCAAGGAGCAACCTTAGCCAAGTAAGAAGATAAGTCGAAAAGGTAAGGTTTAATCTTCTTTTCATATGTTATGGATGGTTTGTATATGTTGTAGAGTGTAGAAGTGGATGAAATTCGCGAAAATATGTGTGTTGGGTTGTAGCCGTGTGGGTGGTTATTTTGTGTAGAAGTGATGAACTAATTTTACTTAGTATTTTTTTGGTTGTTGTTGTTGTTGTTGATTCTATGATAAAAATGAAAATTTAATGGCTCAAGTTGAAGTGGTAACCGTGTGGGCTGTTTTAGAAGCCAATACGATTCTAATGTGGTTTCTTGAATTCATGAGGATAATATCGTTAACGTGAGAATTGTTGGTGTAGTTCATGAATTTGAAAGAAGGAAATGTGTTGTTATTGTTCTTGTTGAATTTGGAAGGTTTCGGGTGAAGTGGTATGTTGTTTGGGTTGTTTTGAATATTGTGTGAATTGTTTGAAGTGTTCTTGAATCATGTTAGAATGATTTTGGATTAACACTTGAATGTGAGATCATTAGTGTTTGCTTGACTGTACATGGTCGATTTGAATGTAAATGGGATGTTGTCGAATTATGTAGAAAAGAGTTACTAACGTTAGAATGCGTTTTGAATTGATTGTTGATGTTGTTGGTATGATTGTTGGGATTGTTGTTGATGATTTGGCCGAGTTGAATTCTCGGGGTTGGTTGTAATTACAGAGGAAATGCTGCCGAAATTTCTGTAAATGAAGTGTTAGTTTAGGACTGGATTTTCAAGTGCCTATAGCTAATGTTGGATATCTACTAATATTGATGTTGATCTTGCAAAAGCCGGGACTTAAGTCGGATTAGCGTAGGAAGCGAGCAAGGTATGTAAGGCTTACCCTTTCTTTCTTTCTTTCTTTCTTTTGGCATGTCCTAGAGCCAAGTAAGGTATGACACGTACCTTGGGGTAACTGTACTCTTTTATTCCGAGCTTGTTTACGATTCTTATTCACTTCTTGCTATGAGTATACTTAATATAGTCGAGCTTATTGTATGATTGCATAACGAGCAAAGCATAAAGAGTTCCACAAGTGTTAATGTCTCTAACTTTCGTAGACGGTCTCGGATTGCTTTAAAACGTTCGTAGAAGGTTCTGTAGTAAATGATGGTCATAACTTTCTTATGTAAACTCGGATTGACCCGAAACGTGTTTACGATCTTTCAAGTGTCGGTTTGTGTACTTACCTATCGAGTCTTAAAAATTTATTTATGTGCATATAGTTTCTCACTACTCTGCTCGTTCATGCCTCAATATGTCCTTCACTGCGTCCCGGGCCAGGGCATGTTCTCGTGCGTACTCCACTGCATTGTTCACCGCGTGCCTCACTAGAGGGCCGGGGCACGTTATATATATATATATATATATATATATATATATATATATATATATGATATGATGACGGGGTGGCGGCCAGGATGGCATATGATGACTCTACTCACCGTGTCCCTCACTAGAGGGCCGGGGCATGTTACATGCATATATGATACATGATATTGACATGCATGATTTTATTCACCGCGTCTCTCACTAGAGGGCCGGGGCACGTTATATGTACATATGATATATGATGATGACATGCATGATTTTCATTTCAAAAGACAAGTGTATTGATGTTTTTTTTACAGTCATATTTTCTTCTGGTAAACCTCCGTCTTAGTTATGATCCTCTTTACTGTATTTCATGCCTTACATACTCAGTACATATTCCGTACTGACCCCCTTTTCTTCGGGGGCTGCGTTTCATGCCCGCAGGTACAGACGCTCACGTGGGTGACCCGCCAGCTTAGGACATCTATCTGCAACTTTGGAGTGCTCCCTTGTTCCGGAGCCCATACTTTTGGTATAGATCCTTCTATTGTACATATACATATGACTGTTTCAGGGTACGGCGGTGCCCTGTCCCGCCATATGATGCTGTTGTTACTCTTAGAGGCCTGTAGACATGTATGTGGGTCATGGGTCGTACTTATTCGGTATGTTAGTATGGTTGACGTTTGGCATTTCCCTATACTATGATAACCTGACCGGTTCGTATGCGATATTATAAGTAACGATTTTAATACTATATTGTCTTGTGTGTAGGAAAGTCCTTTATATGCTAAACGCAAGTAGGCTTATAAACGCAAGTAGACTTTGGGTTAGTAAATACGTACGAGTGTCCATCTCGAGCACTAGTCACGGCCTACGGGGTTGGGTCGTGACACTGTCGCTGCCCTAGGCAGTAGAACGGCCTACCGATTTGCCCTTCTGGGCAGCTGTCGCTTTGTTTGGAGGCATAGTTGTAAACATAATAGTCTGTTAGAAATGGATTATCCTGATAATATAGCTCTATCGCACGATCTAGGATAAGAAGGAAAGATAACATCCTAAATGACCTGTAGCCTCGTGTTTATAGATGTGGTGCACAACACACCGATAAAAAAGATTCTACTAGACATGGTCTATAGACACTCCGAGGATGAACTGCTCTGATACCACTTTTGTCACGACCCAGCCCCATGGACCATGAATAGTGCCCGAGCTGGGCATCCATATGTACCTGTTAGACATAATCAGACTGACACTATAGACAACATAGGAATCGGCATAGACCCAAAGTTTCCCATTCAATCATAACGTAATAAATACGCAAGCCGACGAGGCTGCCACTATATATCATTATAATACGCAAGCCGACAAGGTTGTCACTACAGGTCAATATACTACGCAAGCCGACAAGGCTGCCACAACATATCGATAACATATGCAAGCCGGCAAGGCTGCTACAACAACAAAAACATCCACAACAACTATATAGACACAGCTGATCATAATCTATATACAACCCACATAGATGTCTACAGACCTCTAAGAGTATCAACAGTTAAATATGACGGGACAGGGCCCCGTCGTACCCCTAAACAAACAGATATATATATATATATATATACATCAGAAGGCCTGTACCAAAAGTCTAGGCTCCGGAACAACGGAGCTCTCCAAGACAGCTGAATGGAAATCCTAAGCTGGGGGACCACCGAATCGAGTGTCTGTACCTGCGGGCATGAAATGCAACCCCTCCGAAGAAAGGGGGTCAGTACGGAATATGTACTGAGTATGTAAAGGATGAAATACAGTAAAAAGGATCATATATCGTATCCCGGCCCTCTAGTGAGGGGCTCGGTGAACAATGTAGTGAAACTGTGCACGAAAACGTATCCTGGCCCGAGACTCAGTGAAAGACATATTGAGGCATGCACGAGTAGAGTCGTGAGCAACCATATGCAAATTAAAACATTATCAAAGACTCAATGGAATAATCAAAACGAACTATCATTTGAAAATCAAGACAATAGTCATATCAAATACCTTTCAAATGTCACAGTGGATTATATCAAAATAGAACTCCTGGATTCAAATACACGTATCAAGATATAATAAAATAGCTTCTGGAAATCAAGAACAGTAGCCATCCTAGTGGCTCTAAGAATAGGAACTTCTTTGGAATCATATACACATCGTATATTCGTTTCATAAAGATCATGCCAAAAAGAAAGAAGGGTTAACTTTACATACCTGTTAAAGGTTAATCGTAATCACGTTCGCTTCGTCGCCCCTTTAGCCTATTTAATATAAAAGTAACGCTATCGTTAGTAAACTATACTTCCTAGCTCATAAATCTGTAGCCAGTCGCCTATAGGACTCATTCTTTAACTTATACTTTCTTGATTAGGGTTTTCATTAGTTAAGGACTTAATGGAAATCGGGTAGCATTTTCCCTATATATTCGCCTAACCCGAACTTCCAATTTACCTCCTGTTATCACAAAAATACCAACAATGACAGTAATAGAGATATGCATATAAAACCCTTACAATTCAGCCCATAACAATTCTAACAATCCAACAACCCTTCTTAATCCTTTTCAACACACAATTTCATATAATAACAATTTCAGACAATTTCTTACTTCAAATTTCATCCAATCCAATTTTAATCCTTCCATTACAACACCATTAATACAATTATACCACAAAATAAGAAAATCTTACCTAAATATTCTCGGAGGAATTTCTACACTTAATTGTTCCAATTTCACAATTTCTTCCTCCTCAATTCGATATCCAATGTTGCTATCACCTCCTTGAACTTGTAATTCACTTGGAACTAGATCACAATATGCAACAATTTTCTTTTTCAATCACCATGGCTGGCCGAGAGCTTGGCAGCCATGGGAGCTTTATTTTTTTTCTTCTAAGCGTTAATTTTTAAGAAATGAAATGAAATGTTTCTTTGTTCATTATTCAACCACCTATATATGGTTTCCCTTATATTGACACGTGCCCCCTCCCCCCTTAATGACTCACCAAATGATTTCTTGAATTGTTATTTTATATTTTTTTTAATTATTTCGGGTGGGGCGCACACATAGTAATTAATTTAATTAATCATTAATCCTTACTTAATAATATAATCACAATTAATTAGTCCCTAATCTCCAATAATATTTATACACTAAATAAATTTTATAAACAATTTGTGTACTAATTAAAATTGAGAATTAAGAGTCCTATTTCATATCCAAAAATAATTCCGTCCTTAACTTAAGTCGATTAGCTTGCGAATAATTCGACGTATAAAAATACGGGATATAACAATAGACCAGAGTCCGGTCAGATGAGGTCCCCGTTACCATGGTGTGCCCAGTGTGGTAAATTACACGCAAGTCAGTGTCGACGGGGATCAGATGCTTGGTATGCTAGTTGTCAACCAGGGAATGTGATGCGGCTGTGTTCGATGAAGGGTGGTGTAGGTATTACTCAGCCTACTAGGTCCGTAGCTGGTTATTCTTCTACAGTACAGTAGGCAAGGTTCTCAGACACACCAGCAGGACGTGGTAGAGGGAGGAGTGGAACATCTAGCTCGAGTGGGCCTCAGCACCGCGTTTATGCATTAGCTGCTAGGCAGGATAGTGAGTCATCTCCTGATGTCGTCATCAGTATATTATCAGTCTCCTCCTATAATGTATATGCACTGATTGGCCTAGGCTCCACTTTATCATATACTACTCCATTTGTTGCCGGCAAGTTTGGGATAGAACTTGAATTGATTAAACCGTTTGAGGTGTTAACACCAATTAGTGATCCAGTCATAGCTAGGCAGATATATCAAGGCTGTGTAGTGATAGTTTGTAATCACCGTACCTTAACAGATTTTATTGAGTTAGACATGATTGATTTCGATGTGATCATGGGTATGGATTGGTTGGATTCCTGTTACGCTAATGTGGATTGCAGAACGAAGATAGTTCAAGTCCCATTTTCGAGCGAGCCAGTCCTTCAGTGGAAGGAAAAGGCTGATTCGCTGAGGGGTAGGCTGATTTTCTAACTTAAGGCAAGGAAGATGATTAGAAAGGGGTACATTTATCACTTGGTTCGGGTCCAGGACATACAAGCAGAGTCACCGACCCTTCAGTCTGTCCTTGTGGTTAGTGAGTTCCCAGAGGTGTTTCCAGATGAGCTTCCAGGAATTCCGCCAGAGTGAGAGATTGATTTCACTATCGATTTATTACCAGATACTCAACCAATATCTATTTCTCCTTATCGAATGGCACCTGCAGAGTTGAAGGAGAAATTGAAGGACTTACTTGAGAAGGGTTTTATAAGACTTAGTGCTTCGCCGTAGGGAGAGCCAGTGTTATTTGTAAGAAAGAAGGATGGCTCCTTGCGAATGTGTATTGATTATAGACAGCTGAATAAAGTGACTGAGAAGAATAGGTACCTGTTTCCCAGGATTGATGATCTATTTGTGTCACGACCCAAACCGATGGGTCATGACTAGTGCCCGAATTGGACACTCAAATATGAACTTGTTACATATAAGCACACTGATACTAAGGACAACGTGGAAATATGTAAAACATGTTGTAGACATAGAAATATCACAACAAAGGCCACAGACTCACCCCCTGTCAACTGTGCCATATATATACACATCACAACAAAGGCCACAGCACACCCCTGTCAACTGTGCCATATATATATACACAACAAAGGCCACAACACACCCCCTGTCAACTGTGCCATATATATACACAACAAAGGCCACAGCACACCCCTTGTTAACTATGCCATACATATACACATCACACCCCCTGTCAACTGTGCCTTACATATACATGAAGAATGAAAATGAGTGCAGTGCATAATCAAAATGAAATAATAGAGCTCTCTGTAATGTCACAAAATAGCCATATGCATATATTATACTCATGGCATGCATAGGAGTTAAAATGAAAACTATCGCTCTATCCCGCCTTGGAGGAACAATTTATAAGGTGAGATCCACAACAATGAAATAAATAGGGAAAATCATGAAATAGCTTAACTGTCACGACTCGGCTAGGGGCCGCGACGGGTACCCGGGGCTAACCACCGAGCACCGCTCTTCTTAATACTCAATTACTCAGTAAATACTTCCTTCAGAATTTATAGACGAAACATGTGAAAATCATACTTTACAAGAAACATACTTGCTTTACATACATTTGCCATACGGCTATCAAAATAGTATATACATATAGTAATATCTTGTGGAACCATCTAACCCACACTACGCATCTACGAGCCTCTACTGACGTGCTATACAATGGACGGAACAAGACTCCGTCATGCCCCAAAATGGATATATATATATATATATATATATATGTGCGTATACACAAAAGAAATCACAAGCACCTCCGAAGAATGGAGTGCTCTCAACAGCTGACTGCCCCTATGGCTCTGGATCTAGCTCGTCTCCCTGTCTACCTGTGGGCATGAACACAACGTCCAAAGAAAAGGACGTCAGCACGAACATTGTACTGAGTATGAGAGGCATAAATAATGAAGAGAGAAACAATAACAACCTAATGAACATCAAAGTGAACATGTGAAGCTGAATCATAATCATAGGAAGGATGATGCATGCTGTCTTACTCATACTCTTTATCATATCATGTATACATATCATGCAAGCTGCTCGTCCATGTCGGGATGGTGTGATCACCAATAATATAAGCCCGCATCCAGGCCTCCCGCGTCCAGGCCTCCCGCGTCCAGGCCTCCCGCGTCCAGGCCTCCCGCGTCCGGGGTACCATCTCATGCCGCCCACTAGTGGTGTCTGCCCATGCCCGAGAGGGTCATGGTGTATCCGTGTAGCCGCCCGCCGAAGCGGTGTCTGCCCGGCCAACTAGGCGCGGTGTAAATGCAATCATGACATGCTTAACATAAAATACTTATCATCATATACTTTTAAAAACATGCTTATCTTATCATAATACATGTGTGAGCTCATGATCATTTGTACTCTACCGGGGTGACGTAAGGTCGTGATCCCCCGATCTCTTTATGGAGCAATTTCTGACATTCTGTCTCCCCTTGAAGGAATTAGTACATGAGGTGAGTGTAGACAATGAGGACATAATCATCGCTTTAGCATTATCATATCATATCTATTAGCTCATGGAAAGAAGGGGATTTTATGCTATGGGATTCATGCCATTTGAAGAAAGGGACTAGCCTCACATACCTTGGTCGCTTAGTTAGAATACCGTTCACTTGCTGTTATATCCCGCGTTTTGGGGAAATCGGATAATTCAAGACAATCGCGGGAAGACAACAAGCAAAGCAATATTTTATGTGGTTTGACACACGAGTTGTTTATGAAAGATTTAGAAGTAAAGATAATGAGAATGGTTAAGAGCATAAAGGGGAATTCATGACATGACTCGTGGAAATATGGAGGAAGACGAAGGGCAAAATTGGAAGTCGGAAAAATTGTTTTCAAGAATTGCAAGAACTAGCCAAAATACAAAGTGGGCTTGACAATTTTTTTAAGGGAAAATCATAGGCCCAACCGGCCATATTGATGGGCTAGGCCCAAAATGGAATATATTGTGAAATAAATAAGGTGATAAAGTCATATTTATCACATAAGCTCTCTAGAAAATTCAAGAAGTGGAAGAACAAAAGAGAGAACAAACCCTTAGGGCCTTTCGGCCATAGTGGAAATTCCAAAGAAAAATTGATAAAAATCTTCCAAAAATCATTTCCTACTAAGCTAAAGGTTCTTAACAAGGTGGAGTTGTTGTTGGAGCAAGAACAACTCATAATTCTACAAGTTGCCAAAAGATAGGCAAGTGAGAAGTTGAAGAAGAAAGGTGAGTATTGATCTTGTTTTATGAGTTATGCATGGTTTATATGTGTAGTAGTATGTTAAAATTGATGAAACTCATGAAGGGGAGGAATATGAAGCATGGCCGTATATATATATGTATATATATGTGTGTAGAAAGTATGTTTTAATTATCTTGCCTAGTGTTGGTTGTTATGGTTGTGAATGAAATGTGGAAAATGGAAGTTGAATGATTTTGGAAAGATTGAAGTTGTGTGTAGTTGAAAATGGCCGTGTGTGTATGTTTGATGAATGGATAGTGAGCAAGTCTTAATTGGTATGTCGATCGTCGTGTTGTGGAAGCATAATGAACTTAGTAAAATATTAGTAAGTGGAAGTTCGTTTCGGAAGGTTATGTGAATTGAATGTTATGTTCTTGCATGAATGAAATGTCATGATATTAGAATGATGTTTTGGAATGTATATATATGGTTGTTATTGGCTTTATAGATGTTGGAAAGTGTTGAAGAAAGTGGTAAATTGATATAATGTATCGTGAGTCGAATATGTGAATTGCTAGGATGATTGTTGATTATGTTAATAGTTTGGCCGGGTTTGAATTCCCGGATTGTGTGTGTCAAGAATTTGGCTATATTGAATGTTGGGAATGGTGTAATTTCAGAGGAAATGCTGCCGAAATTTCGGTAGCCAAGTGTTCCCGTAAGATTCTAACTCAAAGTATACTAATGGAAGTTTTGGTAAAAATGACCAATTCGCAGATTTTGACGAGATTGTGACGCGAATTTGGAGTAGCTAAAGGAGCGAAAAGAGGTATGTAAGGCTTCGCCCTTCTTTCTATGGCATGTCTCAGATATAATGAGTCGGGCACGAGCCTCGGGGACAACCCGGTTCCCCGGAATCCGTACCTAAAGTTTTCAACTTTTCGTTCAATTGAATTGAAGTAGAAAGTGTGCAAAATGATGAAAAGACCTCCTAGACCCCTATAACTTGCCTAAGTGGGACCCGATTACCCTAAGACTCATACAAGTAACTCTATGACACGTAATATGGGTAAATTGTATACGCTACCTCGTCCGGCCCGAGGTGGGCCCGATACTCTCGGATTTTCCTATAGTCTTGGTTAACGTACTTGAAGTGAATCAAAAGGGGGCCTTTGATCCCGATTCCGTCACCAAGTAATAAGTGCTATGACTACCCCAACGGGAGTGCCCCTATGATGATAATGATAATGACAATGTCGGGTAAGAGAATGTAGCTATGATAAATACGACCGGAACGACCCTATGACTAAGCCAAGTACCTTATGTAGACATTAAATTGATAAACTAATTTTCTAAATCGTATTTATACCTTCTAGTTATAATCTTATTTTCTAAGATTCCAAAACCTATGACTGTCACCTAAAATGCCTGCGATTTCATTTTTGGTTACTATAACACTATTCTCCGTTAATAATCTCACTTTAAAATACTTGTTCCTTCTAGGTGAGACAAAGCTATCACTAGCATTTCGTACTGTAATCGGAGGTTACCGACCTTACGTCACTCCGATGGATACATGATTTTCCTTGCCTCTCTTGTGTGCTTATAGGATATATGTATATAAAGCGAGTAAACGTGTATGGATATGTATGTATATTAGATAAAGAAATTGTATATGAGACATGTATATGCATAAAAGAGGAGTAAGCATATATGTATGTGTATATGGGGAAAAAGGGAAGGGCCACTGCTATATCACCACCTGATTCAGCTGGATTCCATCCTGGACGCGGGATGCCCGGACGTGGGATATGGGATGAGCCGTACGCGGCGTCTGTATATATATATATATATATATATAATGTGTGATACATGTGTGATGTAATATGTTGGGTTATCGTTGGGGAGGGGATTGGGAGAGCCGATTGTATTCGGCGTCTGTAAATGTGAGCAAAAGATACCGTTACTGAACGTACTGTTTTATTTCTGTACACGAGAATAAGTAATATGAAAATGTTGAGTCCTATGCCTATGAAAAGAAACGTTTCAAGGATGGAAAGGCAAGTCTACATGACAGCCGGCCCGAAAAGGGGCCTCCCTACTTACAGGTTACGTTCTTGCCTCGTTATACGCGCTATGATTCTGTGATATTATTATTGATCGTACTCTATGTTACTGCTTGAACTGTTTTCCATGCCTTACATACTCGGTACATTATTCGTACTGACGTCCCTTCTTGTGGACGCTGCGTTTCATGCCGCGCAGGTCAGCAGGTATACGGACCAGATTCCTAGTGCCCTATCAGCAGCATTCGACAGCGCTCCAGTTGTTCCGGAGCCTTATTTCACCGGTACTATTTTGTGTATGTATTTTCGGGCGCGACAGTACTCGGCCCTTTCTCTGTATAAATGTACTATGTCTAGAGGCTCGTAGACAGATATACACAGTCAGCTATGTACAGTTTAATGTATGTTATCCCGAATGGTCCGCGTTCTGGTGTAACGCGATATTAGAAAGTTTACTGCAAACGTTAATGTTTTAAAAAAAAAAATATGGCACTGCTTATACAGGATAGCTAAGGGGTGCTCGGTACAAGTATCGGGTACTCGTCACGGCCCCTGGTCGGGTCGTGACAGAAGTGGTATCAAAGCAGTTCGGTCCTAGGGTTTGTCCACGAGCCGTGTCCAGTAGAGTCTTGTCTATGGGTGTGTAGCGCGCCACACTTATAGACGGGAGGCTACAGGGCATTTAGGAAATGTGACCTTCTTTGTATTCTGAAATCGTGCGATAGAGCTATGTTACCAGGCTTCCATGCTCCTTTTCTAAAACCGATGTTATGGTTTCAGTAATGCCGCCGAAGAGAAAGGCTACGACGGCCGAGAAAGCCAAGGGGGTGGCGGCTCGCAGAGTTGAACAGGAGCTAGACGAAGAAGAATCTCACAATGAAGCTCCCCCTCAGACTGTTCCTGCACCCCCTGCACCGGCAGAGCAGGGAAGAGCTCCAGCTCCAGCCCCCGCACCTCCAGTTCCACCGCCAGCAGCTCCGGGCCAGCAGATGGCAGAGGCCATCCAGTTATTGACCCAGCTAGTCGCCGCACAAGCTCAGCGGCAAGATGTGGACACAGGCGGCAGGGCGGTAAGCGCAAGGGCCCGAGACTTTATTACCCTGAAGCCGCCAGAGTTCTATGGATCGAAGCCAGAGGAGGACCCGCAGGGTTTTATAGACGAGATGCTGAGGACTCTGAGGATCATACATGCTTCGGATACGGAGTCCGTAGAGTTGGCTTCATACAGGCTGCGGGATTTGGCAGTTCTGTGGTACGGTAACTGGATATCATCGAGGGGAGCAAATGCACCCCCTCCGGTTTGGCAGGAGTTCACTGAGGCTTTCCTACGACATTTCCTACCGCCAGAGGTTCGACGGGCTCGAGCCGATATGTTCTTGAACCTGAGACAGGGAAATATTAGCGTTCGAGAATACAGTCTTCGTTTCAACTCGCTAGCCAGGTATGCCCCCGCCCTGATAGCTGATAGGGGAGACCATGTGCACCGGTTTGTAAGTGGGCTAGGGCCACATTTGGTTAAGGAGTGTTTGACAGCCTCACTCCAGGACGGGATGACTATTACCCGCATCCAGGCCCACGCCCAAAATCTGGAAGAGCAGTATCAGCCACGGAGAGAGGAGAGCTATCCAGAAAGGGGTTCCAGAAAAAGAGGCAGATTTTCCAGGGCTAGAAGCGAGTATAGAGGGGGGCAAGCACAAGAGCAATCCAGGTATTCAGGCCAATCAGCGGCCAGTGCCCCACCTCGATTTGTGGATTGGGGATTTGATCGCCCTACTTATTCAGGACCAGGTCAGGGTGCCAGAGCTTCGGATTCCCAGTACAGAATTGATTCCGGCAGGACGGGGATTCCCCCACCACGATGTGCTCGGTGTGGCAAGCCACACTCTGGGCAGTGCTACTTAGACACCGGTGGTTGTTTTGCCTGTGGTCGGACTGACCATTTTGTACGTGATTGCCCGCTAAAGGATGGAGGAGGCCAAACCCAGCCAGCCGGATCAGCGATCGGTTCGACGTCGACCGTGCGCCCTCGTGGACAAACTTCTCATGCGCCAGCGGGCCGCAGCCGAGGTAGAGGAGGAGCACCTAGTACAGCCGGTCCTCCGCACCGCCTATATGCACTGACAGGACGACAGGATCCTGAGCCTTCTGCAGACGCGGCCACAGGTACTTTTCAGTATTTTCTGTGATAGACGTGTGTTAATTAACTCGATTTTATTTTTCCCTATACTGTCCTCTGTATTACTGAACACACTGAGAATTTGGACGAAAAATGGTCATACGCATAGGTAAAAAGGCGAATACGGGAAATTGCGAAGGTCAGAACCGTAAATGAAGGAAAAGACGTGTGACGCGGACTTTTCGAAAACTGCCGAGACCTCAACTTGTTCCATATTATGTGACATAAGTAGTACGGGGAAGCGGAAGTAAAAATATTGACGCCGAGATATCGGAATGCATTAAAGTTCCAAGGTTAAGCGTGCTCAGGTGGGAGTAATTCCATGATGGGTGACCCCCTGGGAAATATGCAAAAAAAATTCATAAATGCGGAAACAAGAGACGAGTGTAAAATTAGGCAGCCCAGAGTAAGTTGGGGTGTGAAAAGTGGTTAGAACCCCATACGAGCCATATCGGCTGAGACGGATTAAACTAACAGAAAAAGAAAAGCCATGACAACAGAAAGCCTTGGGAACGAAGGAGAAAAGTACAAGTATCACAGGGTGGGACCAATATTGAGTCCACACTGTCTAAGGCAAGGAATTCCTAATATGGCGATATACAGGAACATGTATAGTGAAGGGATAGACGCAGCAGACTCCACGGAGAAAGGGGCACAACTGTAAAGATCGCTGAGGGCAACCTAAGCCTCTAAGATGGACATGCTAAGTGACCTGAGGTATCTACGACGGAGACCTCCCCAAAATGATATGTTACGCTATGAGGCGAGTTTAACATTCGAGGACGAATGTTCTAAAGGGGGGGAGGATGTTATATCCCGCGTTTTGGGGAAATCGGATAATTCAAGACAATCGCGGGAAGACAACAAGCAAAGCAATATTTTATGTGGTTTGACACACGAGTTGTTTATGAAAGATTTAGAAGTAAAGATAATGAGAATGGTTAAGAGCATAAAGGGGAATTCATGACATGACTCGTGGAAATATGGAGGAAGACGAAGGGCAAAATTGGAAGTCGGAAAAATTGTTTTCAAGAATTGCAAGAACTAGCCAAAATACAAAGTGGGCTTGACAATTTTTTTAAGGGAAAATCATAGGCCCAACCGGCCATATTGATGGGCTAGGCCCAAAATGGAATATATTGTGAAATAAATAAGGTGATAAAGTCATATTTATCACATAAGCTCTCTAGAAAATTCAAGAAGTGGAAGAACAAAAGAGAGAACAAACCCTTAGGGCCTTTCGGCCATAGTGGAAATTCCAAAGAAAAATTGATAAAAATCTTCCAAAAATCATTTCCTACTAAGCTAAAGGTTCTTAACAAGGTGGAGTTGTTGTTGGAGCAAGAACAACTCATAATTCTACAAGTTGCCAAAAGATAGGCAAGTGAGAAGTTGAAGAAGAAAGGTGAGTATTGATCTTGTTTTATGAGTTATGCATGGTTTATATGTGTAGTAGTATGTTAAAATTGATGAAACTCATGAAGGGGAGGAATATGAAGCATGGCCGTATATATATATGTATATATATGTGTGTAGAAAGTATGTTTTAATTATCTTGCCTAGTGTTGGTTGTTATGGTTGTGAATGAAATGTGGAAAATGGAAGTTGAATGATTTTGGAAAGATTGAAGTTGTGTGTAGTTGAAAATGGCCGTGTGTGTATGTTTGATGAATGGATAGTGAGCAAGTCTTAATTGGTATGTCGATCGTCGTGTTGTGGAAGCATAATGAACTTAGTAAAATATTAGTAAGTGGAAGTTCGTTTCGGAAGGTTATGTGAATTGAATGTTATGTTCTTGCATGAATGAAATGTCATGATATTAGAATGATGTTTTGGAATGTATATATATGGTTGTTATTGGCTTTATAGATGTTGGAAAGTGTTGAAGAAAGTGGTAAATTGATATAATGTATCGTGAGTCGAATATGTGAATTGCTAGGATGATTGTTGATTATGTTAATAGTTTGGCCGGGTTTGAATTCCCGGATTGTGTGTGTCAAGAATTTGGCTATATTGAATGTTGGGAATGGTGTAATTTCAGAGGAAATGCTGCCGAAATTTCGGTAGCCAAGTGTTCCCGTAAGATTCTAACTCAAAGTATACTAATGGAAGTTTTGGTAAAAATGACCAATTCGCAGATTTTGACGAGATTGTGACGCGAATTTGGAGTAGCTAAAGGAGCGAAAAGAGGTATGTAAGGCTTCGCCCTTCTTTCTATGGCATGTCTCAGATATAATGAGTCGGGCACGAGCCTCGGGGACAACCCGGTTCCCCGGAATCCGTACCTAAAGTTTTCAACTTTTCGTTCAATTGAATTGAAGTAGAAAGTGTGCAAAATGATGAAAAGACCTCCTAGACCCCTATAACTTGCCTAAGTGGGACCCGATTACCCTAAGACTCATACAAGTAACTCTATGACACGTAATATGGGTAAATTGTATACGCTACCTCGTCCGGCCCGAGGTGGGCCCGATACTCTCGGATTTTCCTATAGTCTTGGTTAACGTACTTGAAGTGAATCAAAAGGGGGCCTTTGATCCCGATTCCGTCACCAAGTAATAAGTGCTATGACTACCCCAACGGGAGTGCCCCTATGATGATAATGATAATGACAATGTCGGGTAAGAGAATGTAGCTATGATAAATACGACCGGAACGACCCTATGACTAAGCCAAGTACCTTATGTAGACATTAAATTGATAAACTAATTTTCTAAATCGTATTTATACCTTCTAGTTATAATCTTATTTTCTAAGATTCCAAAACCTATGACTGTCACCTAAAATGCCTGCGATTTCATTTTTGGTTACTGTAACACTATTCTCCGTTAATAATCTCACTTTAAAATACTTGTTCCTTCTAGGTGAGACAAAGCTATCACTAGCATTTCGTACTGTAATCGGAGGTTACCGACCTTACGTCACTCCGATGGATACATGATTTTCCTTGGCTCTCTTGTGTGCTTATAGGATATATGTATATAAAGCGAGTAAACGTGTATGGATATGTATGTATATTAGATAAAGAAATTGTATATGAGACATGTATATGCATAAAAGAGGAGTAAGCGTATATGTATGTGTATATGGGGAAAAAGGGAAGGGCCACTGCTATATCACCACCTGATTCAGCTGGATTCCATCCTGGACGCGGGATGCCCGGACGCGGGATATGGGATGAGCCGTACGCGGCGTCTGTATATATATATATATATATATATATAATGTGTGATACATGTGTGATGTAATATGTTGGGTTATCGTTGGGGAGGGGATTGGGAGAGCCGATTGTATTCGGCGTCTGTAAATGTGAGCAAAAGATACCGTTACTGAACGTACTGTTTTATTTCTGTACACGAGAATAAGTAATATGAAAATGTTGAGTCCTATGCCTATGAAAAGAAACGTTTCAAGGATGGAAAGGCAAGTCTACATGACAGCCGGCCCGAAAAGGGGCCTCCCTACTTACAGGTTACGTTCTTGCCTCGTTATACGCGCTATGATTCTGTGATATTATTATTGATCGTACTCTATGTTACTGCTTGAACTGTTTTCCATGCCTTACATACTCGGTACATTATTCGTACTGACGTCCCTTCTTGTGGACGCTGCGTTTCATGCCGCGCAGGTCAGCAGGTATACGGACCAGATTCCTAGTGCCCTATCAGCAGCATTCAACAGCGCTCCAGTTGTTCCGGAGCCTTATTTCACCGGTACTATTTTGTGTATGTATTTTCGGGCGCGACAGTACTCGGCCCTTTCTCTGTATAAATGTACTATGTCTAGAGGCTCGTAGACAGATATACACAGTCAGCTATGTACAGTTTAATGTATGTTATCCCGAATGGTCCGCGTTCTGGTGTAACGCGATATTAGAAAGTTTACTGCAAACGTTAATGTTTTAAAAAAAAAAATATGGCACTGCTTATACAGGATAGCTAAGGGGTGCTCGGTACAAGTATCGGGTACTCGTCACGGCCCCTGGTCGGGTCGTGACAGAAGTGGTATCAAAGCAGTTCGGTCCTAGGGTTTGTCCACGAGCCGTGTCCAGTAGAGTCTTGTCTATGGGTGTGTAGCGCGCCACACTTATAGACGGGAGGCTACAGGGCATTTAGGAAATGTGACCTTCTTTGTATTCTGAAATCGTGCGATAGAGCTATGTTACCAGGCTTCCATGCTCCTTTTCTAAAACCGATGTTATGGTTTCAGTAATGCCGCCGAAGAGAAAGGCTACGACGGCCGAGAAAGCCAAGGGGGTGGCGGCTCGCAGAGTTGAACAGGAGCTAGACGAAGAAGAATCTCACAATGAAGCTCCCCCTCAGACTGTTCCTGCACCCCCTGCACCGGCAGAGCAGGGAAGAGCTCCAGCTCCAGCCCCCGCACCTCCAGTTCCACCGCCAGCAGCTCCGGGCCAGCAGATGGCAGAGGCCATCCAGTTATTGACCCAGCTAGTCGCCGCACAAGCTCAGCGGCAAGATGTGGACACAGGCGGCAGGGCGGTAAGCGCAAGGGCCCGAGACTTTATTACCCTGAAGCCGCCAGAGTTCTATGGATCGAAGCCAGAGGAGGACCCGCAGGGTTTTATAGACGAGATGCTGAGGACTCTGAGGATCATACATGCTTCGGATACGGAGTCCGTAGAGTTGGCTTCATACAGGCTGCGGGATTTGGCAGTTCTGTGGTACGGTAACTGGATATCATCGAGGGGAGCAAATGCACCCCCTCCGGTTTGGCAGGAGTTCACTGAGGCTTTCCTACGACATTTCCTACCGCCAGAGGTTCGACGGGCTCGAGCCGATATGTTCTTGAACCTGAGACAGGGAAATATTAGCGTTCGAGAATACAGTCTTCGTTTCAACTCGCTAGCCAGGTATGCCCCCGCCCTGATAGCTGATAGGGGAGACCATGTGCACCGGTTTGTAAGTGGGCTAGGGCCACATTTGGTTAAGGAGTGTTTGACAGCCTCACTCCAGGACGGGATGACTATTACCCGCATCCAGGCCCACGCCCAAAATCTGGAAGAGCAGTATCAGCCACGGAGAGAGGAGAGCTATCCAGAAAGGGGTTCCAGAAAAAGAGGCAGATTTTCCAGGGCTAGAAGCGAGTATAGAGGGGGGCAAGCACAAGAGCAATCCAGGTATTCAGGCCAATCAGCGGCCAGTGCCCCACCTCGATTTGTGGATTGGGGATTTGATCGCCCTACTTATTCAGGACCAGGTCAGGGTGCCAGAGCTTCGGATTCCCAGTACAGAATTGATTCCGGCAGGACGGGGATTCCCCCACCACGATGTGCTCGGTGTGGCAAGCCACACTCTGGGCAGTGCTACTTAGACACCGGTGGTTGTTTTGCCTGTGGTCGGACTGACCATTTTGTACGTGATTGCCCGCTAAAGGATGGAGGAGGCCAAACCCAGCCAGCCGGATCAGCGATCGGTTCGACGTCGACCGTGCGCCCTCGTGGACAAACTTCTCATGCGCCAGCGGGCCGCAGCCGAGGTAGAGGAGGAGCACCTAGTACAGCCGGTCCTCCGCACCGCCTATATGCACTGACAGGACGACAGGATCCTGAGCCTTCTGCAGACGCGGCCACAGGTACTTTTCAGTATTTTCTGTGATAGACGTGTGTTAATTAACTCGATTTTATTTTTCCCTATACTGTCCTCTGTATTACTGAACACACTGAGAATTTGGACGAAAAATGGTCATACGCATAGGTAAAAAGGCGAATACGGGAAATTGCGAAGGTCAGAACCGTAAATGAAGGAAAAGACGTGTGACGCGGACGTTTCGAAAACTGCCGAGACCTCAACTTGTTCCATATTATGTGACATAAGTAGTACGGGGAAGCGGAAGTAAAAATATTGACGCCGAGATATCGGAATGCATTAAAGTTCCAAGGTTAAGCGTGCTCAGGTGGGAGTAATTCCATGATGGGTGACCCCCTGGGAAATATGCAAAAAAAATTCATAAATGCGGAAACAAGAGACGAGTGTAAAATTAGGCAGCCCAGAGTAAGTTGGGGTGTGAAAAGTGGTTAGAAACCCCATACGAGCCATATCGGCTGAGACGGATTAAACTAACAGAAAAAGAAAAGCCATGACAACAGAAAGCCTTGGGAACGAAGGAGAAAAGTACAAGTATCACAGGGTGGGACCAATATTGAGTCCACACTGTCTAAGGCAAGGAATTCCTAATATGGCGATATACAGGAACATGTATAGTGAAGGGATAGACGCAGCAGACTCCACGGAGAAAGGGGCACAACTGTAAAGATCGCTGAGGGCAACCTAAGCCTCTAAGATGGACATGCTAAGTGACCTGAGGTATCTACGACGGAGACCTCCCCAAAATGATA
Source organism: Lycium barbarum (assembly GCF_019175385.1). Classification (NCBI taxonomy): domain Eukaryota; kingdom Viridiplantae; phylum Streptophyta; class Magnoliopsida; order Solanales; family Solanaceae; genus Lycium; species Lycium barbarum. Next base: position 102,652,867 of record NC_083341.1, on the reverse strand, counting down.
TGTTACGCTATGAGGCGAGTTTAACATTCGAGGACGAATGTTCTAAAGGGGGGGAGGATGTTATATCCCGCGTTTTGGGGAAATCGGATAATTCAAGACAATCGCGGGAAGACAACAAGCAAAGCAATATTTTATGTGGTTTGACACACGAGTTGTTTATGAAAGATTTAGAAGTAAAGATAATGAGAATGGTTAAGAGCATAAAGGGGAATTCATGACATGACTCGTGGAAATATGGAGGAAGACGAAGGGCAAAATTGGAAGTCGGAAAAATTGTTTTCAAGAATTGCAAGAACTAGCCAAAATACAAAGTGGGCTTGACAATTTTTTTAAGGGAAAATCATAGGCCCAACCGGCCATATTGATGGGCTAGGCCCAAAATGGAATATATTGTGAAATAAATAAGGTGATAAAGTCATATTTATCACATAAGCTCTCTAGAAAATTCAAGAAGTGGAAGAACAAAAGAGAGAACAAACCCTTAGGGCCTTTCGGCCATAGTGGAAATTCCAAAGAAAAATTGATAAAAATCTTCCAAAAATCATTTCCTACTAAGCTAAAGGTTCTTAACAAGGTGGAGTTGTTGTTGGAGCAAGAACAACTCATAATTCTACAAGTTGCCAAAAGATAGGCAAGTGAGAAGTTGAAGAAGAAAGGTGAGTATTGATCTTGTTTTATGAGTTATGCATGGTTTATATGTGTAGTAGTATGTTAAAATTGATGAAACTCATGAAGGGGAGGAATATGAAGCATGGCCGTATATATATATGTATATATGTGTGTAGAAAGTATGTTTTAATTATCTTGCCTAGTGTTGGTTGTTATGGTTGTGAATGAAATGTGGAAAATGGAAGTTGAATGATTTTGGAAAGATTGAAGTTGTGTGTAGTTGAAAATGGCCGTGTGTGTATGTTTGATGAATGGATAGTGAGCAAGTCTTAATTGGTATGTCGATCGTCGTGTTGTGGAAGCATAATGAACTTAGTAAAATATTAGTAAGTGGAAGTTCGTTTCGGAAGGTTATGTGAATTGAATGTTATGTTCTTGCATGAATGAAATGTCATGATATTAGAATGATGTTTTGGAATGTATATATATGGTTGTTATTGGCTTTATAGATGTTGGAAAGTGTTGAAGAAAGTGGTAAATTGATATAATGTATCGTGAGTCGAATATGTGAATTGCTAGGATGATTGTTGATTATGTTAATAGTTTGGCCGGGTTTGAATTCCCGGATTGTGTGTGTCAAGAATTTGGCTATATTGAATGTTGGGAATGGTGTAATTTCAGAGGAAATGCTGCCGAAATTTCGGTAGCCAAGTGTTCCCGTAAGATTCTAACTCAAAGTATACTAATGGAAGTTTTGGTAAAAATGACCAATTCGCAGATTTTGACGAGATTGTGACGCGAATTTGGAGTAGCTAAAGGAGCGAAAAGAGGTATGTAAGGCTTCGCCCTTCTTTCTATGGCATGTCTCAGATATAATGAGTCGGGCACGAGCCTCGGGGACAACCCGGTTCCCCGGAATCCGTACCTAAAGTTTTCAACTTTTCGTTCAATTGAATTGAAGTAGAAAGTGTGCAAAATGATGAAAAGACCTCCTAGACCCCTATAACTTGCCTAAGTGGGACCCGATTACCCTAAGACTCATACAAGTAACTCTATGACACGTAATATGGGTAAATTGTATACGCTACCTCGTCCGGCCCGAGGTGGGCCCGATACTCTCGGATTTTCCTATAGTCTTGGTTAACGTACTTGAAGTGAATCAAAAGGGGGCCTTTGATCCCGATTCCGTCACCAAGTAATAAGTGCTATGACTACCCCAACGGGAGTGCCCCTATGATGATAATGATAATGACAATGTCGGGTAAGAGAATGTAGCTATGATAAATACGACCGGAACGACCCTATGACTAAGCCAAGTACCTTATGTAGACATTAAATTGATAAACTAATTTTCTAAATCGTATTTATACCTTCTAGTTATAATCTTATTTTCTAAGATTCCAAAACCTATGACTGTCACCTAAAATGCCTGCGATTTCATTTTTGGTTACTGTAACACTATTCTCCGTTAATAATCTCACTTTAAAATACTTGTTCCTTCTAGGTGAGACAAAGCTATCACTAGCATTTCGTACTGTAATCGGAGGTTACCGACCTTACGTCACTCCGATGGATACATGATTTTCCTTGGCTCTCTTGTGTGCTTATAGGATATATGTATATAAAGCGAGTAAACGTGTATGGATATGTATGTATATTAGATAAAGAAATTGTATATGAGACATGTATATGCATAAAAGAGGAGTAAGCGTATATGTATGTGTATATGGGGAAAAAGGGAAGGGCCACTGCTATATCACCACCTGATTCAGCTGGATTCCATCCTGGACGCGGGATGCCCGGACGCGGGATATGGGATGAGCCGTACGCGGCGTCTGTATATATATATATATATATATATATAATGTGTGATACATGTGTGATGTAATATGTTGGGTTATCGTTGGGGAGGGGATTGGGAGAGCCGATTGTATTCGGCGTCTGTAAATGTGAGCAAAAGATACCGTTACTGAACGTACTGTTTTATTTCTGTACACGAGAATAAGTAATATGAAAATGTTGAGTCCTATGCCTATGAAAAGAAACGTTTCAAGGATGGAAAGGCAAGTCTACATGACAGCCGGCCCGAAAAGGGGCCTCTCTACTTACAGGTTACGTTCTTGCCTCGTTATACGCGCTATGATTCTGTGATATTATTATTGATCGTACTCTATGTTACTGCTTGAACTGTTTTCCATGCCTTACATACTCGGTACATTATTCGTACTGACGTCCCTTCTTGTGGACGCTGCGTTTCATGCCGCGCAGGTCAGCAGGTATACGGACCAGATTCCTAGTGCCCTATCAGCAGCATTCGACAGCGCTCCAGTTGTTCCGTAGCCTTATTTCACCAGTACTATTTTGTGTATGTATTTTCGGGCGCGACAGTACTCGGCCCTTTCTCTGTATAAATGTACTATGTCTAGAGGCTCGTAGACAGATATACACAGTCAGCTATGTACAGTTTAATGTATGTTATCCCGAATGGTCCGCGTTCTGGTGTAACGCGATATTAGAAAGTTTACTGCAAACGTTAATGTTTTAAAAAAAAAAATATGGCACTGCTTATACAGGATAGCTAAGGGGTGCTCGGTACAAGTATCGGGTACTCGTCACGGCCCCTGGTCGGGTCGTGACACTTGCTCTTCTGCAATATCGCGTCGTTACCTTCATAAGGGAATTCGAATTATCGTTAGTTAGTGGACTATAAGAACGCGTCGCTATTTTCTAACGAAAATTGGGCAGCACTTCCTTTGTTTATTCTACTTTTCCCATCGTCTATATCAATTCCCAACATTAACAATAATACCCACAACATTACCACCAACAATCGTCATTCATATCGACTCATCACATTTCACCATTTTCCTCCAATTTTTCCATAATTTCCTACCTAGCTTATCATCGTGTTTTCACACCTTTAATAGTCCTTTCATGGTAAAATCATCATTTCTAGCATATTCATAACCTTAACACTTCAACTTATATGATTCAATTCCATCATCACTCAATGGTGGCACTATTCACCCATTCAAGACCCATTTTTCTATGTCTTTCTACAATTCAAGCTTTTCCTATGCTTCTAACACTTAAATAACTTAATAAGGTCATGAAACATACCTTGGATGGTAATTGAACAACCCTTGAGTTCAAATGCTTCACTCCAACAAAACCCTAGGTCCTCCTTCTAGGAATTTCTTGATTCAAATAATCCCTTTTGATGTGTTCTTGCACTAGGTTATGGTGAATTGATGAATTTGATCTTAGATTTCTACTTGTGTTCTTGGTTTGGGAGAGTGTAGAATATTCTAGAGAGAGAGAGGATCGTGTAGTAGAAAGTGGGAATGAAGAAAATGAGACTTGGATCATATTTTATAAAATTCAACTTCAGTCCCGATGTCATTATACGGTTCGTTATACGGTCCGTATAAATTTATACGGTCCGTATAACTGGCCGTAAAATGGACCCAGAGGTCACCCCTTTCTGTAACCATTTGACGATCCATTTGACGGGCCGTATAATCATTATACGGTCCGTATAATTCACCGTAAAATCGACCTTCTTTCAACCTCATTCTGTGACACTTTGACGATTCATTTTACGGACCGTCAAACCGTTATACGGTCCGTATAGTACACCGTATAACTCACCCTTCAGCCAGCCTATTCTGTGACACTTCTATGGTCCGTATAATGAACCGTAAAACACTTTTACGGTCCGTATAATGGACCGTATACTCCCAGTTCACTGAAGCTTATTTTCTTGACTTGGTTTCATTTCCGATCCTTATGGAACCATCGTAAAAGTTGTTCAACTCCTCGATACCAATCTACGGGACCTTATTACTTTCCTTCAAAATGACACACACATATTTTATCCTTATTATCCTATTTTGCACATGCTAACGGAAAATTTCCGGGGTGTAACATTCTTCCCCTCTTTTGGAACATTCGTCCTCGAATGTTAAACACTCGAGATTCTACAGAAATTTCGCCAGAGTTTCCTCTGTAATCTGGCACTATTAACCTGTCACAGCAACCCATAATATCATTTTCCCACATGGCCATATTACAATATCAATACATCTATGGTCACACACGACCAAAATCATAGAAATAAAGCGTACATACCTCAATTCGTCGTCGCTTCTTGTCTAGTCTCTTCTGGGATTTGAAACAATTGGGGGTATTTGGACTTCATCTTTTCTTCCGCTTCCCAAGTCATTTCTTCTCGATTATTGTTCCGCCATAGAACTTTGACTGATGCTACCTCTTTGTTCCGAAGCCTTCTCACTTGTCTGTCTAGAATAGCAACAGGTACCTCTTCGTATGTTAGCTTTTCTGTCACTTGCACATCTTCTACCGGAACAATCCTTGTGGAGTCCCCAATACACTTGCGGAGCATCGAAACATGAAATACTGGATGAACTGATTCAAGCTCCGAAGGCAATTTCAATTCATAAGCTACTTGACCCACTTTACGGACGATTTCATAGGGTCCGATATACCTGGGACTTAGTTTCCCTTTCTTGCCAAATATCATCACTCCCTTCATCGGCGACACTTTCAAAAACACCCAATCACCAATTTGAAATTCCAGGTCTCGTCGGCGATAGTCTGCATAAGACTTTTGGCGACTTTGGGCTGTTAGCAATCGATCCCGAATAATCTTGACTTTTTCGACCGCTTGTTGAATCAGGTCGGGACCTATTAATTGTGATTCTCCTATTTCAAACTAGCCAACTGGAGATCTGCATTTTCTTCCGTACAAAGCTTCATATAGAGCCATTTGAATACCAGAATGGTAGCTATTGTTGTAAGAAAACTCAATGAGGGGTAGATGCTCATCCCAACTACCACCATAATCCAGCACATATGCTCGTAGCATATCTTCCAGGGTCTGAATAGTACGCTCGGCCTGCCCGTCGGTCTGTGGGTGAAATGCCGTACTAAATTTGACTTGGGTACCTAGACCCTCTTGAAACGACTTCCAAAACTTGGCTGTGAACTGTGCCCCTCTGTCTGTAATAATGGCTAAAGGAATTCCATGGAGTCGCACAATTTCCTTTAGATATAACCGGGCATAATCTTCCGCCGAGTACGTAGTTCTGACTGGGAGGAAATGAGCTGATTTCGTGAGCCTGTCCACGATCACCCATATAGAATCATACTTCCCTCGTAAACGGGGTAATCCTACAACAAAATCCATATTGATGGTTTCCCATTTCCACATAGGGATTTCCATGGCTTGTAACAACCCTCCTGGCTTCTGATGTTTTGCTTTTACCTGCTGGCAATTTGGGCATTGCGCTACAAATTCTGCTACATCCCTCTTCATGCCATCCCACCAGTATATTAGTTTGAGGTCATGATACATCTTAGTTGCACCTGGATGGATAGAATACCGGGAATGATGTGCTTCCTCTAAGATCCGTTGGCACAAATTTGCCACATCCGGCACACATAGCCTGCCTTTATATCGTAGAACTCCATCCATGGAAACTTCAAATGGAGACTTTTCCTTCTCACAAGATAGGTCTCGGTAACGGCTTAGTTGAGGATCTTCATATTGCCGTTCCTTCACTTCTGCATTTAAAGATGAAACTGTGGGGTCATTAATGCTGATACTTGCTTTACTCGAATCAATTGCACGCACTCCAAGTTTGGCTAATCGATAAATCTCACGGACCATTTCTTCCTTGTCTGACGGAATTCCAGATAAACTACCCATCGATCGACGGCTAAGCGCGTCGGCTACCACATTTGCTTTTCCGGGGTGGTACAGGATATTTACATCATAGTCCTTCAACAATTCCAACCACCGTCTCTGTCGCATATTCAACTCCTTCTGCTTAAAGATGTGTTGGAGACTCTTGTGATCTGTATATATATCGACGTGCACTCCATACAAGTAATGCCTCCATATTTTCAAAGCATGAATAACTGCAGCCAATTCAAGATCATGAGTTGGGTAATTCTGTTCATGTTTACGCAGTTGTCTCGAGGCATATGCAATAACTTTGCCATGCTGCATTAATACACATCCTAATCCCATGCCGGAAGCATCACAATATACCACGTAGCCATCTGGTCCTTCGGGAAGTGTTAACACTGGGGCGGAAGTCAACCTGCCTTTCAATTCTTGGAAACTGCGCTCACAAGCGTCGTTCCATTGAAATTTTGCCGACTTTTGAGTTAACTTCGTCAAGGGAGCTGAAATGGAGGAAAACCCCTCTACGAATCGCCTATAGTATCCTGCCAAACCCAGGAAACTATGGACTTCTGTCGGTGTCGTAGGCCTTGGCCAAGTCTTCACAGCCTAAATTTTCTGAGTGTCGACTCGGATGCCATCACCTGAAATAATATGGCCTAAAAATGCCACAGATTTAAGCCAAAACTCGCACTTTGAGAACTTTTCATATAATTCTCGGGCTCGGAGAACGCCAAGGATAATCCTTAAATGATCTGCATGTTCTAATTCTGTACGATAATATACCAAGATGTCATCGATGAATACTATCACGAAGAGATCCAAAAAGGGTCTGAACACATTATTCATCAAGTTCATGAACACTGCCGGGGTATTCGTTAACCCGAACGACATTACTCGGAACTCATAATGGCCATATCTCGTCCTGAAGGCAGTCTTGGGGATATCTGCTTCCCTGATTCTCACCTGATGATAACCCGATCGCAAATCTATCTTGGAGAACCATTTAGCGCCTTTTAATTGATCAAACAAATCATCAATTCTGGGAAGAGGGTATCTATTCTTTACTGTCACCTTATTCAATTGCCTGTAGTCGATACACATTCGCAGAGATCCATCTTTCTTCTTTACGAACAAGACTGGTGCTCCCCATGGCAATGAACTAGGCCTTATAAACCCTTTCTCGAGTAGATCCTTCAACTGTACCTTTAATTCCTTCAACTCTGCTGGTGCCATTCGGTACAGAGGAATAGAAATAGGCTCGGTGTCAGGTAATACATCGATAGCGAAATCAAACTCCCTTTCTGGAGGAAGACCTGGGAGTTCATCTGGGAATACGTCTGGAAATTCCTTTACCACCGGAACTGTTTGAAAAGTTGGCGGCTCTGCCTCGATACCATGAACTCGAACTAGATGAGAAATGTAACCCTTTGCTATCATCTTCCTCGCCGTAAGGTAGGAAATAAACCTACCCTTTGGGGATGCAGTGTTACCTTTCCATTCAAGTACGGGTTCTCCCGGAAATTGGAATCGGACCACTTTCGTCAAGCAATCAACATTAGCATAGCATGACGCCAACCATTCCATACCCATAATTACATCGAAATCGACCATTTCTAACTCAATCAAATCGGCTCTAGTCTGGCGGTCACACATAACAACGACATAATTTTTGTATACTTGTTTTACTATCACGGGGTCACCAACCGGAGTAAGTACCTCAAAGGGCTTAATTGACTCAGGCCTCTCCCCAATGCAACCAACAACATACGGAGTAATATAAGAGAAAGTAGAGCCTGGATCAATCAAGGCATACACGTCACGGGAAAATATAGTCAATGTACCTGTGACAACATTTGGGGAGGACTCAAGATCCTGTCGCCCGGCTAAAGCATATACGCAGGGCTGAACAGCACCTGAAGTGGATACTCCCCCTCTACCTCTGCCTCTACCTGCTGTAGTCTGAGAAGTCTGTGCTGTCGGGCGTGCTGAAGAAGAACCCACTGCTGAACCTGTGGGCTGAGTCCCCGCTCTGCCTCTCGCGGAAGGACAATCTCTCATAAGGTGACCAACCTGCCCGCAGGCGTAACATGCATCTGAACCCTGACGACACTGCCCGGAATGCAATTTACCGCACTGACTGCACCGCGGTACTGGAGGTCTCCACTGACTGAAATCTCCCCTGAACTGGGAATCTGAGGCTCTCGAACTCTGGCCCTGTCCTGGCTGAAAAGAACGATCAACCCTCCTATCTGGGAACCTAGAAGGGGCACTGGTCGTTGACTGACCTGAGTGCCTAGAATGCATCTGCCTCGACCCCCCTCTATATTCGCTACTTGCTCCCATCGACCTAGCCCTTTTTCCTTGTCCCCTGTCACTGTCATAATCACTTCTCTGTAATTGTCGTCGTTCCTCAAGTTTCTGTGCATGGGCCTGTATCCGGGAAATATCCATCCCATCTTGCAAAGAGGCCGTCAAGCATTCTCTGAACAAATGTGGCCCCAAACCACTCACGAATCTGTGCACACGATCGCACATATCGGCTACTATACTCGGAGCATACCTGGCCAGAGAATTGAATTGCATACTATACTCTCGGACACTCATGTTCCCTTGTTTCAAATTCAGGAACCTGTCCGCTCTAGCTCGGCGAGTCTCGGGTGGCAAGTAATGACGAACAAAAGCATCCGCAAATTCTTGCCAAACCGGAGGGGGTGCATTTTCTCCCCTTGATGCCATCCAGTTGTTATACCATATCACCGCCACATCGTGGAGTCTATAAGAATCCAACTCTACGGATTCTGTCTCGGAAGCATGAATAATCTTTAGGGTTCTCAACATATCATCAATAATGTTTTGCGGGTCTTCATCCGGCTTAGACCCAAAGAACTCCGGGGGATTTAGAGTCATGAAATCACGGGCTTTTGTACTAGCTGAACGATCACTCGGGCCCGCACTTTGTCGTTGTGCCTGGGCGGCAACCAATTGAGTCAATAAGTGTATGGCCTCGGTCACTTGTTGACCCGAAGCAACTGGTGGAGGAACCGGAGCCGAGGCTCCTCCTTGCCCTTCTACATTAGGCAATGCCTCATTTTGGGATTGACCCTCTTCCACATTCGCCAGAGGCTCTCTTTCTGCTCGTTTCTGTGTCGTAGCTTTGCCCTTCTGGGCAGCTGTAGCTTTCCCCTTTGGCGGCATTATGAAATCATAACGCACTTTTAGAAGAGAATAAAATCCTACACACGGCTCTATTGCACGATCTCTGAAAAGAAAGATGGTCATTTTCCTAAATGCCCCGTAGCCTCCTGTTTATTGATGTGGCGCGCTACACAACATAAACAAGACTCTACTGGACACGGCTCGTAGACACTTCCTAGGACTGAACCGCTCTGATACCACTTTTGTCACGACCCGGCTAGGGGCCGCGACGGGTACCCGGGGCAAACCACCGAGCACCGCTCTTCTTAATACTCAATTACTCAGTAAATACTTCCTTCAGAATTTATAGACGAAACATGTGAAAATCATACTTTACAATAAACATACTTGCTTTACATACATTTGCCATACGGCTATCAAAATAGTATATACATATAGTAATATCTTGTGGAACCATCTAACCCACACTGCGCATCTACGAGCCTCTACTGACGTGCTATACAATGGATGGAACAAGACTCCGTCATGCCCCAAAATGGATATATATATATATATATATATATATATATATATGTACGTATACACAAAAGAAATCACAAGCACCTCCGAACAATGGAGTGCTCTCAACAGCTGACTGCCCCTATGGCTCTGGATCTAGCAAGTCTCCCTGTCTACCTGTGGGCATGAACACAGCGTCCAAAGAAAAGGACGTCAGTACGAACATTGTACTGAGTATGAGAGGCATAAATAATGAAGAGAGAAACAATAACAACCTGATGAACATCAAAGTGAACATGTGAAGCTGAATCATAATCATAGGAAGGATGATGCATGCTGTCTTACTCATACTCTTTATCATATCATGTATACATATCATGCAAGCTGCCCGTCCATGTCGGGACGGTGTGATCACCAATAATATAAGCCCGCGTCCGGGGTACCATCTCATGCCGCCCACTAGTGGTGTCTGCCCATGCCCGAGAGGGTCATGGTGTATCCGTGTAGCCGCCCGCCGAAGCGGTGTCTGCCCGGCCAACTAGGCGCGGTGTAAATGCAATCATGACATGCTTAACATAAAATACTTATCATCATATACTTTTAAAAACATGCTTATCTTATCATAATACATGTGTGAGCTCATGATCATTTGTACTCTACCGGGGTGACGTAAGGTCGTGATCCCCCGATCTCTTTATGGAGCAATTTCTGACATTCTGTCTCCCCTTGAAGGAATTAGTACATGAGGTGAGTGTAGACAATGAGGACATAATCATCGCTTTAGCATTATCATATCATATCTATTAGCTCATGGAAAGAAGGGGATTTTATGCTATGGGATTCATGCCATTTGAAGAAAGGGACTAGCCTCACATACCTTGGTCGCTTAGTTAGAATACCGTTCACTTGCTCTTCTGCAATATCGCGTCGTTACCTTCATAAGGGAATTCGAATTATCGTTAGTTAGTGGACTATAAGAACGCGTCGCTATTTTCTAACGAAAATTGGGCAACACTTCCTTTGTTTATTCTACTTTTCCCATCGTCTATATCAATTCCCAACATTCACAATAATACCCACAACATTACCACCAACAACCGTCATTCATATCGACTCATCACATTTCACCATTTTCCTCCAGTTTTTCCATAATTTCCTACCTAGCTTATCATCGTGTTTTCACACCTTTAATACTCATTTCATGGTAAAATCATCATTTCTAGCATATTCATAACCTTAACACTTCAACTTCTATGATTCAATTCCATCATCACTCAATGGTGGCACTATTCACCCATTCAAGACCCATTTTTCTATGTCTTTCTACAATTCAAGCTTTTCCTATGCTTCTAACACTTAAATAACTTAATAAGGTCATGAAACATACCTTGGATGGTAATTGAACAACCCTTGAGTTGAAATGCTTCACTCCAACAAAACCCTAGGTCCTCCTTCTAGGAATTTCTTGATTCAAATAATCCCTTTTGATGTGTTCTTGCACTAGGTTATGGTGAATTGATGAATTTGATCTTAGATTTCTACTTGTGTTCTTGGTTTGGGAGAGTGTAGAATATTCTAGAGAGAGAGAGGATCGTGTAGTAGAAAGTGGGAATGAAGAAAATGAGACTTGGATCATATTTTATAAAATTCAACTTCAGTCCCGATGTCATTATACGGTTCGTTATACGGTCCGTATAAATTTATACGGTCCGTATAACTGGCCGTAAAATGGACCCAGAGGTCACCCCTTTCTGTAACCATTTGACGATCCATTTGACGGGCCGTATAATCATTATACGGTCCGTATAATTCACCGTAAAATCGACCTTCTTTCAACCTCATTCTGTGACTTTACGGGCCGTCAAACCGTTATACGGTCCGTATATTACACCGTATAACTCACCCTTCAGCCAGCCTATTCTGTGACACTTCTACGGTCCGTATAATGAACCGTAAAACACTTTTACGGTCCGTATAATGGACCGTATACTCCCAGTTCACTGAAGCTTATTTTCTTGACTTGGTTTCATTTCCGATCTTTATGGAACCTTCGTAAAAGTTGTTCAACTCCTCGATGCCAATCTACGGGACCTTATTACTTGCCTTCAAAACGCCACACACATATTTTATCCTTATTAGCCTATTTTGCACATGCTAACGGAAAATTTCCGGGGTGTAACATTAACATTTTCACATCATCGTTGAAATCATATTTGAGACCTTTAAGCATAAAATCATCCTCAACGTAATCCTCATAAAAACGTTCTCGTTCTTAACATCATAAGAAGCTTTAAGAGTCATAAACTTCTAGCTTTGAAATCATAGAGGTTATGAAAACACTTATGGAATCATACAATAGGAATCATGCCTTTGAAAGAAAAGGACGAGCCTTAACATACCTGTTCAACCTCCTAGTAGCTACGCTTATGTGTCCGAGCTCGCAAGTCTACATTTAAGAGGATTTATACTAACGTTAGCCTCTTCTTCACACACTTGTACCAAGTTTCAAATTATACTATTCTATATTCTGCCAAAAATCGGGCAGCACCTTCCCTGTTTATATGCCTAGCCCAAATTCTCAATTCAACAACCAACAACAAAAATAACAATACCAACATCCATAACATCATTTCCAACACCAAAGTATTCCATAGAATAGCCCACACGCTGTTTTCCAACTTCCTTAACTAACCAACTTACTACACAATTATTTAACGGCTTTATCTCCGTAAATAAGCCTTAAATAATACCAAAAGAGAAAGATTCATACCTTTTTTCTTGTTAAGACAGAAATATCCTCAATATCCACGCTAAAATCTTCCGCAAAACAATATTAGAATCACAATCATGCGTTACTCGGACCTAAACCACTACTCCACGACTTAAAAATTGCACACTCACTTTCTCTCTTCAATTTTCTAGAATTTCCAGCAAAATTTGGTGAAATTCGGGGGCTCAGTGTAGCATTTACTGTAGCACGCGTTTCGGCTCTGTCAGCTGAACTTGTAACGTCCATAATTCTCTACTCCGATGTCCTATCAATGAGCAGTTTTTTGCGTTGGAAACTAGACTCGATGAAATTCATTTTAAGCTTTTGTTTAACCTTAAAACACTTCATATGCTAAGAGATATTCGTCCACCAAGTTGGACCAAAATTTTCACACAGAACATTACCCATCCTTTTTCCAAAGTCGTACTACTCCATTTCTTCCACTCATTTCCTTATAAAACCTTTTGGTATACCTTAGATACATCCTTCCTCATTAAATATACCTAATACTGCTTGCTCCTTATATTCCAAAGTGGTTTTACTTAACGATAACTCAACGTAATTATGTTTCAAATTTGATAAGTGCTTCTTCGAAGATACGGGGTGTAACAATTTGATCAGCTATGAGGTGCCAAATACTTCTCCAAAATACACTTGAGATCAGGGTATCATCAGCTAAGGGTGAAAGAGGAGGACATTCTGAAAATGGCATTCAGAACCAGATATGGGCACTATGAGTTCCGCGTTATGTCATTCGGGTTAACTAACGCTCCAGCTGTGCTCATGGACTTGATGAATCGCTTATTCAGGCCCTTCCTAGATCTGTTCGTGATTGGGTTTATAGATGATAGTCAGGTTTATTCGCCGTCAGAGGCGGAACATGCAGAACATTCACGAGCAGTGCTTAGAGTCCTTCGAGACAGAGAGCTGTATGCTAAATTCTCCAAGTGTGAGTTCTGGTTGAACTCTGTGGCCTTTCATGGCCACATTATTTCAGATGAAGGCCTTAGAGTGGATACTCAAAAGATTGAAGCTGTAAAGAAATGGCCAAGGCCCACGACACCAACGGAGATAATTAGTTTCTTAGGTTTGGCTAGTTATTATAGAAGGTTTGTAGAAGGGTTTTCTTCTCTTTCGGCCCCATTGACCAAGCTGACTCAGAAATCAGCCAAGTTCCAGTGGCCAGATGCGTGTGAGCGGGGTTTTCAGATATTGAAGGACAAGCTGACCTCAGCACCCGTCTTGACTCTTCTAGAAGGAATAGATGGCTATGTGATATAGTGTGATTCTTCGGGTATTGGTTTGGGAGGTATATTGATGCAGCACGGTAAGGTTGTTGCTTATGTATCTAAGAAGTTGAAGAAGCACGAGAAGAATTATCCAGCCCATGATCTTGAATTAGCTGCGATGTTCCATGCTTTGAAGTTGTGGAGAAATTGTTTATACGGTGTCCATGTTGATATCTATACTGATCACAAGAGCCTCTAGTATATCTTTAAGCAGAAGTACCTGAATTTACGTCAAAGGCAATGGCTAGAGTTGTTGAAAGATTATGATGTTGATATTCTGTACCATCCTGGAAAGGCTAATGTAGGAGCTGATGCTCTTAGTTGTAAATCCATGGGCAGTCTAACAGATGTGCCAGAAAAAAGAGAGATGGTCCGTGAAGTTCTCCGATTAGCTAGCCTTGGAGTTCGGTTGATAGACTCAGGTGATACAGGAGTTACAATTCAGGATACAACAATGTCATCCTTGGTAGCAGAGATAAAGGAACGTCAGTACGAAGATCCTTTCCTAGTCCATTATCGGGATACAACTCCTAAAAAATAAAACACGCCATTCGTGATCACAGGAGATGGAGTGCTTAGGTATCGAGGTAAATTATGCGGTCCTAACGTTGCAGGCCTTCATCAACAAGTTACGGGAGAAGCCCATTATTCTCGCTATTCTATCCACTGGGCACAACAAAGATGTATCATGATCTCAGAGAAGTTTACTGGTGGGATGGCATAAAAAAGGATATAGCGGAGTTTGTTGCTTAGTGTCCGAATTGTCATCAAGTTAAGATAGATCACTAGAAGCCTGGAGGTTTATTACAGGCTATGGAGATTTTGGCATGAAAATGGGAGGTAATTAACATGGATTTCATTACAGGGTTGCCCCGTACCCAGCGGAAGTATGATTCAATATGGGTCATAGTTGATAGGCTTACAAATCCAGCTCATTTCCTACCAGTCATGTTACACCTCGCACTTTCAGTGCATGAGCATGCCACGTACTTCACCATATTAATGGAGTAGCGGAGACGTCCCATGATGTTCTGGAAGGTACAAGCCATGGGAAAATGAAGTAATGGATGAATTACGATCTCGTAAGTCGTAACTGGGAAGGACAAACTTGAAACTAGAGGACATGACAGTTATCAAGTATGATTAATGATAAATATCATGTATGGAGAGTTTACGGAGATTCCAAGACCAAGCAAATCGAAGAAAATAAGTTTGTCGAAGATTAGGAAAAAAGTTGGCAGAATTTTGGGTAAAGTTTCTAGGGGTATATCTCCAGGTATATTAGGAGTTTTAAGGTGTTTCAAAAGCCTAAAATGAAGTTCGTCAAGTCTAGTTTCCAACGCAACAAATCTCTCATCGATACGATATCGGAGTAGAGAATTATGGACATTACGAATTATGGACATTACAAGTCAGGCTGACAAAGCAGAAATGCGTGCTACATTACGCGCTACTACAACAACCGAGCTGCTACAGTAACCGAAGACTCTAGGTCGGTCTAAACCGAATCTAGAGCTCTAGAAAAGGGGTTTTACCCTTATTCTTTTTAATCCAACACCTCTAAAACAATCCCTAACCCTCTAGAATATTTCCCCAACTTCCACCCACGAAATTTTGGCCCAAAATAAGTGGAAACAACCAAATCTTCCATCATGAAAGTTAGAAACTACAAGAGTAGCAAGCCTAGGGTATTGCATCATGATTGAGGGTAATGTTGAAATGATTCAACCATGGTTCTTGGGTTGTATGCACCGCTTAAGTATGTATAACACCCCTTTGGTCGTGTGTTAGCCTAATTAAATGTTGGTAAAGTTGTTGGAGGCCAAATACAGCAAGACCACATCAAAATAAGTTAAGTTAAGCCACTGTTTTGTAGGGGACATTTTTAATGTTTAATGATGACTGCTAATGGTTGTAAATGGCGGATTATAACCTGAATATATTGTCCCTATGGTTATTGGAATTATTAATGTGTTAGTTGGAAAGATGGAGAAGAAAATATGTGAAATCTACGGATAGAAAGTAAAGGATGAGGCGTAGGAGTATGGATTGCTTTGGAATACATTTAAGGATATTTAGAACTAAAATATGATATGGTAAATATAAACATATTGTTATGAAGGGTGTGGACTAAATTATGAAAGGAGAGTTGGGTTTGAATGACGTTGTTATTCGTTAAACGACCTTGCCGCTCGATATGATTCTTAAATTAATCAAAGAAGGTTATATTGGATTATATTGTAGTCATTGCTATTGTTGATTATTGTTGTTGTTTTTGTTGGTCTATTTGATGACTCTTAGTGGTCTTTGGGATGTAATATAAACAGGGGACATTCTGCCCGAATTTAGGCAGATTTTAAACAGAATTAAATTGAAGGCTTAAGATGAGTGCATGACATTGAGCCTGACAATAGTATGAATGGTTTATATGTAGATTTACAAGCTTGGAAGGATAAACGTTGAGTAGATAAGGAGATCGAAAGGTATGTTAAGGCTAGTCCCTTTCTTTCAAAAGGCATGCTTCATATATTATGATTCTATATATATTTCCATAACCTTCTTACTTCCAAAAGTTAGAAGTTCATGATTCTTAAAGCTTCTTATGATGTTAAAGATGAGAGTTTTTCTATGATGAACATGATGATGATGATTCCATTTCTAGAAATTCCAAAGGTTATGATTTTAATGATATTATGAGATTATTGAGCTTATTTCATGATTTTGTCAATTTTATTCATTGTTGTTGATCTCACCTCATGATAATTGTTCCTTCATGGTGAGCTAGAGCGATGATGATTGTTCCATAATATAAATCGGAGGTTACCAACCTTACTTCGCTCCGATAAGTCGTAGCTTTTAATAGGGCTCTCATGCATACTTTGTAAATATGTATGTATTTTAATAACACCGTGCCTACATGGCCGGGCAGTATAACATCGCGACGCTCTATAGGCGGCCAGGCAGACACACCACTACAGTGGGCAGCTTACGCCCCGGACGCGGGCTAATGATGATAAAACCGTGCCTATATGGCGGGCAGCATAACACCGTACCTATATGGTCGGCAAGTTAACTTACATACACACACACACACACACACACATATATATATATATATTGTTGATTTAAAAAGATAAAGTTGGCATGCATGGCATCCGCCTAAAAAGACAATCAGAGATACAGGTTATCTCTTTATCTCATGCTTCTTTATTCTTGTTTATGTTGTTATTCATGCCTTACATACTCAGTACACTGTTCGTACTGACGTTCCTTCTTGTGGACGCTGCGCTCATGCCCGCAGGTAGAATGGGAGACGGATTAGATCCGTAGGTGCTTTATCAGCGGATTCTCAGGAGCACTCCACTTACCTCTGAGCTGCCGTCTATTGTTATTGGTCTTCTTGGTCAGTTGTATACTATGTAGAGGCTCGTAGACATGTGTGTACAATTAGACGTTTCATAACCCTACAGGTTCATATCTTTGTATAACATTTTAGTAGCCTTGCTGGCTGGTGACGATGGGCATAATTGTTGAAGAATATATATACAGAGTTGTGATGTTATGTTGTGATATATGTCCTTACAGATTATGATATCCATGAGCAATCTTTATGGTCCGCCCAGAATTGATTATGAGACGTATGTTTAGAGGTGCTCGGTGTGTTAGCTCCGGGTGCCCGTTATAGCCCTCTGGTTGGGTCGTGACAAAAATGGTATTAGAGCAGTTCGTCCTAGGGTATGTCTAAGAGCCGTGTCTAGTAGAGTCTTGTTTATGAGTGTGTGCTTTATCAGCGGATTCTCAGGAGCACTCCACTTACCTCGGAGCTGCAGTCTATTGTTATTGGTCATCATGGTCACTTGTATTCTATGTAGAGGCTCGTAGACATGTGTGTACAATTAGACGTTTCATAACCCTACCGGTTCATATCGTTGTATAACATTTTAGTAGCCTTGTCGGCTGGTGACGATGGGCATAATTGTTGAAGAATATATATACAGAGTTGTGACGTTATGTTGTGATATATGTCCTTACAGATTATGATATCCATGAGCTATCTTTATGGTCCGCCCAGAATTGATTATGAGACGTATAAACAAGAGGCTGCAGGGCATTTAGGAATGATTGACCTTTCTTTCTCATCTTAGATCGTGCCGTAGATCTAAATTATAGGAGGTGATGTCCCTGATTCAAAGCCTAAATGTTTTGATTGTGGATAAGCAGTTGATTATGCTGCTATGAGGTGATTGATGAGAACTGAAGTTGATACTCCGAAAGGTATGTTCCTGCCTTATTCATATTGATAGACCTTGATAAAAAAAACTTGAGCTAGATGTTACGGGTATTTGTGATCACCCTGTGAGGCATTGGATGTTTTTTCTGGGTTATGTGCAGGAATGAGGCAGTAAGAAGTATAGAGGAAACTCTATCGAAATTTTTAAAAATTGAATTGTTTGAGTGTCTATGCTATAAGATAAAGGATGAAGGAAAACTGTGACAATCGGATGTTTTGTAAGTCATGATTGAACGAACAATTATGAGATGCTTTCAAACAAAAGTTTTAGAATGATTTCGATTTAATTTAAGGGAAGAACCTTGGAAGGAAAAAATGATTAGTAATTAAAGGAACTGGAATGAGTTGCATTTGAGATTTCGGAGAATTGAGATTTATTGAACATATAGGGAAAGTTGACATTAAGAACGCAAATGCAGTATTACGATTTATAGATTGGTGAGTAAGAGATAACAAAGAGATATTGATAAGGGAAATTAAGTTAACGAGTAGGGGAAAGTTTTACTCTAGAAGTTTATATATATATATATATATATATATGCATAAGATTAGGACGGGTTGATGACAGACACTCAGACTCGTTTTATCGAACTTTCCTATATGATGTGAGTTTACATTGGGATTTAGAAGTCACCAGTCATTCGACTTCCAGGGGATTCTAAGTATTTGATAGTTGGTACTATTCTGAGAATCATTATGGCCAAGTTACTTCGGGTATTAATAACGACCTTGAACTTAAGAATGAGAAATGGTTAGGTAAGTTGGATTGCAATTATGATCGTCTTCTGGATTGCTTATACAACTTCTAAAGATAATGTTGCTTGGCCGACGAAGGAAGTAGAGATTGTATCAACCTTAGGAATATGTGGTGTGTTTTTAGCTAATTTTTATAAGAAGGCTTCACCTCATTTTTTTTCAGACGGGTGTTGCGAAGATTATTGATGATAGAAAAATTAGGTGCGATTTCGATTTATGTGCAAGGAGAGAAGAGAGTAGGTGTACAAGTGAAGATAAAGTATTGCAAGGATTGATTCGGTTGCTACAAGAAAGTAGAGGATGTGAGGTTTATTATCTTAGACAAATAAACAGGTTACAAGTACCAGTAAAGGTTTTTAAGCAAAGTTATATCGCAAGGATTCACAGTTAAGATGTAGGAAGGTATGCTAGAAAGACCTACCGTTTTAGACATACGAAAAAAAATATGAGGATCCAGAATAGCCCAAGCGAAATTAAGAGCATATGAGCTTTACAATTAGAATTATCTAGCTAGCTGGGCAAAAAGAGATGGGAGATGTATTAGAGCCACAGATTCAGGACAAAATCAAATGGCAATGGGATACCTCGCAAGAAAAGGTGTTGAAAAGCGATAAAAAGATAAGTCACGAGTGGCTACATCGAGTATTATGTATACCCTTATGATTGATGTTACGACATGTTAAAAATATTGATTGTGCCTTATGTAAAAATTGAGGTAGTGAGCACTACAGAAAGGATCAAGATTGGGTTTTCTTGGGAATTAAAGTCAGATAGCGGTAACACGATCAAATATGTAAGCACGAGCATTAGGAAAAAGAAGGTCATGATATAATGAAGGGGAGAGAAACTTGGAAAAGGAAAAAATATACACATTGAGGATCAGGTAATATATTTGAGGAAAAGGTTAGGATGAAAGCAGGAAAGCGGGCGATAGAATCAAATTTAGATAAATCAACGGGAGATAAAGTAATGTTGTACGTGATACGGGATGAACGTGAGGACCTCGGAACCAACCTATACATTTTAATAACTAGAACCAAGAAGGTTGTAAATAATGAATAAAGGTGCATCCTTGAGAAGGAATAAACAGAACTTGTGAGAGCGACGAGGAAATTTTAAACTCTTGAGTTTTAACTAAGAGAATGGATGTGAACACATAATTGGTACACCTATTTAAGGGGAGAAAGTACCCCAAGCAGAGAATTTCAGCGTCAAAAAGGGATTCGCACTTGTAACAAAATACTCCAAAGTTTTCTAACCTAAGAATAAAGGATGACTAACAGAAATAGGCGTTTTACGAGTAAAAGAAAACAAAAGGAACTATGAGGACTAGAGGAAGGAGGAGGTGTTAACAAAATGGTTAAAGGGAATTATGTGGCCGCCGACAACTAGGAGAAGGTTAATGAGTCAGTAGGCTTGCCCAAGGGAAAACAAATTGAAATTATAAGACAATGGTTGTGTGAAAGATGCAAAGATGCTATCATGAAGAAAACCGAGAAAATTCGAGATATATATCTATATATGTGTGTACAAGTTGTAGTATCATAAAGGAAGATGAAGACTTGACGAAAGAAAAGAGGAAAGGGTGTACTTTGTGAGGAGTTCATGATAAGAACAAGAACCGACAAACACTAGAAGGACTATGATGTCTAGCGGTGATGCCAACAAGTAGTTAAGAAGAATTACGGGACAACATGAGCTAAGCTAATGGAAGGATGAGTCGTGGGAATGGATGGTGTGAAGTATCAACTTTTAATGGTATAGTATAGACATAAATCGGAATTAGGAACCTAGAGCAAGGAGAATTTCAAGGATATTAAGAAGGTAGCCGTGGAGGAAGACTAGGGCTAAAGGAGTGTGGTATAGTCGGACACTCCATAAGTGGCCTAATGAATTCTGATGTCCCCATTAAATCATTAGCCTAGAGGATTACTAGTCATGAAAGGTAGAGGTAATCAATAAAGAAAGCATTTGAATTATATCCGATATGTGTAAACATTTGACTTAGTACAAGAATCCAGATAGCAAAAAGGAAATAAGTTAAACCATGCGATGAAAAGGACTACGACATTATATGGAATAGAGGAGTTGAAGGATCACTAAGGTCGGCATGATGACTATCAAAGACGGCTAACACTCAAAAGTTACGGTATATGAGAACATCCTTTAAAAGGTGGGAAGAACAATTCAGTTCTTAGATGAACTACAATATTCTGAAGTTCAAAAGAGGGAAATGTACTGGCTTGAAGGATCCAAAATTCAAGATGAACCAATATATCAAGAATGTGCTAACGAAAAGTGAGAATGGATTAAATGCATGTATATCAGGAGACAAATATGGAAGAAGAATAAGTTTCGCCAATGTGATACGTTGTATTCCGGACTATGACTCGAATCACTCGCACCGAAGAAATTTTAGGTACATTTAGATATGCAGTAAAGTACTCCAAGGGGTAGCAGAAGGAGTAAGGAAGGCCGCATGTGACTAGGGGTAAGTATAGGGGACAATCGGGGTTACTAAAAAGAACATGTAGCGCTAGAAGAGATGAAAGCTTCAAAAGAGGAATATTTATAGGAAAGTTCAACAATCTTCAAAGGAAAGAAAGATAGTGTGCCTATGGATAGCAAGACAACAATACTGCCTGAGATTAGAAAGTACCTCGTAAGTTGTGAAATTCCAAGTCACCGATTATATCAATTGTGAGAGTGTATGACATAGAACCATATAAACAATCACCGTAATGAAACGGCCAGCAGAATGGTGCAAGGTCGATGAGTACAAAAAAAAATGGATAATCTAAAGTAGCACCAGAGAAGCAAGCAAGGACATGTGCAATATCTGAACAAGAGAATTTATCTACTAGTAGAGAAATAAGGAGCAAGGAAAAAGAGTACAACAATTATAGTGCTCACAGACCAACAGAGAGCCGTAGCAATTATGAGTTAAGACCATCCTAATGGCAACAGGTCCTGGGGTGGTAGCTAGATATCAGTTGACCACTGGGTACATACATAAAAAGAGGATATGAAACTAATGAATGCGTTCGACAAACAATTGGGATAATATGAAAGAAGACTAATGAGCCCACAGTATAAGGGCATGGAGATCAGAAACTAAAGGAGGACAACCATTTTAAGAAATTAATGATAGCATCGTAAGCTCGCAAGCTACAACATTCGAGGACTAATGTTTCTAAAGGGGGAAGGATGTTACACCTCTCACTTTCAGAGCATGAGCATTCCACATACTTCACCATATTAATAGAGTATCCGAGACGTCCCATGAAGTTTTGGAAGGTATAAGCCATTGGAAAATGAAGTAAAGGATGAATTACGATCTCGTAAGTCGTAACCGGGAAGGACAACCTTGAAACCAAAGGACATGACCATTATCAAGTATGATTAATAATAAATATCATTTATGGAGAGTTTCAGAAGATTCCAGCACCAAGAAAATCGAAGAAAATAAGTTTGTCGAAGATTTAGAAAAAAGTTGGCAGAATTTTGGGTAAACTTTGGAGGGGTATATCTCCAGGTATATTAGGAGTTTGAAGGTGTTTCAAAAGACTAAAATGAAGTTCATCGAGTTTAGTTTGCAATTCAACAAACTGCTCGTCAATACAACATCGGAGTAGAGAATTATGGACATTAAAAGTTAGGCTGACAGAGTAGAAATGCGCGCTACAGTGCGCGCTGCTACAGTAATCGAAGGTTCTAGGTCGGTCCAAACCGACTCCAGATCTCTAGAAAAGGGTTTTTACCCTTGTTTTTTTTCATCCAACACCTCTAAAACATTCTCCAACCCTTTAGAATATTTCCCCAACTTCCACCCATGAATGTTTGGCCCAAAACAACTGGAAACAACCAAATCTTCCATCAAGAAAGTTAGACACTACAAGAGTAGCAAGCCTATGGTATTGTATCATGATTGAGGGTAATGTTGAACTGATTCAGCCATGGTTCTTAGGTTTTATGCACTGCTTAAATTACGTATAACACCCTTTTGGTCGTATGTTAGCTTAATTAAATGTTGGTAATGTTTTTGGAGGCCAAATACCACAAGACTACATCAAAACAAGTTAAGTCAAGCCACTATTTTGTAGGGGTTGTTTTGAATGTTTAAGTATGACTTTTAATGGTTGTAAATGGTGGAATATAACCTGAATATATTGTCCCTACGGTTATTGGGATTATTCATGTGTTAGTTGGAAAGACGGAGAAAAATATATATGAAATCTATGAATAGAAAGTAAAGGATGATGCGTAGGAGTATGGATTGCTTTGGAATACATTTAAGGATATTTAGAACTAAAATATGATATGGTAAATATATGCATATTGTTATGAAGGGTGTTGTTATACCCCGTATTTTTGCACGTTGGATTATTCGTAAGCTAATCGACATAAGTTTAAGGACGGGATTATTTTTGGATATGCAATAGGAACTTTAATTCTCAATTTTAATTACTACACGAATTGCTTATAAATTTTATTTAGTGTAGAAATATTATTGGAGATTAGGGACTAATTAATTATGTTTACAATATTAAGTAGGGATTAGTGATTAATTAAGATTAATTAAGTTAATTATATCTTGTGGGCCCCACACGTTTTTAAATTAAAAAAAAAACTGATGACTCATTGGTGGGACACATGTCAAGGTAAGTGGACAAGTGTCCTATGGCTAGGAAGCATATATATATGCACATTTGATGAATCATGCTAGCCATATATTTCACTTTGGCAAAATTCAATTCAAATTGAAAAAAAAAAGGACATTTCCATGGCTGCTCTCGGCCAGCCATGGTTGAATGGGAAAGAATTTTTGTTGCTTGTTTTGATCAAGTTTCAAGTGATTTGCAAGTTCAAGGAGGTGATAGCAACATTGGATATTGAATTGAGGAAGAAGAAATAGTGAAATTGGAGCAAACAAGTGTAGAAATTCCTCCGAGTAAATTAAGGTAAGATTTTCTTATTTTGTGGTATAATTGTATTAATGGTGTTTTAATGGAAGTAAGAAAGTGCATGAAATCGTTGATATTAGGAGTTGTAGTTGTTATATGGAATTGTTGAGTTGAAAGGATTAAAAGTATGATTTATGTTCATATATTGTTGTTCGTGTTGTGGTCATGTTGTCGTTGATGTGGATTCTAAATTTGGAAGAAAGAAGTCTATAGCGTATCGTATACAAAGCGTATGTTGGTTTGTTTGGGGTATAATCTTAAAACGTTAATGATTTGGATTCGAAAAGGATTAAGAAGGGTTGTTGGATTGCTAGAGTTGTTTATGGGCTGAATTGTACGGGTTTTATGTGCATATCTCTATTACTGTCATTGTTTATATTGTTGTGATAACAGGAGGTTAATTGGAAGTTCGGGTTAGGCAAGTATATTGGGGAAATGCTGCCCGATTTCCGTTATGTTCTTAACTAATGAAAATCCTAATTAAGAAAGTATGAATTAAAGAATGATTCCTATAAGTGATTGGTTACAGATTTATAAGCTAGAAAGTCTAGTTTACTAACGATAGCGTTACTTTCATATTAAATAGGCTAAAGGGGTGACGAAGCGAATTTGATTACGATTAACCTTTAACAGGTATGTAAAGTTATCCTTTCTGTCTTTTTGGCATGACCTTTATGAAACAACAGACGACGTGTATATGATTCCAAAGAAGTTCCTATTCTTAAAGCCACTAGGATGGCTAATGTTCTTGATTCCCAGAACTTACTTTATTATGTCTTGATACGTATCTGTGATTTCTGAAGTTCTATTTGATATGTTCCCTAGTAACAATCGAATGATACTTGATATGACTATTGTCTTGATTTTCCAATGATGGTTCATTTTGATTATTCCATTGACTCTCAGATATGATTTAATTTGCATATGGTTGCTCACTACTCTGCTCGTGCATGCCTCAATATGTCTTTCACCGAGTCCCGGGCCGGGTATGTTATCGTGCACAGTTTCACTGCATTGTTCACCGAGTCCCTCACTAGAGGGCCGGGTACGGTATATATATATATATATGATATGATGATATGATGATGGCGGCCAGGATGGTATATGATGACTTTATTCACCGAGTCCGATACTGGGCCGGGTATGATATATGATATTGACATGCATGATTTATGGTTGAAAAGGCAAGCGTTTTGGTATTTTGGATGTTATACTTGTCTCTTGTACTCCGTATTTCAGCTATGATCCTCTTTACTGTATTTCATTCTTTATATATTCAGTACATATTCCGTACTGATCCCCTTTCTTCCGGGGGCTGCGTTTCATGCTCGCAGGTACAGATAGTCGGTTGGTGACCCTTGAGCATAGGACTTCTACTCAGCTATCTTGGAGAGCTCTGTTGTTCCGGATCCTAGACCTTTGGTACAGATCTTATGATATATATATATAGATATATGTTTATCCAGGGGTACGGCGGGGCCCTGTCCCGTCATATTTCGCTATCGATATTCTTAGAGGTCTGTAGACATATGTATGGGTTGTGTATAAGTTCTGTTCAGCTGTGTCTTTACGATGTGCTATGATATGATGTTCGTCTGTAGTGGCAGCCTTGTCTGCTTGCATACCATATTGATATGTCGTGGCAGCCTTGTCGGCTTGCGTATCATTTTATGATTTGATTAGTTGTGACTCCTCAGGAGACTGTTTATCTGGATATATATATATGTGTGTGTGTGATTACGTTATGAACCTTTAGAGTTCTTTTGACTCCATAGTGTTCTTAGATTCAGTTTGATTATATCCAACAGGTACGTATACGAGTGTCCAGGTCGGGAACTAGTCATGGCCCACGGGGTTGGGTCGTGACAAAAGTGGTATCAGAGCAGTTCATCCTCGGAGTGTCTACAGACCGTGTCTAGTAGAGTCTTGTTTATCGGTGTGTTGTGCACCACATTTATAAATAGGAAGCTACAGGACATTTAGGATGTTACATTTCTTTCACATCTAAGATCGTGTGATAGAGCCCAGCCATAGGAAATGAAATCCCTTATACTAACCTTTGATTTCAGCAGGAGAGTGGTGTCGACAAGAGAAGGCAAATAATGCTACTGGGAGTTACAGAGGTAAGATATTTCATCGAGGTTACGTTATCAGAAATTGTATATACAGAATGGTAAACTGGCCATCATCAAGGTAAGTGATTGAGGTATAGTAAGAAAATGGATTGAATGTATATATATTGTTGAAAAGTTCAGTATAAGGTGTGAACAGAAGAAGCTGAACGAATCAGTAAAAAGATAGGTAAGCAGGGTACATGTCAGATATAGTGTGAATGTTGCAGGTATGATTGAAACCTGCAGTTAAATATTGAAAGGGAAAATAAAGAAAAATGTAAAATAGGTGCAGTTTAAGTTGGACATACGAGGTAAGTTCATCATTTTCATATTTTTATTGATATGGGAAGCCCTGTGTAGCTACGATACGATATAATATATATGTATATATGTTGGCCCTATGAGGCATTGTTGGTATTTCCTACGTGCAGGTCTTGGGATAGTAAGAAGTACAGAGGAAACTCTGCCAAAATTTTCTCAAAAAAAAAAAAATGAGATATAAGTTCATAATATGTCTTGAAAGTCGATATCGATAGGGTAAATTTATTATGTTGGATTAAAGCTTTAAGAGATACCCTCCATGTCATCCGTAAGAGGCACCGTTCTTATTTGGGAAATTTTATTTCGAAGAAGCATATGTGAACAACAAAGTTTGGAATTCATTTGAACGGACCAGAATACTTCAATACTTTCCAGCCACATGTTACCTTAGAAAAAGCTCATGTTGAAGAGCAAAAACGTCCAGCAATTAAGTTTCATTTTTATTGAAAAGTACAAAGCATACAGCAAGTAGTTATGAACTAAATAGTTCGTTCACGACTGAAGAACAAATCTGGAGGTATACCATGTGAATCAAGCACCAAAAGTCCTGTGGTGCTTGTCGGATTCTAGTTTTTCTTCTAGTGGTGGTTGGAGAACGCTTCATGGTGACATTTTATTAGTTCTTAATCAACTAATTAGAGATGGAATTTGTAGCAGGAAAACTCAAACTTGTGGGCTGTCTGGGATAAGGTATTTCATATGTTGTTGATGAAATGCTAGGATAATTTGGAAGGGCTTGTGATACTAAGGGATGATTTAGAAAAAGATGGAAAATCTTAACAAAACATTTTATTGAGGTATCGAGTGAATCGATAAGTAGGGATACATTACGACGAGTTTACAGTTAAAAGGAGTAATAGTATGATTGAGAAAAAAGTACAGAGGAGGAAGAATTATGACAAATTATGAAGGTATCAATAAGACAGCTTGTGAGATATTAAGAATAAGATTGATTAGAAAGGGTGAAGGGTTAAGTACGCCTACTCCACAGAGTGTAATTAAAACATAGTAAGTATCGTGAATAAGGTTAAGAAGTGTTACGTTATAGGATTGATTACGAACAGGATGTAATGTGAATACCATAAGGATTGTTATTGAAATGAGTAAAGCCTAGCTAGGAAGTAACTAAAGTATATGATGTGATCATGTGAAACGGAAAAGCAAATATAGAACGAATAAGAAAGACTTACAAAGTCCTATAGGGAAAGTTCAGAATAGAGATCAGGTGGTAACGAAAGTGAAAGCGAGTACAGGAAGAGAAGGAGTTAATTGAAAGAAGAGAATAAGAAGAAAGCGAGTGGGATTACAGTGTAGCAGTGTGTTATGAAATGTATAGCTAAGAAAACGAGTAATATAAGCGACAGAATTGTGAAATACCAAACTAAAGAAACATGAGCAACGAGGCAGAATGAGTGCCAGAAATGACTGGGATGGTAAGAACAAATAGGGAGGAACAAATATAATCTGAGAATGAGGAAGGGATTATGCAGAAGTAGTGTTTTCCGAAGGATATAATGGTAGCATAAGATTTCTTGTGCATAGAATAAAAGATGGGTATAGACTGGAGAAATGATAAGAAAATTCTAAAGGAAGCACCCAAGATAGATACAATTAATTAATATGGGTATAGAACGAAAGGGAAATATATAACTACGAGCTTAAAAGTATAGCACAACAGTGAGGTTATAAGATGAGATCGTCATTTAGATGAACTCGATATAAATTTGAGTAAGTTAGAAGTCAATTTTTTGTACACCACAAGGGTGTAAGAGCATATGGCATAAAGGAGTACTGCGTGTATATGACTTCACCTCGGAAATAGTGAAATCCTTAAAGGACAAGGACTGTAGGCCTAAGGAACAAATAATGTATTGTAAATTTATTAGAGGAAACAGATGATATCCGTTGGGATAAAGATAATACTACAAGAGAACTTTGGACACTTATCATCGGAATATAAGTGCTAACCAATTGAGCATTTGGAACGACTATAAGTACTGATTAATTACGAATTACAGTAAGTGGAATGTGGCCTTAGATGAGTTCCTACATGGGTTGCATTACTCTAGTATAGATGGTTAGATGAGATTTTGTACTGTACATAGAAAAGTTCTCATCGCCTCGTGATTGTGTTAAGGTTTCGTACATGGGTAATCTAAGTTATAGATGATAAAGAAAAGACATGGATATGGTGCAGTATACCAAATGTATTGGAAAAAGAATCATATGAATTTAAAAATTGGAAATGGGGATATAGAGTAGAATATAAATAGATAATGATGTAAGTACACCCCAAAAGGGGGGAAGCGGATAAGATAAATACAAGTGTTAGATGAAAACAGTTGGTACTGCAAAATATTTAATATGAATGCTTAAACTTTAAGTGAGATACCTCGCTGGGACAACTTAGTAAGATCTGAAAGCTAGCAATGAATGGGTAGAAGTCAGGATGGTATTTGAGATGGTGCGGAGAAGTGTCGGTAAAAATCTTAAAGGATATGGCATTACAAAGTGGGTGCCTATAAAAAGAAAGAGTGCAACAAGAGAATAGAAACGAGTAACTTAAGAGATATTATAAAGGATAGCAATGCTATACCGGATTGGAGGTTGAGACGTTGGCAATGGGGTTTCTTGCTAATGATATTGTGACTTATAAGTAGCAAAGAAAAAGGGATAGGGAATCTCCTATAGTAGAATATGAGAAAATTGAATGGTAAGTAAAGGAAGGGAAAAGAATACGACAAGATAGACAGCAAGTGAGTTTTAGTACAAATAAGATATATAAAGCAGAATGAACCAGGAGAAGGAAAGACTATGACTAAGATTGGATGTACTTTGTACAAGTTATAAAAGAATAGTTATGCGATCTACGCATATTTGTATGTTAAGAATGAGACCAAGTGAGTACTTGATAAGACGAGTAAGGATTTAGTAATAATAATGTGGTTACGATATTTTGGATACATTAGGGAAAGGTGCAAGATAGTTTGAACCAAAGTACCTAGATGAAATTAGTACCGAGGGAAAAAGCCATAGTTGAGCCTTGATATCAATTGAAATATATAAGAGAAGAATATAGGATCTGCATAAAGACTAGTGAGGCGACGCTAATGTATTTCTTGGGCTGATTTAAGCACCTACACATACTCTTGTAAAGATTGCAATATGATGCGTGATAGGAGAACTAAGAGAAAATTTAAATAAAGGAGCAATAGAAGAGTTGAAGTAAAGATAAAGAAACGACACGAGATAATATGCCTAAAATGTTACGAGTTGTGAAATGGTTTAACCGAGACGATCAGATCAAGCGGGTTACTGGTTACTGGATGACAGTGAAGTTATAATATGAGAGAACCCTAGCGCTATTTGATGGCCAACCCTAAAGATCGAGATCAAGAACTAAAAGCAAGTGATAGTTAAAAACCTTTAAAAGAAAGTCAGAAAGTGACACATGATGCTGAAGATTCCAGAATACGGACTGTAACAGTAGAGCAAAGCAAGGTTATTGGAGTAGAATAATGTTACGCTCTGGGAAATTTCATTTTACTCGTAGAATCTGCAAAGGGTCTACAGGTTACCAGAGGCATGAAATACTCCAGGGATAGTAAAGTCTAATGAATCGACAAGGGACGTCTGCGCGTTATGAAAATCTTATTTAAAGACTAAGAGGTAAGATGAAGGGAACGATGTATTATCTTAAGGGAGTAACTATAGAAAAAGGAAAGAGTCGAGTTATAACTAAGTGCACCATTAGTACAAGTCCGAATCAATCAGTGACAGTATGCAGACAAGAGAAAGAGTAACACTTCAACAGAAGAGCTCGCAATACAACTGACAACCAACTGCGAAATAAAGAGGAGAGTAAAGGCAATGACATGGAATTATTACCTCGAGAAGCAACAGAAAAAGGAAGTATTACAGGAATGGTTACGTAGAGACCTGGAATACGTTATAGTGAATTATAGCGAATCGACCAATAAAGAGGTATGTGAAGGGCTTAATTAAATAAGAGAACACTTGAAAAAGTATTGGGAGTTCAGGACCAGTTTAACATTCGAGGATGAATGTTCTAAAGGGGGGAAGGATGTTATACCCCGTATGTTTTTACACGTCGGATTATTCGTAAGCTAATTGACGTAAGCTTAAGGACGTGATTATTTTTGGATATGAAATAGGAACTTTAATTCTCAATTTTAATTAGTACACGAATTTCTTATTAATTTTATTTACTGTAGAAATATTATTGGAGATTAGGGACTAACTAATTATGATTAGATTATTAAGTAGGGATAAGTCATTAATTAAGTTAATTATATCTTCTGGGCCCCACCCGCTTTTAAATTTTTTTTAAAAATAGTGATGACTCATTGGTGGGACACATGTCAAGGTAAGTGGACAAGTATCCTATGGCTAGAAAGCATATATATATTCACATTTGATGAATCATGCTAGCCATATATTTCACTTTGGCAAAATTCAATTCAAATTGAAAAAAAAAGGACATTTCCATGGCTGCTCTCGGCCAGCCATGGTTGAATGGGAAAGAATTTTTGTTGCTTGTTTTGATCAAGTTTCAAGTGACTTGCAAGTTCAAGGAGGTGATAGCAACATTGGATATTGAATTGAGGAAGAAGAAATAGTGAAATTGGAGCAAACAAGTGTAGAAATTCCTCCGAGTAAATTAAGGTAAGATTTTCTTATTTTATGGTATAATTGTATTAATGGTGTTTTAATGGAAGAATTAAAATTGGATTGGATGAAATAGGAAGTAAGAAAGTGCATGAAATCGTTGATATTAGGAGTTGTAGTTGTTATATGGAATTGTTGAGTTGAAAGGATTAAAAGTATGATTTATGTTCATATATTGTTTTTCGTGTTGTGGTCATGTTGTCGTTGATGTGGATTCTAAATTTGGAAGAAAGAAGTGTATAGCGTATCGTATACAAAGCGTATGTTGGTTTGTTTGGGGTATAATCTTAAAACGTTAATGATTTGGATTGGAAAAGCATTAAGAAGGGTTGTTGGATTGTTAGAGTCGTTTATGGGCTGAATTGTAAGGGTTTTATATGCATATCTCTATTACTGTCATTGTTGGTATTGCTGTGATAACAGGAGGTTAATTGGAAGTTCGGGTTAGGCAAGTATATAGGGGAAATGCAGCCCGATTTCCGTTAAGTTCTTAACTAATGAAAATCCTAATTAAGAAAGTATGAATTAAAGAATGATTCCTATAAGTGATTGGTTACAGATTTATAAGCTAGAAAGTATAGTTTACTAACGATAGCGTTACTTTCATATTAAATAGGCTAAAGGGGCGACGAAGCGAACTTGCTTACGATTAACCTTTAACAGGTATGTAAAGTTATCCTTTCTTTCTTTTTGGCATGGCCTTTATGAAACAACAGACGACGTGTATATGATTCCAAAGAAGTTCCTATTCTTAGAGCCACTAGGATGGCTAATGTTCTTGATTCCCAGAACTTACTTTATTATGTCTTGATACGTATCTGTGATTTCGGAAGTTCTATTTGATATGTTCCCTAGTAACAATCGAAGGATACTTGATTTGACAATTGTCTTGATTTTCAAATGATGGTTCATTTTGATTATTCCATTGAGTCTCAGATATGATTTAATTTGCATATGGTTGCTGACTACTCTTCTCGTGCATGCCTCAATATGTCTTTCACCGAGTCCCGGGCCGGGTATGTTATCGTGCACAGTTTCACTGCATTGTTCACCGAGTCCCTCACTAGAGGGCCGGGTACGGTATATATATATATATGATGATATGATGATATGATGATGGCGGCCAGGATGGTATATGATGACTTTATTCACCGAGTCCCGTAATGGGCCGGGTATAATATATGATATTGACATGCATGATTTATGGTTGAAAAGGCAAGCGTTTTGGTATTCTGGATGTTATACTTGTCTCTTGTACTCCCTATTTCAGTTATGATCCTCTTTACTGTATTTCATGCTTTATATACTCAGTACATATTCCGTACTGACCCCCTTTCTTCGGGGGGCTGCGTTTCATGCCCGCAGGTACAGATAGTCGGTTGGTGACCCTTGAGCATAGGACTTCTACTCAGCTATCTTGGAGAGCTCTGTTGTTCCGGAGCCTAGTCTTTTTGTACAGATCTTATGATATATATATATATATATATATATATATATATATATATATATATATATATATATATGTTTATCCAGGGGTACGGCGGGGCCCTGTCCCATCATATTTTGCTATCGATATTCTTAGAGGTCTGTAGACATATGTGTGGGTTGTGTATAAGTTTTGTTCGGCTGTGTCTATACAATGTGCTATGATATGATGTTTGTCTGTAGTGGCAGCCTTGTCGGCTTGCGTATCATTTTATGATTTGATTAGTTGTGACTCCTCAGGAGACTGTTTATGTGGATATATATATATATATATATATATATGTGTGTGTGTGTGTGTGTGTGTGTGTGTGTGTGTGTGTGTGACATTATGAACCTTTGGAGTTCTTTTGCAAGTCTCCATATTGTTCTTATATTCAGTTTGATTATATCCAACTGGTACGTATACGAGTGTCCAGGTCGGGCACTAGTCATGGCCCATGGGGTTGGGTCGTGACAGGAGTGGACTGAATTATGAAAAGAGAGTTGGGTTTGAATGACGTTTTTATTCGTTTAACGATCTCGCCGCTCTATATGATTCTTAAAGTAATCAAGAAGCTTATATTGGATTATATTGTAGTCGTTGCTATTGTTGATTTTTGTTGTTGTTGTTGGGCTATTTGATGACCCTTAGTGCTCTTTGGGATGTAATATAAAAAAAGGAGATGCTGCCCGAATTTCGGCAGATTTTAAGCGGAATTAAATTGAAGGCTTAAGATAAGAGCATAACATTAAGCCTAAAAATAGTATGAATGGTTTATATGTAGATTTACGAGCTTGGAAGGATAAACGTTAAGTGGCTAAGGAGATCGAAAAGTATGTTAAGGCTAGTCCCTTTCTTTCAAAAGGCATGATTCCTATATTATGATTCCATATATATTTCCATAACCTTCTTACTTCCAAAAGTTAGAAGTTCATGATTCTTAAAACTTCTTATGATGTTAAAGGTGAGAATGTTTCTATGAAGAACATGATGATGATGATTCCATTTCTAGAAATTCCAAAGCTTATGATTTTAATGCTATTATGAGATTATTAAGCTTATTTCAAGATTTTCTCAATTTTATTCATTGTTGTTGATCTCACCTCATGATAATTGTTCCTTTAAGGTGAGATATAGCGATGATGATTGTTCTATAATATAAATCGGAGGTTACTGACCTTACGTCACTCTAATAAGTTGTATCTTTTAATTGGGATCTCATGCATGCTTTGTAAATATGTATGCATTTTAATAACACCATGCCTACATGGCCAGGCAGTATAACACCGCGCCGCCCTATAGGCGGCCGGGCAGACACACCACTGCAATGGACAGCTTACGCCTCGCACGTGGGAGGCTCGGACGCGGTCTAATGATGATAACACCGTACCTATATGGCCTTGCATCATAACACCATACCTATGTTGTCTAGCAGTTTACTTATATATATTTATAATGTTGATTTAAAAAGTTAAAGTTGGCATGCATGGTATCCGCCTAAAAAGGCAGTCAGATATGCCTGTTTTCTCTTTATCTCATGCTTCTTTATTTTTGCTTATGTTGTTATTCATGCCTTACATACTTAGTACACTGTTCGAACTGACGTCCCTTCATGTGGACACTGCGCTCTTGTCCACAGTTAGGCAGGGAGACGTATCAAATTCGTAGGGGCTTTATCAACAGATTCTCAAGAGCACTCCACTTACCTCGGAGCTGTAGTCTATTGTTATAGGTCTTCATGGTCACTTGTATTCTATGTAGAGTCTTGTAGACATGTGCGTACAGTTAGACGTTTCAAAACCCTCCCGGTTCATATTGTTGTATAACATTTTAGTAGACTTGTCGGCTGCTGATGGTGAGCATAATTGTTGAAGAATATATATAGAGTTGTGTTGTTATGTTGTGCTATATGTCCTTACAGATTATTATATCCATGAGCTATCTTTATAGTCTACCCAAAAATGATTATGAGACGTATGTTTAGAGGTGCTCGGTGTATTAGCTCCGGGTGCCTGTTATGGCCCTCTGGTTGGGTCGTGATCATAACTACCTGTTCCGTTAAAGATTATGCAAAGCTCTATCTGAGAGAGATTGTGCGACTTCCTGGTGTTCTTACAGCCAGTATATCAGATAGAGGGGCACAATTCACAGCTAATTTCTGCAATTCCTTTCAAAATGGACTGGGGACACAGGTGAGTCTTAGTACCGCTTTCCAACCGTAGACAGATGGACAAGTTAGCGTACTATACAGACTCTTGATGATATGCTAAGATCTTATGTACTTGATTTTCAAGGAAGCTGGGACGTTCATTTGCCACTTATTGAGTTTTCATATAATAACAGTTGCCATTCCAGTATTCAAATGCCTCCTTATGAGGCTTGGTATGGGCGGAGGTGTAGATCCCCTATAGGATGGTTTGATGTTGGAGAAAATTAGTTAGCTGGCCTAGATTTGATACAACAAGCAGTTGACAAAGTGAAAGTAATTCAGGAAAGATTGCTAAGCGGCTCAGAGTCGACAGAAATCCTATGTAGATAATCGACGACGCAAGTTCGAATTTGAAGTAGGAGATTGGTTTACCTAAAAATTTCACCTATGAAGGGAGTGATGAGATTTGGCAAGAAAGGTAAGTTGAGCCCTCAGTACATCGGACCATACAAAATTATTCGTACAGTGCATAAGGTGGCATATGAGTTAGAGTTACCTTCTGCGTTGGAGTCTGTGCATCGGGTTTTTCATGTATCGATGCTTCGTAAGTGCATTGGAGATCGTTCCAGAATTGTACCTGTAGATGATGTTCAAGTCACCGAGCAATTTTCCTACAAAAAAGTTCCCATTGCCATTCTAGATAGACAACTACGGAGACTCAGAACCAAAGATGTAGCTTCAGTTAAAGTCTTATGGAGAAATAAAAATAGAGAGGAAATGACATGGGAAGCAGAAGAAGACATGAAGTTCAGTACCCATATTTATTTCCACCTCCAGAGGAGGCTCAGGCAGAGACGCCATTGTCCTTAGGTATGTAATGGTTTCAGTGATGCTTTCTTGGTCATGTATGGCCATGGTTGTTGTTGCTG
Source organism: Lycium barbarum (assembly GCF_019175385.1). NCBI lineage: Eukaryota > Viridiplantae > Streptophyta > Magnoliopsida > Solanales > Solanaceae > Lycium > Lycium barbarum. The sequence continues at coordinate 102,617,154 of NC_083341.1, read as the reverse complement.
TTGTAGCCCTGTGTGGTGATATATTTTGGGTTGCTGTGATAGGATGGTAGTGCCATATTACAGGAAAAACTCTGGCGAAATTTTTGTAGAACCTCCAAGAACCTAACATTCGAGGACAAATGTTTTTAAGGGGGGAGAATGTTGCATCTCGGAGATTCGGACTGTTGCATGGTGAGTAGACCAATGCGAGCATTATGTGAACATGAAGCCTTTATGAGAGTAAAGAGAATATCTTATGACTTTAAGCGTGTACCATAAGATTTTGAAGTCATATGAATCAGTGAAACTAAGTTCGTCGAAGGAGGTTGAATGTAAATCATGTTTGGTGAGGTTTCGCAACAAGTGAGCTATAATTTGTTTAGTGATGTCTTGAGGGGGAGCTATAGGTCCCCTTAGATGGTTAATGAAGTATTATGAATGTTCCAATAAGGTTCCATAAGGATTGGGGGCTGAATGAATGGACGAGAATAAGTTTTGGGAAAAAAGGGATTGTACACCCATTTGTACAGACCGTATAATTTATACGGCCCGTATAATTGGCTGACCCCCTCTGTAGAAAAATTCCAGAAATGGGTGACCCTCTTGTGGGATTATACGGTCAATTTATACAGACCGTATAATTTATACGGCCCTTATAATTGGCCGTAGATCCGGGTCGGGCCTGATTTCTTTTTGTTATATATGACCACCCTTGTTCATTTATTTATTTTTCTACATTTCCCCAGGTCATGAAAGCTTTAGAACCTTCCTCAAAGCATATCCACGCAATCCTAAGAGAGATCATAGGTCAAATAGTAAGAATCAAGAGATTCAAGTGTTGAAAGACTCACTAGGGTTTGTAGAATTCAAGAATTCCTTGGGTTTTGAAGTTGGGGTTTCACTTCAGTGGAATAATTTTATCCAAGGAATTTTCTCAAGTGATAAAAGGTTTGTTTTCATGTCTATGTTCGTATTATTGAGAATGTTTGGTTGTAATCAACTTGTTTGAGGAAAGAAAGTGAAAAAGAAAGTTCAAATGTGGATTTGGTGATATAGAAGTTGTTGATTGGCTTGAGTTGTAATTGTTGGGGTACTTTGGGTATAATCTTGCTATGAATGGTAGTAATTATGATTAGGAAGTGTGGTATACGAGTGTATATAGAGTTGTATTGAAATTGTTGTTGTGTGTTGATTATGAAAAGGAGTTTTGGGCATGTACCGAAGTCTCATAATTATGAAATTGATGATAATGTCATTGTTGATTGGGAGCTGTTTTATGACATGATGGAAGTTGATAAAATAGGGGAAATGCAGCCCAATTTTTGTTAATTCGTTAATTACGCTAGTTGGAACTTAAGTATTGTCTTCTAGACCTAACCTTAGTGTAACTCCTCTTGAATGTAGACTTTGCGAACTTAGAAGGAGAACATTAAGTGATTGAGAAGACATTAAGGTATGTTAAGGCTGTCCCTTCTTTCATTTGGCATGATCTTATGATATGAACCAATCAGCGAGTAAACGAGCTACCATATTACTCTATTCTTAGAAGTACTAGGAATACTTCAGTTTTGTTGTTCCTATACCCCGCTATGATTGTTCCTTTTGTTCATGGGTCACTGATGATGTTAGCTCAAAAGATGTTCATCGAAGGTAGTATGACCTTATGTCACTCCGAGAGTTCTATGTATTCAGTTTGTTAATGCATTGCATCCACTTATATATATGCACATCGACCTATGACCAGAAGGCGTTATATATGCGTATATTATATGTATATGGGGTATGGGAAAAGGGATAGGCGTTATATACACATTACCACCTGATCAGCTGGTGCACAGAGATGATGATGATATACGGATCGGGTCGTACGTTCCTCAACACTATTAGATGATATATGGAATTGGCCGTACGTTCCTTGGCACTAACATATGGGATATGGATCAGGTCGTACGTTCCACAACACTAACAGTAATATTATGACCTATGCCTATCATACAGCCTGCGAGGCACTATTATGTCATATACATGTTCCAGGTGTTTAGTTATAGATGCATTCGGATATGGAGATTTAGCTTTCATGTTCAGATGTCTCTCATGATTCTAATGTACTTGATGTTCTTATGCCTTACATACTCAGTACATTATCCGTACTGACTCCCTTATTACTTGGGGGACTACGTTTATGCTCACAGGTACAGGTAGACAGACAGGTAGTCCCGCACTGTAGGACCTTTACTTAGCAGTAGTTGGTGCGCTTCATTTGATCCGGAGGGGCAGTCTATTTCTGTACGTCATTCTTTTAGAGATTTATATGCATATAGGTATGACGGGGCCCTGTCCCGTCTATTCTAAAGTTTTCTATTCCATTTTGTATTACATTAGAGGTCTGTAGATAGTTGCATGTATTTGACAGATGATGTAGCCTTGTCGGCTCCTATTCTTTTGTGTACAGCATATGTAGTGGCCTAGTTGGCTTGCACTGTTATTTCAGTTTATATACATATACATATATATATATATATATATATATATATATATATATATATATATATATATATATATATATATATATATATATATATATGTGTGTGTGTGTGTGTGTATGTGTGTGTGTGTGTGTGTGTGTGTGTGTGTGTGTGTGTACAGTTTGTACAGAGTTCATGATGTCATCCTTTCATGAGTCAGTATAGTTCAGAGTGAGTGGTTTGTGGGCCCTTGTTATTCAGGTACGAGGATAGGGGTGTTTGGTCATCACGACTCGCTGGCATCGGTCATGATAATAGGGTAAGCCATAACCTACCTGGATGGCCGAACAATAATAACACCAACAATCACTCGTTAGCCTTCCCTTTCCACTAAGCCTCAAGATCAAGACAGTCAAGGCATATTCGAAATCTAGATTAAAAATCATGAAGATCGATACCTATATTGTTATTGTTATCATTCAAATTGCTCAATTAACTCAAAGATTCATCCAATTTCGAAATCCAAGTAAAACCCCCAAATTTAGGTATAAACCCTAACTCTTAAATTCAAGAATTCAACACCAATAATGCAGGGTATATGATTAATAGCTTTAGATACATCAAAATCTAGCATAAACTCTATCAATTTAGTCATTTAGAAGCCTGGATAGAACATTCATTAAACCCACTTTGATCTTCACCACTTAATTACTAACAAGGGAAGAAGATATTCTAAGATTAGAAGGACTTACCACCAAGAATCTTCTCCAAATTTTTTCTAGAATTTCTCCCCAAAGCTCAATTTTTGGAACAGTAATAAATGATAGACTAAGGGATTTTCATGCACACTTAATGAATATAACAGGCCCGATACCGATACAGCGGCATCGGGATCGATACAATGGCACCGCCAAGACGTCCACTCAGACCGTCGGGACGGTTAGGCTACAAAAGGAATTAGCCGCCCCAGCGGCCATCCCACCGCTATGGCGGTGCCGCTGGGACTGTACTGGTACCGCACTGGCGGAGACCAGTACTAGAAATCCCCAAAATGTCTCTCAATCACAATCGAAATCTCGACTAAAACCCGAGGCCATCTGATCACGAACCACATACACAGACACACATAAAAACACGCTATAAATGCACTCATGGCCTCGAAATTCCTAACGGAGGTCTCGTTGACCGAGTCAAGTCTCGATACCTCAATTCCAAATTCCCAACCCAAGTCTCAAAATGCATTCGAGAGCATTGGGAACCGAACCAAATGTACATACAAGTTCTTAAAGACCATCAGGAACTCTCGGAATAGACCGATTTCCGAAAAAAGTCTGTTTATCCAAAAGTCAACTTTGAGTCAACTCATTTTTACTTTAAGCCCAAATTTCACAAACAGTTGCCTGAATCAAATTTAAACACCTTGGGAAGAGTGTCAACGGTACCCTCAGGTTAAAAGTGTTACACCTCGGAAAAGTCCCCGTACATGTACAAGGAATAGAACGACAAGGGTATAAGTGTGGGGTGTTTTACTAAGCAAGGGGTGATGATTCGTGAGTTTTTGGAAATGGAAAAGTTGTAGAATTTCATGCAGCCCAGTGGTCGTATAGTGATTTACGACCCGTAAAGTGATTTACGGACCGTAAACCACTATCGTCTTCCAGCCTTTCATATTCCAACTTTATGTTAAAGTGTGGGAATGCTTAAATACGACTTGGAATACGGCCCGTAAACTGGTTTACGGACCGTAAACCTCGATCGTAAACTGCAATATTCTTCAGCCAACTTCTCTGTTTTGGACATGCTTAAATACGACCAGGGAGGACGGCTCGTAAACTGTGGTTTACGACCACTGTTCACCCCGACAGGAATTCATTAAAGATCAACTTTGAGTTATTAAAAGGGACCAAAGCCTCATTTTATTTCATTTTTCATCCATACAACCTTCAAGAACACTCTAGAAGCTCTCCAAATATTCATCCACAAAATTCAAGAGATCAAAGGGAAACCAAGATCATCAACATCTAATTCATGAGAGCAAGTGCATGAGGCTCTATTGGAAGTCATCTTCTTCAAGAAATCTCAAAAGGGTTGAAATAGGGGTTTGGTATAAAAACAGTATTGTTGCTCAAGGCTTGTTCCACCATCATCCAAGGTATGTTTCATGACTATACCATATGGTTCAAGGTATTGGAGGGCTTAGATACTTGAAATGTATAAGAACATAGAAAATGGTCCTTGCATAGGTGAATAGTGGCACAATTGAATAGTAGTTGAATGGAGTCATGAATGTTGATAAGCTACGGTTGTGAATATGTTATAAATAACGTCTAGACCATGAAATAAGTATTATATACGAGAAAACGTGATAACGAGCTATAACCATGGATGTGGAGAAATTGGAGGAAAATGGTAGATTTTTCTCAAAGTGTATAAGTGATGATTGTTGAAAGTAATATTGTGAGTGTCGTTACGAACGTATGAAAGTTGAAATGAAACATGGGAAAAGTATTAGAAATGAAGGAAGTGCTATCCAATTTTCCTTAGAAATAGTAGTCCGTTCTTATAATTACTTAGCTAACGACGACATGAATTCTCTTGAAGATATATACGAGTGCATTGGGGGAGAGCGAGCAAGCCATAAGAATTGTAAATGTCGAAGGTATGTGAGGCTCGTCCCTTCCTTTCAAGGCATGATCCTTAGGTAAAGATTTAATAAATTCTTCCATATTTTCCTTGCTATCAAAGGTTAAAGGTCTACAATTCCAAAGCATGATTCCTTTCTTGTTAACCCATAAATGTTTTGCAAAACACTCGTACTCTCTAACCCAAGGTTGTGATCATGTGACCTCTGATGATAATAACGATGATAGGTTTTTCAATGATAACGATGAAGGCAAAAGTGTGAATATTATTATGATGACTATGAGGAGAAAGGTTTTATGATTAAAGGCTCCAAGTTTACGATTTAAAAAAAAAAATGACATGAGAATGTTGAGCCATCTATTGACTCCTCGATTTTTATTCATGGATGACTACTACATTCCCTTTAAAGATTTCCAAAAGTATATGGATTGACTTCTTACAAAATTATGACCCTATTTTCTGTTTCCTTTTTTTTATTAGCCTTCGTTGACAGTCTCACTCTATAATGATTGTTCCTTCAAGGCGAGACATGACGATCATGATTAATTCCTAATATAATCGGAGGTGATCGACCTTACGTCACTTCGATGGAGTTATAGCTTTTCCTTGGGCTCTCCTGCATGCTATGTATATTATGTATGTATATATATGATATGAAAATGTTTTCAGGGGAAATGGGGAAATATGAGGCGCTATAGACGCATAGCCACCTGTACAGCTGGCATATCATGATTTCATCCCGGACGCGGGATATATGGGTTATGGATCGGGCCGTACGTTCCTCGGCACTAACTTATTATATTTATGGATCGGGTCGTACGTTCCTCGGCACTAACATATGATGACATATGGATCGGGCTGCACATTCCGCAGCAATTTACTATATGATGCTTTATGAGTATGCATGCATGGATCTGCCTTAAGAGGCAAGCAGTTATCGATTATCTCCTTGTACTTACTTTACTTTCTTATTCTTACTTTATTTCTTGATGTAAGCCTTACATACTCAGTACAATGCTCGTACTGACATCCTTTTCTTTGGATGCTGTGTTCATGCCCACAGGTGGACGGCAAAGCGGTCCAGACTGATAGGAGTCACTAGCCGAGCTGAAGAGCATTCCATCTTCCGGAGGTGCTAATTGGTTGTTCCTTTTGTGTATATATTTGTATGTCACTCAATAGAGGCTCGTAGATGCTCGATGTGGGTTGTGTGGTTCCACAACGTGGGTAGTACGCATGTGTATAAGTATATTGAAATATGTTTTTGTATCAACGCGTTATATTTTTGTAATGAAAAGCAAATCCTCTTTTTAAAGCTAACCGGAAATAGATGAATGATTGTTAAATGGGTTAGGTAAATGATAATACGAGCGGTACTCGGTGGTTAGCCCCGGGTACCCGTCGCGGCCCCTAGCCGGGTCGTGACAGAAGAGGTATCAGAGCAGTTCGTCCTAGGAAGTGTCTACAGGTCGTGTCTAGTAGAGTCTTGTTTATCGGTGTGTTGTGCACCACATCTATAAACAGGAGGCTACCGGACATTTAGGAAAGATGACCATCCTTCTTCTTAATAGATCGTGTGATAGAGCTGTGTCGTAAGATTATTCCTCTCCTAACGGTGCGTTGTCATTTCAGCAAAACCGATGAAGGGAAAAGCTACGACGGCCCAGAAGGGCAAGATGGTGGTTGAAGAAGGGCTTGATCGAGAGCCGTCTACGGATATGGAGGAGGGTGAACCCCAGAATAACGCCCCACTTCAATTTTCTCATACCTCGCCCACTTTTAAGGATCAGAGGGAAGCCTCGATCTTAGCTCCAGTACACCCCGTTCCTTCAGAGTGATTCCGGTCAGAAGAGGTCACCAGTACCACGATGTATTCAGTGTCGCAGGTTACATTGGGGACCGTATCGCCGGGGCTCGGATGTTTGTTATGCCTGTGCTAGGCCAGGCCATTTAAAGCGAAATTTTCCATCGCTACATGGTAAAAGTGAGGTTCGGACTACGGGAATGGTAACGGGCTCTTCATCATCAACACGCCCTCAAAGGTCAAGGCTATAGGGGCTAGTAAGCAGTGGTAGAGACCGAAGAGCGCCTAGTCCCAGCGGATCCCAGCATCATACCCAGGTGTTAGATGAATGGCGGGATCCTGAGTCTTCCCCTGATAATACTCCAAGTATATTGCTAGCACCCTTTTATGATTAATGCAAATACGTGTGCAAATAAGCCATATGGTAAATGTAATGTGACTGACTAAAAAGGATAACAGGTTGAGTATGCTTGCTTCATGAGGCTACCCTATGTTATGAGCAGGTTTGCAAACGAGATCAAGAAGTGTCACTCTATAGGGTGGATTATGATCTGGGTACAATGAGCCGTAACAAGAATTGTTATGTAAAGTATAGCGAGAAGACGCCTAAGGGCATGGATGATATCTTTAGTTGGGCGTATAAGGCCGAGACTACGGTAAAGATAAATAATGAAAGTAGGATAATTAGTAGGAAGAAGGTCAACGCGATAGGAGCGAGATGGGGGATGATCAGGACGGATAGAATTAGTTTTAGGCAGCAAGGGACGGATTGACACAGGTGGTGTATCCTAAAGAACAAAGCGGTACTAAGTTAAGAATATGGTTCCTCATGCGAAGAGTCAAGGATCGATTATTAAGTGGGAGGAGATAAGATAGCAAAGACCAAATGTACGAAGTACGAGTGCCTAAAGAATAGTGGCGTGGTAGTTAAAGGAGAACATATCTCCTACAAATATCCCATACCAAGTTAGAACGAGTGAAGTGAATGAGGTAAAGAGTTGAAGAGGAAAAGATGATCATGAGTTATGGGCCTACTGTACGACGATGAAGTGATGAAGTAGAGTTATAACTAATAATGATAGTGGTACAATGCGGATATGAAATCGGTTCCAAGCGCAAACAAGAGTAAGAGAATAAGGAGGCATGGGGCACATTAGCGGCGTAAGAGAGACCTAAGCCCTAGGGAAACGAAGGTGGCGTTACAAGCAATTTTGAGCGCCGAAGAAGAGGGCGAGTGACATTAGATGGGTGGCATGGATAGCTAGACCCACTATTAATGTAAGCATCCCTATGGGGCAGGAAGTTGTTAATCGGAGCAGATTCAGATGCAGACACATAACTACTGGATGAGCTAAGTAACGTACGTTTTTGCTCGGAGTGTTATATCGGGTGCATTTCTTGGTTATAAGACTGTAAGGCGAGTACGCTAAGACTCCACGACTCCACGTATGAATTGTTATAGCCATAGACTGTAGGGGACGGAATAAGTAAGGCATAGTGTAGCCAGGAGTACGTGGATTCGAGATTTAAAGGTACGAGTAAAACCCTTAAAAGGGGGGAAGCAAATAGAGAGGACACCAGTGTGAAGGTTGAAATGATGAACCCTACGGGAGTGTATTGACTAAAAGCGGTAGAATAAGGACACGCAAAAGCAAGAAGAAGGGGGAAGAAGAAGAGCCGTGAGTCGGCATAGATAGTAATACACTGGTGACGGGCAGAGGTGGACCCACAATTCTCTAAGATTATACCACCTCATCGTCCCTCTAAATTATAAATCTCAGATGAATTTGTAGCGACGTATAAGGCCGATCTGTGAGACGTTGTGTCCCATAAGGTCCCAAGTGGCGCAAAACGAGGAATAAAACTGCGAAACTCTGATTGCGTGACATGGTTGGAGGAGAGTCGGAATCAGTTTAGGGAGTACTGATTAGTCACTATTACTCTTCCAGCTGAATGGAAACTCTCGTTTCTCTGCCCTTATATTGATTTAATGACTTCCGGGATCGAATACTCTTTTAGCCCAAATGAAAATATAACCCCGGAGAATGTTGTGAATATAGTGGGTGACGGTAGCCCCAAGAAGAAGGCATGCATACCTGAGACACAGAATAATTCATGATATTAACATGGGTCTTATTGTAAAGTTACCCCGTTCTCGAGGTAAGGGCGTTAGCGAAAGGGTCATTGAGAAGGATATTGACACTTAGATGAATATGACCATGGATACGGCATACAGATGGATATGACTATGGATGCGAAGACAGCCATGGATACAGGTATACGGATGGATGGGTATAAATGCGAATCGCGCAAAAAGAGTATGTAATTCATAGATATTTACGCGTCGCCAATGAGACCAAGTGAACACTAAGGAGAGGAGTAAGAGGTAAAGTAAGGGTGAGAGAGTCATGATGCCCGGGGTAAGTTGAAGGAGGGTATATGGTGAACAGAACTGAAATGTCGAGTTGGAATTGCTGTGAGAGACAAATGGAATAATTGCTTGGGGCATAGTATAAGTACAGGTTGCATACTCACCATAGAGGCCCGAGGATATGACAACCTGTGAGAGCGATAGAATCATGGAATAAAGGTGGAGAGTTAGGTTCCGATGCATTAGATCCTATAAGATCGTATGCAACAAGCAAGGTGGCTTATAAATATGTTAGAACTCCCATTAGGAAAATGTCAATAAAATGATGCTCAAATGACAAGAAAGTTGATGTATGAGAAAGTACCCTTTGCCAAATTAGATAGGTAAGTGCGAGGACTTTGAAATAAGGAGGTGGCTCAAATCACAGTTTGGTGGAAAAAACAATAATCGGGAAGAAATACTACGGAAGCCAAAGTGAATGCAGAAGCCAAGTATCCGCACCTAGTCGAATCTCCAGGAAAAGTTCATGATGGTATGTATGCTTACTTTTGACTTCTGAGACATGTGTGACCATGGACATGTTGGTATTGTGTTATAGCCTTGTGAGGCGATGATATTATGGGTTATTGTGACAAGTTGGTTGTTCCATACGACAAAGGAAACCCCGGCAAAATTTTCTTAGAATCCCCGCTGATTTAACATTCGAGGACGAATGTTCCAAAAAGGGGGAAGAATGTTACACCTCGGAAAAGTCCCCGTACATGTACAAGGAATAGAACGCCAAGGGTATGAGTGTGGGGTGTTTTACTAAGCAAGGGGTGATGATTCGTGAATTTTTGGAAATGGAAAAGTTGTAGAATTTCATGCAGCCTAGTGGTCGTATAGTGATTTACGGCCCGTAAAGTGATTTGCGGACCGTAAACCACCATCGTCCTCCAGCCTTTCGAATTCCAACGTTCTGTTAAAGTGTGGGAATGCTTAAATACAACTTGGAATACGGCCCGTAAACTGGTTTACGGACCGTAAACCTCGATCGTAAACTGCATTATTCTTCAGCCAACTTCTCTGTTTTGGACATGCTTAAATACGACCAGGGAGGACGGCTCGTAAACCAGTTTACGGATCGTAAACTGTGGTTTACAACCACTGTTCACCCCGACAGGAATTCATTAAAGATCAACTTTGAGTTATTAAAAGGGACCAAAGCCTCATTTTATTTCATTTTTCATCCATACAACCTTCAAGAACTCTCTAGAAGCTCTCCAAATATTCATCCACAAAATTCAAGAGATCAAAGGGAAACCAAGATCATCAACATCTAATTCATGAGAGCAAGTGCATGAGGCTCTATTGGAAGTCATCTTCTTCAAGAAATCTCAAAAGGGTTGAAATAAGGTTTTGGTATAAAACGAGTATTGTTGCTCAAGGCTTTTTCCACCATCATCCAAGGTATGTTTCATGACTATACCATATGGTTCAAGGTATTGGAAGGCTTAGATACTTGAAATGTATAAGAACATAGAAAATGGGCCTTGCATGGGTGAATAGTGGCACAATTGAATAGTAGTTGAATGGAGTCATGAATGTTGATAAGCTACGGTTGTGAATATGTAATAAATAATGTATATACCATGAAATAAGTATTATATACGAGAAACCGTGATAACGAGCTATAACCATGGATGTTGAGAAATTGGAGGAAAATGGTAGATTTTTCTCAAAGTGTATAAGTGATGATTGTTGAAAGTAATATTGTGAGTGTCGTTACGAACGTATGAGAGTTGAAATGAAACATGGGAAAAGTATTAGAAATGAAGGAAGTGCTATCCAATTTTCCTTAGAAATAGTAGTCCTTTCTTATAATTACTTAGCTAACGACGACATGAATTCTCTTGAAGGTATATACGAGTGCATTGGGGGAGAGCGAGCAAGCCATAAGAATTGTAAACGTCGAAGGTATGTGAGGCTCGTCCCTTCCTTTCAAGGCATGATCCTTAGGTTAAGATTTAATAAATGCTTCCATATTTTCCTTGCTATCAAAGGTTAAAGGTCTACAATTCCAAAGCACGATTCCTTTCTTGTTAACCCATAAATGTTTTCCAAAACACTCGTACTCTCTAACCCAAGGTTGTGATCATGTGACCTCTGATGATAATAACGATGATAGGTTATTCAATGATAACGATGAAGCCAAAAGTGTGAATATTATTATGATGACTATGAGGAGAAAGGTTTTATGATTAAAGGCTCCAAGTTTACGATTTAAAAAAAAACAATGACATGAGAATGTTGAGCCATCTATTGACTCCTCGATTTTTATTCATGGATGACGACTACATTCCCTTTAAAGATTTCCAAAAGTATATGGATTGACTTCTTACAAGATTATGACCCTATTTGCTGTTTCCTTTATTTTATTAGCCTTCGTTGACAGTTTCACTCTATAATGATTGTTCCTTCAAGGCGAGACATGGCGATCATGATTAATTCATAATATAATCGGAGGTGATCGACCTTACGTCACTCCGATGGAGTTATAGCTTTTCCTTGGGCTCTCCTGCAAGCTATGTATATTATGTTTGTATATATATTATATGAAAATGTTTTCAGGGGAAATGGGGAAAGGTGAGGCGCTATAGACGCATAGCCACCTGTACAGCTGGCATATCATGATTTCATCCCGGACGCGGGATATATGGGTTATGGATCGGGCCGTACGTTCCTCGGCACTAACTTGTTATATTTATGGATCGGGCCGTACGTTCCTCGGCACTAACATATGATGACATATGGATCGGGCTGCGCGTTCCGCAACAATTTACTATATGATGCTTTATGAGTATGCATGCATGGATCTGCCTTAAGAGGCAAGTAGTTATCGATTATCTCCTTGTACTTACTTTAATTTCTTATTCTTACTTTATTTCTTGATGTATGCCTTACATACTCAGTACAATGCTCGTACTGACATCCTTTTCTTTGGATGCTGTGTTCATGCCCATAGGTAGACGGGAAAGCGGTCCAGATTGATAGGAGTCACTAGCCGAGCTGAAGAGCACTCCATCTTCTGGAGGTTCTAATTGGTTGTTCCTTTTGTGTATATATTTGTATGTCACTCAATAGAGGCTCGTAGATGCTCGATGTGGGTTGTGTGGTTCCACAACGTGGGTAGTATGCATGTGTATAAGTATATTGAAATATGTTTTTGTATCGACGCATTATATTTTTGTAATGAAAAGCAAATCCTCTTTTTAAAGCTAACCGGAAATAGATGAATGATTGTTAAATGGGTTAGGTAAATTTTAGTACGAGCGGTGCTCGGTGGTTAGCCCCGGGTACCCGTCGCGGCCCCTAGCCGGGTCGTGACAAAAAGCGAGCTACCCAAGCTCGGGAAAGGGTCAAAGTGCCGGAAAGACTATCACGACCAAGCGGGTCGTTACATCAGATACCAATTAAGCCATCGCTCGTTCTCAAGCGAAGAAGCAAAAAGAGCGGGAAAGTACCTGAATCAGCTAACAACTAGGGATATTGGCTATGTATGCCGGACGTAGTCCCCCAAGTAGCCTACTCAACAGGGCGATGTTTCCATTGCACCTTCACAGAAGCAATCTCCTTAGATCTCAACTTTTGAACCTGCCTATCCAAGATCGCAATAGGCTCCTCCTCGTAGGTCAAATTCTCATCAAGCAATGTCGAATCCCAACGAACAATGCAAATACCGTCGGCATGATACCTCTTCAGCATAGAAACATAAAACCGGATGAAGTCCTACCAAGCCTGGTGGCAAGGCTAACTCATAAGCAGCATCGCTCATACGGTCAACAATCTCAAATGGGCCAATATACCTGGGGCTCAACTTACCCCTCTTCCAAAACCTCATAACACCCTTCATGGGTGAAATCTTCAACAAAACCTGGTCACCAACAGCAAACTCTAAATCCCGGACCATCCGGTCCGCATGCATCTTCTGCCGACTCAGGGCTGCCAAAAGCATGGCCTAAATAACTCTCACTCTATCAAGGGACTCTCTCAACAGATCCGTACCCCAAGGTCGAACCTCTAACCCATAAAACCATCCAACCAGAGATCTATACCTCCTACCATATAAAGCCTCAAAAGGCGCCATGCCAATACTCGAATGATAACTATTGTTGTACGCAAACTCTGCCAAAGGTAAGTGTTGATCCCAATAACTGCCAAAATCAATAACACACACTCTCAACATGTCCTTGAGCACCTGAATGGTCCGCTCAAACTGGGAATCAATTTGGGGATGAAAAGCTGTACTGAGATCCAATCGAGTACCCAACTCCTCATGAAAAGCCCTCCAGAAACGGGAAGTGAATATAGTACCCCGATCAGATTGATAGAAATAGGAACCCCATGAAACCTCATAATATCCCGAATGTACAACTTGGCTAACTTCTCCGCGTTTTAAGAAATGTGAACCGGAACAAAATGAGCAGATTTAGTCAACCGATCGACTATCACCCAAGTACAACCAAACTTGCCCAGGGTCTTCGGAAGACCCACAAAAAAAGTCGTGGCAATTATCTTCAACTTCCACTAGGGAATGGGCATCCTCTGAAGTACACTGTCGGGTCGTTGGTGCTCATACTTAACTTGCTGACAATTCCCACACTTAGCCATGAAATCAACTATATCCCTCTTTATCCAAAACCACCAATAGTGCTGCCTCAAATAGAGATCTTAGTCGCCCTTGGATGAATGGAATATCTAGAACTATGAGCCTCAGACAAGATCAACATAATCAAATCACTAACACGAGGAATGCACACGCGTCCCTTTGTCATGACCCAAACCGGAGGGCCGCAACTGACACCCAAGACCCTACTTTTCTAAGTGCCATACTACCATTCCATCCATGAGTCACAACTTTTTGTGAACCTTTAATCTATGAAATGACACTTCTGTCACGTACAGAAAAACTTTTCAATAAAACGCTTTTGTCAAATCAGGGACTTCTCCCTTATCGTTAAATCAAGAGAACCTTTAGTCATAATAGAATCCTTAAAAATAAAGCTTGAAAACACATCGACCTATATGGTCGCTTTATACCACTGTTGACTCCTCGACGTACTATCCACAGGACACTGTCTGCAAAGTCTCTAACATATACACAATACCATAACATAAGTACCTTGACTCGGCAACACTCCGACTGAGATATAGCTCACCAATCCAGCTGATAACCTGGGAACATCCTATAGCCAATGCGTTCTACTCATCTGTATACACCTGCGTGGCATGAAACGCAGCGCCCCAGGAAAAGGGACGTCAGTATGAACAATGTACGGAGTATGTAAGGCAGAATTGAAACAATATATCTCGACTCAGATGATAAAAGAGTAACAGACTCAACCTGTACCTGTAACCAACTCTGATAAACATATACGTGCATGTGAACTTTTGACACAACATGAGTATATGTATATATATATATATATATATATATATATATATATATATATATATATATATATATATATATATATATATATATAGTGAACTTTTGATACAACATGAGTATATATATATATATATATAATGCATTCCTTCACCCTGCTCGCAGCCCCTTCGGGCATCATAATCATTGTATACCAGCTGTTCAGGTGGTTTGCGTATATAACGCCTTAGCCCTTTTCCCTTCCCCATGAAATGATGTTGTGCATGTATGTGAATATGTAAATGCATGAAAATCTTTGAAAACTATCAAAAGACTCCCTTCGGAGCAATTTTAACGCAAAACAGGAACTTCTTCCCCTTTTCATTTGTCTCCTTTGAGACTCCAAAATTTAAATGTAAAATGCATAGGAAAGAGAAAACCATTTGAATGTCCCCTCGGGAGTTGGACAACATTATGAAATAGCACAACCTATGGATGCCCCCTTCGGGACTTAAGAGGTCAAAGATACGAATACTCCTACACTGTCTAGGAATATAGTCTTTGGAGTTCATTTATTTGCTGGGTTCATTTAGATGATAAGGATCTTCATCACTACCATAATCATCACCACTATCATGTATCACTTTGAATGATCCATAAAATAAACTGAGGCGATATGTTATATAGCACGCTCAGACATAAGCTGAGGCCATAGCACACTCAGACATAAGCTGAGGCCATAGCACACTCAGACATAAGCTGAGGTCATAGCACACTCAGACATAAGCTGAGGCCATATATTATATAGTACGCTCAGTCACGTCATGAAATCATCTAGAAACTTAGGCTTGAAAATCTATAGGATTGGAGTCATCAGAAGATTCTTCAGAAACTATAGACTTCTGGCATTTCTAGGAGTGAAATATTACGGATGTCATGTATGGAATCAAAAATAGGAATCATACCTTTGAAAGAAAGGTTTAACCTTAACATACCTGATTGATCTCTTACGAATAAACGCTTATTCTCCCGAACTTGAAAATCTACATTCAAGAGAAATTATACTACCGTTAGACTTACCGTCATATACCTATCTCAAGTCCTTAAACCAAACTCCTTTAGAATCTGCCAAAATTCGGGCAACATCTCCCCTGTTTATATGCCTAGCCTGGAATCTCAATTCAGCAATCAACAACAACAACAGCAATACCAACATCAATAACATCATTTCCATCACCAATATGTACCCTAAAACAGCCCACACTCTGTTTTCCAAATTCCTTAATTAAGTCTTAAATAATACCAAAAGAGAAAGATTCATACCTTTTTTTTCTTGTTAAGACAGCAATATCCTCAATATACACGCTAATATCCACCGCAGAAACAATACTAGAATCACAACCATGCGTTACCCGGACATAAACCACTACTCCGCGACTTAACAATTGCACACTTTTTGTTTCCCCCTCTCTCTCTTCAATTTCTGAAATTTTCCAGGAAAATCTGATGAAAAAGGGGGTTCTTACCCTTTTTATAAGGGTCAAATTCGGGTCGGGTAACTGTAGCAGTTTACTGTAGCAGTAATGTAGAAAGTCGGTACTGTAGCATGCGTTTCTGCTCTGTCAGCTGAACTTGTAACGTCCATAATTCTCTATTCTGATGTCTTATCGACGAGCGGTTTATTGCGTTGGAAACTAGACTCGACGAAATTCATTTTAGGCTTTTGTTTCACCTTAAAACACTTCATATGCTAAGAGATATTCGTCCGCCAAGTTGGACCAAAATTGCTCCTCATATTTTCTCCAAAGCCCGACAAACTTAATTTCCTTCATTCACTTGCCCTCTAGTCCTTTCGATACTTCTCATACATGATCTTAAACCCCTATAACCATAAAATAGGCACGTATCACTTGAGTGTTCACAATTTATCAGTTAACACCTACGGAACTCAACGTCCGAACTTCGAGGTGTAACACCCTTAATCCTCAAAATGCCCTCAGAATCAATCACGACCTTCTTGGCCTCACCCTCAAGACCCTATCTCGAATCTTATTCAACTGAGCATTCTAAAACTGATGAGTCCTGATCTGATCCAATAAAGATGACCTCGCCTCTACACAAGCCAAGACCCTTCCTGGGGCTGAAATATCAAGACGAACGAAACTGTTGGCTAGAGTGTGAACCTCCATGGCCAACAGACTCTCGGAAACAATCAAACGAGCTAAACTCTCCATACTCACTGCCTTGCGACTCAAGGAATCAACCACAACATTGGATTTCCCGGGATGATAAAAAATAATGATGTCATAGTCCTTCAAGAGCTCCATCCATCGGCGCTTCCTTTAATTAAGATCTCTCTGGGTAAACACATGTAGAAGGCTATGGTGATCGGTGAAAACATCACAATGGACACCGTCAAATAATGGCTCCAAATCTTCAAAGCAAGGACCACGGCCAACAACTCAAGATCATGGGTAGGGTAATTCTTCTCATGAATCTTCAGCTGACGGGAAGCATAAGCTATCATTCTACCCTTCTGCATCAACACAACACCCAAACCCATGCGGGATGCATCACAATAGATCGCGAAATTCTTACCTTCCACGAGTAATGCTAAGATCGGGGATAAAGTCAAAAGAAATTTGAGCTTTTGAAAGCTCTCCTCACAATCATCGGACCACTGGAAGGGAACTTCTTTTTGAGTCAATCTAGGCAAAGACGAAGCAATAGCAGCAAAACCCTTCACAAAGCGACAGTAGTAGCTAGCCAAACCCACGAAACTACGAACCTTAATAACAGTAGTAGGCCTTGCCCAATGCCTCATAGCCTCAATCTTCTGTAGATCAACCATAATCCCATCCTTAGACACAACATGGCCCAAGAATGCCAAAGACTCCAACCAAAACTCACACTTCAAAAACGTAGCAAACAAGCTATGCTTCTTGAACAACCCAAGAATAGTACGAAGATGGCTCTCATGCTCCTCTCTACTCTTGGAATACACCAAGATATCACCAATAAACACAATCACGAAGGAGTCTAGGAATGGCCTAAAGATGCCATTCATAAAAGTCACAAAAGCAGCCGGGGCATTGGCAAGCCCAAATAACATCACCAGAAACTCATAGTGTCCATATTTCGTCCAAAAGGCTATCTTCGGAATATCCTCAGCCCTGATCCTGAATTAGTGATAGCCTGAACGCAAGTCAATCTTCGAAAACACTGAAGCACCCTGAAACTGGTCAAATAAGTCATCAACACAAGGCATATGATACTTGTTTCGAATAGTAACCGTCGTCAGCTGGCGATAGTCAATGCACATAATCATGGTTCCATCTTTCTTCTTCACAAATAGCACAGGAGCACCCCAAGGGGAGACACTCGGTCTAATGAACCCCTTGCTCAATAAATCCTGTGACTGCTCCTTAAGCTCTCTCAACTCGGCAGGTGCCATCCGATATGGTGAAACAGAAATAGGGCGAGTGCCCAGATCCAAATCAACACAGAAGTCAATGTCACAATCGGGTGGCATACCCGGCAGATCAGACGGGAATACCTTTGCGAACTCGCTCTATAGGAATGGAATGAAATGGTGGAGATGCAACCATCGTTTCACGCACATGAGCCAGATAAGCTAAAAACCCCTTTGTTGAGAAACTTCTTCGTCTGAAGGAAGGAAATGATCTTCTTCGGAGCGGGGTTAGGAGTACCCCTCTACTCAAGTCTAGGGATGCCCGGCATGGCTGAGGTGACTGTCTTGGCATGACAGTCCAAGATCGCATGGTAAGGAGAAAGCCAGGTCATACCTAAGATAATATCAATGTCCACCATTTTAAGGATTATCAAATCTACCCAAGTGTCATACCCCATAAAAGTAATAAAACATGACCGATAAACTCGATCCACGACAACAGAATCTCCAACATAAGTAGATACATGAACAGGTATATCTATGCTATCACAAGGAATATTCCAATCAATGACACGATATCTTGACACATAGGAATAAGTGGATCCAGGATCAAATAACACAGATGTTGCTCTATGACGGACAAAAATGGTACCTGAAATAATAGTATATGAGGCCTCTGCCTCCGAGCCTACCTGAAAATGAGTAACAATGGGCCCCACCACGTCTAGCCTGATATCTCCCTCTCGCACTTTGGGACCCACCTCTAACTGCCTGGGATCACCCTCTAGAACACTGAGAACCACCGTGGCCAGACTGAGCGCTGCCCCTCTGAGAAGCACCACCTCGACCACCATATAACGTCGGAATCCTTGGTGGCTGATAATCCCACCTGGGTCGGGAACATCTCTTAGCAACATGCCTAATCTATCCACATGAAAAATAGGTCAGAGAGGTCAGAGGCTGATAAACTGAAGCTGACGATCCGGATGAAACAACCCTGTCGACCAGTGAAGAAAATGAACTCTCAGGAGCTCTTTGCCTATGTGGGTCATTGGAGGAAGCCTACAAAGTTGAATGCACAGGGCGGCCGAAATATGGCTGATACGGCCTGGAGGACTGACCGGCGCCCCTTGAACTATAACCACCATAATTCTCAATCTGATACTGCCTTTTCTCACTACTACTTCTAAATGTACGGGCCTTAGAGCCTCAACCAAAAAAGCATGATCGATGATGGACTGGAAGGAAGCCTCAATCTGAAGGCAAGGAATCTGAAAAGCACTAACTATCCGACTAACAAAATGCCTAATTCTGTCAGGCTCAATACGGATCAAGGGAGTGGAATAATGGGCTAGATGCAAATAACAAGTCACATAGGCCTCCACAGACAAACCCCTCTGCTGTAGATGTAGAAACTCTTCCCTACTCGGATCTGTTTCCTAAGTAGCTACCTCCACCGAATGATTCTTCCACTGAACTTTCACGTAGTCTATTTCCTTGGACCTCAACTTGCGAACAACCCTGTCTAAGATAGCAAAGGGCTCTTCCTCATATGTCAAATTCTCATCTAACAAAATCAAATCCCAATGGATTATGTAGGAACCATCGCCGTGGTACCTCTTCAACATCGAAACATGAAATATCGGATGAACGCCTGATAGACCCGGAGGTAAAGCCAACTTGTAAACCACCTCCCCCACACGCTTGAGGATCTCAAACGGCCCAATGTACCTTGGGATAAGCTTGCCCTTCTTCCAACCCTCATCACACCCGTCATTGGTGAGACCTTCAACAACACTTGCTCCCCCTCTTCAAACGCGAGATCTCAGACCTTGCGGTCTGCATACTCCTTCTGTCTACTCTGCACTGCCAGAAGATTGGCTTGAATCACCTTCACCTTCACGGTGTGATAATGCATAAACTGCCCATCCATATCGGATCGGTGTGATAACCATAACATTAGCCTACGTCCAGGCCTCCCGCGTCCGGGGTATCATCTCATGCCGCCCACTAGTGGTGTCTGCCCATGCCATTTGGCCATGGTGTATCATATAGCTGCTCGCCTTAGCGGTGACTGCCCGGCCAACTAGGCGCGGTGTTATATCATCATCATACATGGTCATCATAATATGCTTATCGTAACATACTTATCATAATACATGCATAAGGCTTATGGACAATTTTACTCGATCGGGGTGACGTAAGGTCGTGATCCCCCAATTTCATTATGGAGTAATCATTGACATTCTACCTCACCTTGAAGAAATTAGCATATAAGGTGAGTGTAAGCAATAAATAACATCTTTAACATTATAGAATCATCATGTCATATCTTTTATCTTATATAGCTATTCATAGACATAGGCTCTTAGTTTTCTGGAATATAGGAACTCATGAGGAGGAAGGAAAATCATGCTAGAAGATTCATGCCATTAGAAGGAAAGGGCTAGCCTCATATACCTTTGACGTTTAACTGAGCTATCGCTTGCTTGTTCTCCTTCGATACCACTTTCTACCTTCAAGAGGGAATTCGCACTATCGTTAGTTAATTCGACTATAAGAACGCATTACTAATTCTAGGGAAAAATGGACAACACTTCCTTTGTTTATACTACTTTCCTATATTCTATATCAACTCCCACAATCGTCATTTGTATACATCGACCACAATCCACCATTTCTCCACCTTTATGGTTATAGCTTACTATCGCGTTTCCTTGTATATAATACTTATTTCATGGTCTAAATGTCATTTAGAATGCATTCACAATCACAACACACCAACATTCATGATTCAACCCAACTACCATCCAACCATGACACTATTCACTCATTAATGACCCATTTCCTATGTCTTTCTACAATTCAAGTATCTTAACCTTCCAATACCTTAAACAACATGGTTTAGTCATGAAACTTACCTTAGATGATGGTTGAACAATCCTTTAATGGAATCACCCCTTTAGCACTAAAACCCTACTTCACTTCTTTTGGGTTTTCTTGAGAAAGATGAACTTTAGTATGATTCTTACACTTGATTTCGTGGGTTTCATGTAGTTGATCAATAATTTCCTTTGAATTCTTATAGTAGAAGAGTAGAGAGTATTCTAGAGGTTTCTAGAGACAAATATTGTGAAGATGAAATGAATTTAATGAGCTTGGGTTTCCTTTTAATGACTTAAAATCTTATCCTGAATGAACAGTAGTCGAAGTGCACATTGGTCGTAAACCTAGTTTACGGTCCATATTCCAGTTTATCGGCTGTATATCGTGGTCGTATTTAATCATATCAAAACCAGAAAGGTATGCTGAGGATCATGGTGATTTACGATCGCAGTTTACGGGCCGTATTTCAATTTACGGTCCGTATTCCAAGTCGTATTTAACCATTTGAATATTTGACAGAAAGCTGAAGTTTTGTGAGTTGGAATACGACATGGTGGTTTATGGGCCGTATACTACTTTATGATCCGTATTTCATTCTACGACCAACTGGGCCAAAGTGCAAATCTGTAACTCTCAAGTCTTCAAAACCTATAATTAGTCATTGTGGAGCATAACCTATCTCTTGTTCCCGTTGCCTTTGAAATCTTACTTAGGGTCGTCAAACGTCATTCCCTTCTCATTAAAACACCATATACCCATATCCTTCGCTAGTCTATTCGTTGTACATTCACGGGGAAATTTTCGAGGTGTAACACTCTTCCCCCCTTTTGGAACATTCGTCCTCAAATGTTAAACACTCCGGATTCTACGAAAATTTCGCCAGAGTTTCCCCTGTAATTTGGCACTACCAACCTGTCACAACAACCCATAATATCTTTGCCTCACAGGGCTACATCACAAGATCGACATATCTATGGTCACACACGACCAAAAGCATGAAAAATAAGCATACATACCTCTCATCGTTGGCGTTTCATCTTGAATCTCTTCTGGGGGTTAGAATAAATGCGAGTACTTGGACTCCATCTTCTCTTCTGCCTCCCAAGTCATTTCTTCTAGATTGCTGTTTCGCCATAAGACTTTGACTGAAGCTACCTCCTTATTTTGAAGTCTTCGCACTTGCCTGTCTAGAATAGCGATAGGCACCTCTTCGTAGGTTAGCTTTTCTGTTACTTGCACATCATCTATCGAAAGAATATTTGTCGGATCTCCAATACACATGTGGAGCATCGAAACATGGAAAACTGGATGGACTGATTCAAGCTCCGAGGGTAAGTCCAATTCATAGGCTACATGACCCACCTTGCGGATAATTCTATAGGGTCCAACGTATCTAGGACTTAGCTTCCCTCTTTTACCAAATCTCACCACTCCTTTCATTGGAGACACTTTCAAAAATACCCAATCATCAACTTGAAATTCCAAGTCTCGTCGGCGATTGTCTGCATAAGACCTTTGGCGACTTTGGGCTGTTAGCAATCGATCTCGGATCACCTTAACCTTTTCCACCGCTTGTTGAATCAATTCAGGGCCTACTAATTGTGCTTCTCCTGTTTCAAACCATCCAATTGGGGATCTACATTTCCTTCCATATAAAGCTTCATATGGAGCCATTTGAATGCTGGAATGATAACTATTATTGTATGAAATTCGATTAGCGGTAAATGATCGTCCCAACTTCCACCGAAATCCAGCACACATGCTCGTAGCATATCTTCCAAGGTTTGAATAGTACGCTCAACTTGTCCATCGGTCTGCGAATGAAATGCCGTGCTAAGCTTCACTTGAGTGCCTAGACCTTCTTGGAAGGACTTCCAGAACTTAGCTGTAAACTGTGCTCCTCTGTCTGTGATAATAGATAATGGAATACCATGAAGGAGCACAATTTCCTTTAGATACAACCTTGCATAATCTTCGGCTGAGTATGTAATCTTAACTGGGAGAAAATGGGCAGCTTTCGTCAATCTATCCAAAATCACCCATATAGAATCATACCTGCCGCGGGAACGAGGTAATCCCACGATGAAATCCATGTTGATCACTTCCCATTTTCAAGTAGGGATTTCTATTGCTTGCAATAAGCCTTCTGGCTTCTGATGTTCAACTTTTACTTGTTGGCAATTTGGGCACTGTGCTACAAATTCAGCTATGTCTCTCTTCATGCCATCCCTCCAATACATCATCTTGAGATCACGATACATTTTAGTTGCACCCGGGTGAATAGAATACCTGGAACAATGTGCTTCTTCTAGAATTCGTCGGCGCAATTCTGCTACATTCGACACTCATAGCCTGCTTCGGTATCTAAGAAATCCATCCATAGAAACTTCAAATGAAGACTTTTATTTTCCATGAGATGCGTCTTTGTAACGACACAATTTAGGATCTTCATATTGCCGTTCTTTCACTTCCATGTCCAAGGATGAAATTGTGGGATCATTGATACTAATCCCCACATTACCCGAATCGATTATACGCACTCCAAGATTTGCTAGTTGGCGGAGCTCATGAACCATTTCTTTCTTTTCCAAAGGGACTTCACATAAACTGCCCGTTGATCGGCAGCTAAGCGCATCGGCTACTACATTCGCTTTTCTGGGGTGGTTCAAAATCTTCACATCATAATCTTTTAACAATTCTAACCACCGCCTCTGTCGCAGGTTCAACTCCTTTTGCTTGAAAATGTACTGAAGACTTTTGTGATTTGTATAAATATCAACATGCACACCATACAAATAATGCCTCCATAATTTTAAGACATGATTAACCGCAGCCAATTCGAGATCATGAGTCGGATAATTCTTTTCATGTTTCCGTAATTGTCTCGAAGCATATGCAATAACCTTTCCATGCTCAATCAATACGCATCCTAATTCGACACCGGAAGCGTCACAATACACAACATAGCCACCTGACCCTTCTGGAAGTGTTAAGACAGGAGTTGAGGTCAATCTGCCTTTCAACTCCTGGAAACTACGTTCACAAGCATCATTCCATTGGAATTTGGCTGACTTCTGGGTTAGGTTCGTCAATGGGGCTGAAATAGATGAAAAACCCTCTACGAATCTTCTATAATAACCTGCCAACCCCAGAAAGCTACGAACTTCTGTAGGCGACGTAGGCCTCGGCAAAGTCTTCACAACTTTAATTTTCTGAGTGTCGACTCGAATGCCATCATCTGAGATAACATGGCCCAAAAATGACACAGAATTTAGCTTGAACTCGCACTTTGAAAATTTTTCATACAATTCTCGGGCTCGAAGAATGCCAAGAACAATTCGCAAGTGATCTGCATGTTTTGATTCTGTACGAGAATACACCAGAATATCATCAATAAATACTATCACAAATAAGTCCAAGAGAGGCCTGAATACATTGTTCATCAAGTTCATAAACCTGGTTGGAGCTTTAGTCAACCCAAACGACATCACTCTGAATTCATAGTGGCCATATCTCATTCTGAAGGCTGTCTTGGGAATATTCGCTTCTCTAACTCTCACTTGATGATAACCCGACCTCAAATCGATTTTTTAAAACCACTTGGCACCCTGTAGCTGGTCAAATAAATCATCAATCCTAGTAAGAGGATATTTGTTCTTTATCGTCACTTTATTCAATTGTCTGTAGTCGATACACATTCGTAGAGATCCGTTTCTTTCTTACAAACAAGACCGGTGCTCCCCACGGAGGAATAGAAATAGGCTTGGTGTCCGTTAACACATCAATGGCTGTTATACCCCGTATTTTTATACGTCGAATTATTCACAAGCAAATCGACTCAAGTTAAAGACGGGATTATTTTCGGACATGAAATAGGAACTTTTAATTTTCAATTTTAATTAGTACACAAATTGTTTATAAATTTTATTTAGTGTAGAAATATTATTGGAGATTAGCGACAAATTAATTATGATTAGATTATTAAGTAAGGATTAATGACTAATTAAAGTTAATTAACTTAAATACTAATAGCGGGCCCCACCCGAATAAAAAAAAAAGAGAAATGAAAATGACAATTCAGGAATTCAATTAGTGAGTCACATGGGGGGGGGGGGGGGGCATGTGTATATCAATGGGTAACTATATATATAAGAAATGGATATGAACAAATTGCAATTCACTTTCATTTTCATGAAATTCTACTTCGAAAAAAAAATAATACTCTCGGCCAGCCATGGTGATGAAGAAAGATTTGCCTTGTTGAATATTTTGATCAAGTTTCAAGTGAATTACAAATTCAATGAGGTGATAGCAACATTGGATATTGAATTGAGGGAGAAGAAATTGTGAAATTAGAGCAATTACGTGTAGAAATTCCTCCGAGAAAATTTAGGTAAGATTTTCTTATTTTGTGGTGTAATTGTATTAATAGTGTTGTGATGGAAGAATTAAAATTGGGTTGGATGAAATTGGAAGTAAGAAACTGCATGAAATCATTGTTATATGAAATTGTGGGTTGAAAAGGATTAAGAAGGATTGTTGGATTGTTAGAATTGTTATGGGCTGAATTGTAAGAATTTGTATGCATATCTCTATTGTTGTCATTGTTGGTATTTTTGTGATAACAGGAGGATAATTGGAAATTCGGGTTAGGCGAATATATAAGGGAAATGCTGCCCGATTTCCGTTAAGTCCTTAACTAATGAAAAATCCTAATCAAGAAAGTATAAGTTAAAGAATGAGTCCTATAGGCGATTGGTTACAAATTTATGAGCTAGGAAGTATAGTTTACTAACGATAGCGTTACCTTCATATTAAATAGGCTAAAGGGGCGACGAAGCGAACGAGATTACGATTAACCATAAACAGGTATGTAAAGTTAACCCTTCTTTCTTTTGGCATGATCTCTATGAAACGAACAGACGATGAAATGAGGCTGCTAGGATTAACATTTCCCTTAAATATCAAGGGGAAATGGGTCTTAAAACGTCCATATCTCCCTATCCCGATGTCACCTGTAGGCCTAAGACCTATGGTTGGAAAGGTATTGCAATTATCTACAACTTTCGTTCTTTGAGTTTTCCCAAATTCCCAATAAATGATAGGGTTATGGCCTCTCGAAGTCAGGTGACCCGAAACGTACTTAACAGACCAAGTTACGGCTCCAAATGACGCCCCGTAACACGTGTTACGGCCCGTAACTTGGCACCATCACTTGGTGAAAATTTCCAGTGAGTTATGGAAATTTTTGGGACGTTACGGCTCCGTGTTACGGCCCGTAACACGTGTTACGACCCGTATTTCCAGCGAATAGGCTTCAGTAAAATGGGCATAACTTTTTGTACACAGCTCCGTTCAAGACCCATAATATACCGTTGGAAAGCTATTTAAAAGGGATACAACTTTCATCAAGGAAGTTTTCCCAAATTCCAAATTAATAAAGGGGTTATGGTCGTTGGAAGTAAGACCTTCTATAAACTCACTTGCAAACATGCCCCGTAGAGTGGCTTCCAACTTTTCTTTGCCCAAAGACATTTCTTATGACTTAATTAGTTTTCAAAACACTTCCTATAACCCTCATATTGTTTCCATTATATTATCATATTATGAGTCAAACTTTCGCCTGAAGCTACGAGGTGTTACAGTATTTCTGTGATAACAGGAGGATAATTGGAAATTCGGGTTAGGCGAATATATAGGGAAATGCTGCCCGATTTTCCGTTAAGTCCTTAACTAATGAAAAATCCTAATCAAGAAATTATAAGTTAAATAATGAGTCCTATAGGCGATTGGTTACAGATTTATGAGCTAGGAAGTATAGTTTACTAACGATAGTGTTACCTTTATATTAAATAGGCTAAAGGGGCAACGAAGCGAACGAGATTACGATTAACCTTAAACAGGTATGTAAAGTTAACCCTTCTTTCTTTTGGCATGATCTCTATGAAACGAACGGACGATGTGTATATGATTCCAAAAGAAGTTCCTATTCTTAGAGCCACTAGGCTGGCTAATGTTCTTGATTTCCAGAAGTTATTTCATTATGTCTTGATACATGTATGTGATTCCAGAAGTTCTATTTTGATACAATCCATAGTGATATTTGACGGGTACTTGATATGACTATTGTCTTGATTTTCAAATGACAGTTCGTTTTGATTATTCTATTGAGTCTCAAATATGATTTAATTTGCATATGGTTGCTCACTACTCTACTCGTGCATGCCTCAACATATCTTTCACTGAGTCCCGGGCCAGGATCATTTTCGTGCACAGTTTCACTGCATTGTTCACCGAGTCCCTCACTAGAGGGTCGGGTACAGTATATATATATATATAATGGTGTTATGATGTGATTATGGCATTATGATGTGTTTATGGCGTTATGATGTGTTTATGGCGCCAAGGATGGTAGGTGGCGACCTTCTTCACCAAGTCCCATAATGGGCAAAGTATGACATATGATATTGACATGCATGATTTATGCTTCAAAAGGGCTAATGTCTTGGTATTCTGAATATTATACTTGTCTCCTGTACTCCCTATTTCAGTTATGATCCTGTTTACTGTTTTTCATGCTTTATATACTCAGTACATATTTCGTACTGACCCCCTTTCTTCTCGGGGGGGGGGGGGCACTGCGTTTCATGCCCGTTGGTACAGATAGTCGGTTTGGTGACCCTTCAGCATAGGGCTTCTACTCAGCTGTCTTTGAGAGCTCCATTGTTCCGGAGTCTAGACTTTTGGTACAGATCTTATGATGTATATGTATATGTTTATCCAGGGGTACGACGCCCTGTCCCATCATATTTCCCATCATTGTTTCTGACCTCTTTTCCTGTAGGTAGGTGCGGAATTGCGAAAGATGAAGAGGCCAGCTTCAGATAGTGGGGGTGCTAAGAAGGCCCCTAGGGTGAATTCAGGACCCCAGGCTCCAAGACCGAGCAGGGGGAGCCTCAGTTATTCTATCGAGACTGATCCGTCGGAGGACCCAGCAACAATTCCTCCAGAGTTTTTGATATCTAGGGAGGCGGTCCCCGAGGCCGTACCAGTTGCTTCTACGGCAGGACACCACGTTATACCGGCTACCCCGGTAAGCGTTACAGATTACCCCAGCCCCCTATCCTGGTCGTCGGTAAAGCAGGAGTTGCCTGGTTATCTACATTCCCCGGACTCCGATGAGGAAGATGATTAAGGCCAGATGAGTATATGGCGGGCAGATAATGACAAGCAGCACACTTCGCCTTATAGATCACCAGATCGGACTGGAGACCAATCGACTACAGGTATATGAGATCTTATTGAATTTTCCTATATATGTGCATTTGTTATAGATTGTTACCTAATGGGGGCGAGCGGAAATCAAAGGGGTCAACAACCAAGTATTTACGAGTAACAGTGACCAAGGTGTTCCTATCACCGTGGGAATTTTTAAATCTAAGATGGAAAATAGTTGTACGTACAGGTGAAAGTTGGATATTAGGGTTACATAATGAGAATTTGTATATACGGAATGGCAAACCGGCCATCGTTATGGTGAGTTATGGTAAGTATAGCAAGGAAATGGGTTGAATATATATATATATATATATTGTAGATAAGTGCAGTTAGAAAGTGTGCACAGAAGAAGCTAAAGGAATCAGTGACTGTAAGCAGAATATATGTTAGAAATAGTATGAATGCTGCAGGTGTATTTGAAACCTGCAGTTAAAGATTGAAAGGGGAAAATAAACAGAAAAGTGTGACAGGTACAGTTCGAGTTGGATACACGAGGCAAGTTCATCATTTTCATCCTGTGACTGATATGGGAATCCCTGTGCGGCTACGATACGATATAATATATATGTGTATGTTGGCCTTGTGAGGCATTGTTGGTATTTTCTGCGTGCAGGTTTTGGGATAGTGAGAAATACAGAGGAAATTCTGCCAAAATCTTCCTAGAAATAAAAAGAAAATGAGATATAAGTTCGTAATATTCTTGAAAGGTCGTGTCAATAGTGATGAAAAGATTTGACTAAGTTGTGAGTACGACCGATTTCGAGAAATAAGTTAACCGTTGAATTGATGGTAATAGTGATTATGAGATCGGTATCAATAAGGTAAAAAGGGAAATGCTAGGGTAATTTGGAAGGGCTTGAGATCCTAAAAGATGATTTAGAAAAGGCTGGCAAATCTTAATAGGGTGTTATACTATGGTATCAACTGAATTGACAAGCAAGGGTAAATTACGACGAGTTTATAGTTAGAAGAAGTAATAGTATGATTGAGACAAGAGTACAAAGAAAGAAAAATTGTCACGAATATGAATGTATTGATAAGACAGCTTGGGAGGTATTAAGGATAAGATTAACCAGAAAGGATAAAAGGTTAAGAAGTGTTACACTATAGGATTGATTACGACTAGAATATAATGTGAACATAATAAGGATTGTTATGAAAATGAGTAAAGTCTGGTGAGGGAGTGACTAAGAGAGATGACGTGATCTATGCGACTAAAGTATAAACGCAAATGTGAAATGGAAAGACAAGGTATAGAGCAAATAAGAAAGACTTACAAAGTCCTATAGGGAGATTATGAGATAACGGAAACGAAAGCGAGCATAAGAAAAGGAGGAGTTAATTGAAAGAAGGAAATAAGAAGGAAGCGAGCGAGATAACAACGCAGCCGAGGACACGAGTAATATAAGCGACAGAGTTGTGAAAGGCCGAACTATAGAAAGATGAGAAACAAAGTAGAATGAGTGCCAGAAAATGACTGGTATGATAAGAACAAATAGGGATGAATGGAATACACTTTGAAAAAAAGAAAGGGATTATGCAGGAGTAGTGGTTTCCAAAGGATACAAGGCTAGCATGAGATTCCTCGTGCACAGAATGAAAGATGGACATAGACTGGAGAAATAAAAGGAGTTCTAAAGGAAACACCTAATATAAACGTGATCAAGTGAGTACGAGTATGAGATAGAAAGGAAAATATATAGCTACGAACTTAAAGGTGCAGTACGATGAAAAGGTAGTAAGATAAGACCATTATTAGGACGAATTCGATATGATTTTGAGTAAGTTAGAAGTTAGCGTTGGGTACACAACAAGGGTGAAAGAGCATAAGGCATAAAGGAGTACCACGTGTATATGACTTCACCTCGGAAAGAGTGAAATCCTTAAAGGATAAGGACTGTAAGCCTAAGGAACAAATGAGGTATTGTGAATTTATTAAAGGAAATAGATGATATAGGTTGGGTAAAGATAATGTTACAAGAGATCCTTGGATACTTATCACTGGGATATAAGTGCTACCAAATCGAGAATTTGGAACGATTATAAGTACTAAATAATTATTGATTGGAGTTAGTGGAATGTGACTTTGGATGAGTTGCTACATTGGTTACGATATTTTGGATACATTAGGGAAAGGTGTAAGATGGTTTGAACCAAGTACCGAGACAAGATTAGTACTGAGGGCAAATGCCATAGTTGAGCGCTAATACCATTGAAAGGTATAAGAGAAGAATGCAAGGTAAAGCATACAGACTAGTGAAACGATGCTAAGGTATGCCTAAAGATTGCAACATAATGTGTGACAGGAAAACTAGAAACAAAATCTGAGTAAAGGGGCAATAGAATATGCCTAAAGTGTTACAAGTTGGGTTAAAAGAAATTGTGAAATAGCTTAAGCGAGACGAGCTAGTTACTAGGTGACAGTGAATTTATATGTCAAATCAAGAGAAATTCTTTCAGAATTAAACCAGTCAATAATAGACAGATCACAGAGCAGCTATGTGAAGTTATAAAATGAGGGAACTCTAGCGCTACTTGATATCCAACCCTAAAGATCGAGATCAAGAGCTAAAAGCAAAGTGACAGTTAAAAACCTTTAATAAGAAAGTCGAGAAGTGATATATGATGCTGAAGATTCCAGAGTATGGACTGTAACACAGAGTAATATAAGGTTATTGAAGCAAAATAATGTTACACCAAGGGAAATTTCGTCTTATCCGTAAAGTATGCGAAGGGTCTACAAGTTACCAGAGGCATGAAATACCCCAGGGAATGGTTACTTAAAGATCTGGAATGCGTTATAATAAGCTGAATGGATCGACCAATGAAGGAGGCATGTGCAGGGCATAATTAAATAAGAGAACACCTGGGAAAGTCTTGGGAGTTCAGGACCAGTTTAACATTCGAGGACGAATGTTCTAAAGGGGGGAAGCATGTTATACCCCGTATTTTTATACGTCGAATTATTCGCAAGCAAATCGACTCAAGTTAAAGACGAGATTATTTTCGGACATGAAATAGGAACTTTTAATTTTCAATTTTAATTAGTACACAAATTGTTTATAAATTTTATTTAGTGTAGAAATATTATTGGAGATTAGGTACTAATTAATTATGATTAGATTATTAAGTAAGGATTAATGACTAATTAAAGTTAATTAACTTAAATACTAATAGTGGGCCCCACCCGAATAAAAAAAAAGAGAAATAAAAATGACAATTCAAGAATTCAATTAGTGAGTCACAAGGGGGGGGGGGCATGTGTCTATCAATGGGTAACTATATATATATGA
The DNA here is from genome assembly GCF_019175385.1 of Lycium barbarum. Lineage (NCBI taxonomy): Eukaryota > Viridiplantae > Streptophyta > Magnoliopsida > Solanales > Solanaceae > Lycium > Lycium barbarum. The sequence continues at coordinate 102,585,616 of NC_083341.1, read as the reverse complement.
AATGGATATGAACAAATTGCAATTCACTTTCATTTTCATGAAATTCTACTTAGAAAAAAGAAAATACTCTCGGCCAGCCATGGTGATGAAGAAAAATTTTCCTTGTTGAATATTTTGATCAAGTTTCAAGTGAATTACAAGTTCAAGGAGGTGATAGCAACATTGGATATTGAATTGAGGGAGAAGAAATTGTAAAATTAGAGCAATTATGTGTTGAAATTCCTTCGAGAAAATTTAGGTAAGATTTTCTTATTTTGTGGTGTAATTGTATTTATAGTGTTGTGATGGAAGAATTAAAATTGGGTTGGATGAAATTGGAAGTAAGAAACTCCATGACATCATTGTTATATGAAATTGTGGGTTGAAAAGGATTAAGAAGGATTGTTGGATTGTTAGAATTGTTATGGGCTGAATTGTAAGAATTTGTATGCATATCTCTATTGTTGTCATTGTTGGTATTTGTCACGCCCCGAACCTGGGCCTGGACGTAACACGGCACCCGGTGCCTGACTGCATGTGACCGAGCGAATCAACTGGCTAGCTGAATCAACATGTGATATCAAAAACATAACTGAATATGGAAATAACTAAACACATGTTGATATACTAAAGGTCTGACTGAAATCATAATGCGGAAATACTTAGACAATCTGAAATATTTGAAAGTAGCCATCATGGCTTAAACCAAAACAACTGAACAACTGCCAACAAGGCTAACACAATAAATATCTGACTGTCTGAACTGTGTCTATGAAGCCTTTAATGAATTCAAAAAGGTAATTGTCTAGCAAGTTGTGCGAACTGCATGACTGATATCGCCCCGAAGGAAACTGGGGCTCACCGCAGTAGCTGATACGAACACTCCTAAGTAGCTGGATCGTCAACCTGTATGTCGTTACCTGCATCGCGAGATGCAAGCCCCCAAGCAATAGAAAAGGACATCAGTACATTTGAATTGTACTGGTATGTAAAGCAACTGAAGCAATAAAATACTGTAACTGAAACTGAAACTGAACTAAACAGGAAAGCAAGAAGCTAAAGTACTCCCTGTTCTGGATGAAGAATCAGCTGTAAAATTGTAAATGTAACTGTGGCTTAGGGCCCAAATAATGTGCACAAAAACTGTGGCCTCAGGCCCAAGCAATACGTATGACTGTGGCCTAGGGCCCAAAAATATAGATACAGGTGTTCAACATTAACAATTTATAAGACTGAGACTGGCTATAGCTGATAGCATGATAACTGTTTCTGATTATGGGACTCATGCAAATAACTGGTTATACACTGACTGAGACTAATGTGATAATAATGCATAAGTCTATAAAGATTACGTGTTGAGTTCATGATGTTCAAAGTGACAACCATGAACGAATTCTGTAACTGCAACCCTAGAAGATTACAGTTCTATATCATATCATGAAACTAGGGCTAAACTATATTCTGAATCAAATTACTAACAAGTATGAAGAATGAGGCGTAGGGAGAATCATGAATATTCCCTAACGTAGATAGGTAGCCTCACATACCTTAATTCCAGCCTTTGAGCGTAATACAATGTTCGTCACCCCTTTCAACTTTGATCTATATCAATACAAGTCAAAGGGATTCTATATTAGCAATAATATTCATGCTTTGGTTATCTAGGCATTTTATCAAACACTTGGTGGGCATAAAGCTCCACAACCTTCATTAATGGTGTTTTCTTCACCCAATCCCCACTCTATTACTTCTAGCTGATTCTACAATCTCAATTAGATGTAATTAACATCATTCTTCATCACCCATATGAATACAACAATCCCAAGTCAACAATCCAATAACTCTAGCATAGTTCATATAATTCTCTTTATCAAACCCATTTATTATTCTACCAAGAATTCATCAATTCACAACTATAAATGATTAGGGAGTAGAAACATTACCTTTTAGGAGCAACCACCACGAAAACAACATCCCCCAAATTCGATTTTTATCTTAGAACGATGGTAACAACTTATACTACACTTTATCCTTCATGAGCCTTGGGATTCGGGGCCTTCAACTTGATTAATTCTCTACTTTCTCTCTCTAACTCTCCTATCTTTCCCTCTCTCTCTCTCTAAAATCTGAAAATATGATGAAATGAGGCTGCTAGGGTTAACATTTCCCTTAAATATCAAGGGGAAATGGGTCTTAAAACGTCCATATCTCCCTATCCCTATGTCACCTGTAGGCCCACGACCTATGGCTGGAAAGGTATTTCAATTATCTACAACTTTCGTTCTTTGAGTTTTCCCAAATTCCCAATAAATGATAGGGTTATGGCCTCTCGAAGTCAGGTGACCCGAAACGTACTTAACGGACCAAGTTGCGGCTCCAAATGACGCCCCGTAACTTGGCACTGTCACTTGGTGAAAATTTCCAGTGAGTTCTGGAAATTTTTGGGACGTTACGGCTCCGTGTTACGGCCCGTAACGTCCACCGTAACGCAGTCAAAATTTCCAGCGAACAGGCTTCAGTAAAATGGGCATAACCTTTTGTACACAGCTCCATTCAAGACCCATAATATACGGTTGAAAAGCTATTTAAAAGGGATACAACTTTCATCAAAGACGTTTTCCCAAATTCCAAATTAATAAAGGGGTTATGGTCATTGGAAGTAAGACCTTCTATAAACTCACTTGCAAACATGCCCCATAGAGTGGCTTCCACCTTTTCTTTGCCCAAAGACATTTCTTATGACTTAATTAGTTTTCAAAACACTTCCTATAACCCTCATATTGGCTCCATTATATTATCATCTTATGAGTCAAACGTTCGCCCGAAGCTACGAGGTGTTACAGTATTTCTATGATAACAGGAGGATAATTGGAAATTCGGGTTAGGCAAATATATAGGGGAAATGCTACCCGATTTCCGTTAAGTCCTTAACTAATGAAAAATCCTAATCAAGAAAGTATAAGTTAATGAATGAGTCCTATAGGCGATTGGTTACAGATTTATAAGCTAGGAAGTATAGTTTACTAACGATAGAGTTACCTTTATATTAAATAGGCTAAAGGGGCGACGAAGCGAACAAGATTACGATTAACCTTAAATAGGTATGTAAAGTAACCCTTCTTTCTTTTGGCATGATCTCTATGAAACGAACAGACGATGTGTATATGATTCCAAAAGAAGTTCCTATTCTTAGAGCCACTAGGATGGCTAATGTTCTTGATTTCCAGAAGTTATATCATTATGTCTTGATACGTGTGTGATTCCAGAAGTTCTATTTGATAAAATCCATAGTGATATTTGACGGGTACTTGATATGACCATTGTCTTGATTTTCAAATGACAGTTCGTTTTGATTATTCTATTGAGTCTCAAATATGATTTAATTTGCATATGGTTACTCACTACTCTACTCGTGCATGCCTCAACATATCTTTCACTGAGTCCCGGGCCAGGATCATTTTCGTGCACAGTTTCACTGCATTGTTCACCGAGTCCTTCACTAGAGGGCCGGGCACAGTATATATATATATATATATGATGGTGTTATGATGTGATTATGGCGTTATGATGTGTTTATGGCGTTATGATGTGCTTATGGCGCCAAGGATGGTAGGTGGCGACCTTGTTCACCGAGTCCCATAATGGGCCGAGTATGACATAAGATATTGACATGCATGATTTATGTTTCAAAATGGCTAGTGTCTTGGTATTCTGAATATTATACTTGTCTCTTGTACTCCCTATTTCAGTTATGATCCCTTTTACTGTATTTCATGCTTTATATACTCAGTACATATTCCGGACTGACCCCCTTTCTTCGGGGAGGGGGGGGGGGCTGCGTTTCATGCCCATAGGTACAGATAGTCGGTTTGGTGACCCTTCAGCATAGGGCTTCTACTCAGCTGTCTTTGAGAGCTCCATTTTTCCGGAGTCTAGACTTTTGGTACAGATCTTATGATGTATATGTATATGTTTATCCAGGGGTACGGAACCCTGTCCCGTCATATTTCGCTATCGGTACCCTTAGAAGTCTGTAGACATATGTGTGGGTTGTGTATAAGTTCTGTTCAGCTGTGTCTATACGATGTGCTATGATATGATGTCTGTCTGTAGTGGCAGCCTTGTCGGCTTGTATATGACATTGATATGTAGTGGCAGCCTTGTCGGCTTGCGTATCATTTCATGATTTGATTTGTTGTGACTCTACAGGAGAGATTTTATCTGGATATATATATACATGACAACGTTGTGAACCTTAGAGTTCTCTTGTAAGTTTCCATATTGTTCTTCGGTTTAGTTTGACTATATCTAACAGGTACGTATACGGGTGTCCAAATCGGACACTAGTCATGGCCTACGGGGTTGGGTCGTGACAATGGCGAAGTCAATCTCTCTTTCCGGGGGAAGACCTGGAAGTTCCTCTGGGAATACATCCGGAAATTCATTCACTACCAGAACTGATTGGAAAGTTGGTGGCTTTGACTCGGTGTTATGAACCCGAACTAAGTGATAAATATAACCCTTGGCTATCATCTTCCTTGCTTTAAGGTAGGAAATAAACCTGCCCTTTGGAGATGTTGTATTACCCTGCCATTCAAGCACAGGCTCTCCCGGAAATCGAAATCGAACCACTTTCGTTCGGCAATCAACATTAGCGTAACACGATGCCAACCAATCCATGCCCATAATTACATCGAAATCTAACATTTCCAACTCAATCAAATCAGCTTTGGTCTGGCGATCACATATCACAACTACACAATTTTTATGCACTTGTCTTGCTATCACGGGATCACCAACCGGAGTAGATACCTCAAAAGGTTTGATTGGCTCAGGTTTTACCCCAATACAACCAACAACATATGGAGTAATATAAGTAAGAGTAGAACCCGGATCTATCAGTGCATATACGTCACGGGATAATATAGACAATGTACCTACAACCACATTCGGGGAGGACTCAAGATCCTGTCATCCGGCTAAAGCATATACACGGGGCTGAGTGGCACCTGAAGGAGATGCTGCCCCTCTACCTCTACCTCGGCCTGCTGACATCTGGGGAATCTGTCCTGCCAGGCGTGCTGAGGAAGAACCAGTTGCTGAACCTGTGGACTGAACCCCAACACTACCACTTATCGACGGGCAATCTCTCATCATGTGCCTAACTTGGCCGCAAGTATAGCAAGCGTCCAAACCCTGGCGACACTGTCCGGAATGCAATCTACCACACTGGCTGCATCGCGGTACTGGAGGTCTCCTCTGGCTATAATCTTCCCTGATTTGGGAATCTGGGGCCCTCGAACTCTAACCCTGTCCTGCACGGAAGGAGCGATAAAATCTCCTACCTGCAAATCGGGGAGGTGCACTGGTCACCGACTGGCCTGAGTAACCAGAATATGTCTGCCTTGATCCCCCTCTATAACCACTTCCTGCTCCCATAGATCTAGCCCTCTTGCCTTGCCTTCTTTCGTTATCGCGGTCACTTCTTGGTTGTTGTTCTCGCCCCTCTAAATTCTGAGCATGGGACTGTATTCGGGAAATATCCATCCCGTCTTGCAAGGAAGCCATCAAACAATCTCCGAATAAATGTGGCCTTAGGCCACTTACAAATCTATGTACCCAATCTCCCATGTCGGCCACAATAGCTGGATCATATCTAGCCAAAGAATTAAATTGCATGCTATACTCCCGGGCACTCATATTTCTTTGCCTCAGATTTAGAAATCTATCCGATCTAGCTCGGCGGACCTCGGGTGGCAAATAGTGACGAATAAAAGCATCCATGAATTCTTGCCAAACCGGAGGAGGCGCATTCTCTCCTCTTGATAATACCCAGTTGTTGTACCACAAAACAACCACATCCCGGAGTCTATAAGATGCCAACTCCACGGATTCTGTTTCGGAGGCATGGACAATCTTCAATGTCCTCAACACCTCATCTATGAAACCTTGCGGGTCTTCATCCGGCTTTGACCCGAAAAACTCCGGAGGATTTAGACTCATAAAATCACGGGCTTTGGTACTTGTTGCCCGATCACTTGAACTTGCATTCTGTTGTTGTGCCTGTGCGGTGACCAATTGTGTCAATAGATGTATGGCCTCGGTCATTTGTTGACCCGAAGAAACCGGTGGAGGAATTGGAGCTGGAGCTCCTCTTTGCTCTTCCACATTAGGCGGGGTGGAAGAAGTATTAGACAAGGCCTCATTATGTGATTCGCCTTCTTCTATATTCATCGGAGGATCTCTTTCTACCGGCCTCTTTGTCGTAGCCTTGCCCTTCTCGGCGGCTGTAGCCTTTCCCTTTGGCGGCATTCTGAAATCATAACACACTATTAGGGAGGATAAAATCTTATACATGGCTCTATCGAACGATTTCATAAGAAGAAGGATGGTCATTTTTCCTAAATGCCCTGTAGCCTCTTGTTTATTGTTGTGGCACGCAACACACCATAAACAAGACTCTACTAGACACGGCTCGTAGACACTTCCTAGCACTGAACCGCTCTGATACTACTTTTGTCACGAACCAGCTAGGGGTCGCGACGGGTACCTGGGGCTAGCCACCGAGCACCACTCTTCCTACTACTCACCTTACTCATTTACTTCTCTTTTATCAATTTATATTCAAATCGTAGGAAAAGTCATCTTTCATTCAAGAACATAAAAATACTTTTATATGCATAAGCCTCTCGGCTATCAAAATAATATATACATACATAGTAATCAATCGTGAAAACATCTAACCCACACTGCGCATCTACGAGCCTTTACTGGAATGCTATACATAAGGACGGGACAAGACCCCGTCATGCCCAAAAATACATATACATGAATATACACAAAAGAATCGTCATAAGCACCTCCGAACAAAGGAGTGCTTTCAATCAGCTGACAGCTACTACTGGTCCGGGTCGAGCTCTCCTCCCTGTCTACTTGTGGGCATGATCACAGCGTCCAAAGAAAACGGACGTCAGTACGAACATTGTACTGAGTATGAGAGGCATAAACAATGAAATAGAACAATGACATGAAAGAAGTATCAATATGGAATAGTTGTATCCGACTGTCAAGCGTAAAAGAAATAATGCATGATGGCTTACTCATAATCATCATCATGTCATATATGCATAAATATATAAGCTGCCCACTCATATATGTACGGTGTGATAATGCATAAACTGCTCGTCCATATCGGATCGGTGTGATAACCATAACATTAGCCTGCGCGCAGGCCTCCCGCGTCCGGGGTATAATCTCGTGCCGCCCACTAGTGGTGTCTGTCCATGCCACTTGGCCATGGTGTATCGTATAGCTGCCCGCCTTAGCGATGATTGCCCGGCCAACTAGGCGCGGTGTTATATCATCATCATACATGCTCATGATAATATGCTTATCGTAACATACTTATCATAATACATACATAAGGCTTATGTATAACTTTACTCGATCGGGGTGACGTGAGGTCGTGATCCCCCGATTTCATTATGGAGTAATCATTAACATTCTGCCTCACCTTGAAGGAATTAGAATATAAGGTGATTGTAAGCAATAAATAACATCTTTAACATTATAGAATCATCATGTCATATCTTTTATCTTATATAGCTATTCATAGACATAGGCTCTTAGCTTTCTGGAATATTGGAACTCATGAGGAGGAAGGAAAATCATGCTAGAAGATTCATGCCATTAGAAGGAAAGGGCTAGCCTCACATACCTTTGACGTTTAACTGAGCTATCGCTTGCTTGTTATCCTTCGATACCACTTTCTACCTTAAAGAGAGAATTCGCACTATCGTCAGTTAATTCGACGATAAGAACGCGTTACTAATTCTAGGGAAAAATGGACAGTACTTCCTTTGTTTATACTACTTTCCCATATTCTATATCAACTCCCACAATCGTCATTTGTATACATCGACCACAATCCACTATTTCTCTTCCATTTCTCCACCTTTATGGTTATAGCTTACTATCGCGTTTCCTCGTATATAATACTTATTTCATGGTCTAAATGTCATTTATAACGCATTCATAATCACAACACACCAACATTCATGATTCAACCCAACCACCATCCAACCATGACACTATTCACTCGTTAATGACCCATTTCCTATGTCTTTCCACAATTCAAGTATCTTAACCTTCCAATACCTTAAACAACATGGTTCAGTCATGAAACTTACCTTAGATGATGGTTGAACAAGCCTTCAATGGAATTACTCCTTTAGCACCAAAACCCTACTTCACTTCTTTTGGGTTTTCTTGAGAAAAATGAACTTTAGTGTGATTCTTACACTTGATTTCGTGGGTTTCATGTAGTTGATCACTAATTTCTTTTGAATTCTTGTAGTAGAAGAGTAGAGAGTATTCTAGAGGTTTCTAGAGAGAAATATCGTGAAAATGAAATGAATTTAATGAGCTTGGGTCTCCTTTTAATGACTTAAAATCTGATCCGGAATGAACAGTAGTCGAAGTGCACAGTGGTCGTAAACCCAGTTTATGGTCCGTATTCAGTTTACGGGGCCGTATATCGTGGTCGTATTTAAGCATATCAAAAACAGAAAGGTATGCTGAGGATCATGGTGATTAACGATCACAGTTTACGGGCCGTATTTCAATTTACAGTCTGTATTCCAAGTCGTATTTAACCATTTGAACATTTGACAGAAAGCTGAAGTTTTGTGAGTTGGAATACGACATGGTGGTTTACGGGCCTTATACTACTTTACGGTCCGTATTTCATTCTACGACCAACTGGGCCAAAGTACAAATCTGTAACTTTCAAGTCTTCAAAACCTATAATTAGTCATTGTGGAGCATAACATATCTCTTGTTCCCATTGCCTTAGAAATATTACTTAGGGTCTTCAAACGTCATTCCCTTCTTATTAAAACACCATATACCCGTATCCTTCGCTAGTCTATTCGTTGTACGTTCACGGGGAAATTTTCGAGGTGTAACAAGTCCGCTCAGACTGCTCGTCAGTCTGAGCGTAGAAGGTTGTACTAAGATCTAACCTTGTACCCAACTCCTCATGCAAACACTCCTAAAATTTGGATATGAACGTGGTGCTCCTTTCGGACACGATAGAGATAGGAACCCCATGATGCCTAAGCACCTCACGAATGTAGACTTTAGCCGATTTCTCCGCATCACAAGTTATCTTCATCGGAATAAAGTGGGCAGACTTAGTCAACCTGTCAATAATAACCCAGATAGAGTCAAACTTCCCTAGCGTCTTTGGAAGACCAACCACGAAATCCATGGCTATTGTTTCCTACTTCCACTCAAGAATGGGTATCCTCTTTAGTGTACCCCCAGGTTTCTGATGTTCATATTTCACATGTTGGAAATTCAAACACTGAGCAATAAACTCTACTATATCACGCATCATCCTAGTCCACAGTAATGTTGCCTCATATTGCGATACATCTTAGTAGCACCAGGGTGAATAGAATACCTCGAACTATGAACCTCTGTCAGAATGGTTTTGATCAAATCGCCCACACGTGGCACACATACTTGCCCTTTGATTTCCAGCACGCCCTCCTCATCAATCATGGCCTCTTTGGGCTCACCACGCAACACATTATCACGTATTTTACAAAACTTAGCATCCTTAAACTACTAAGCCTTAATATGTTCTAAAAACGATGATCGAGCCTTAACACAAGCCAACACCCCACTTGTGTTAGAAATATCTAGCCTCATAAAACTGTTAGCCAGAGTCTGAACCTCTCTAGCTAACGAACGCTCCAAAGAAATCAAACGAGACAAACTTCCCATACTAGCCGACTTCCTGCTCAACGCGTCAGCCACTACATTTGCCTTACCAGGGTGATATGGAATGGTGATGTCATAATCTTTCAGCAGTTCCATCTATCTCCACTGTCTAGAGTTCAAATCCTTCTGAGTGAACACATGCTACAAACTGTGATGGTCTGTGTACACCTCACAATGGACACAATACAAGTAGTGCCTCCATATTTTCAACGCAAACACCACCGCTGCCAACTCTAGATCTTGATAGGATAGTTATTCTCATGCACTTTCAACTGTCTAGAAGCATAGCAATCACCTTCTTTTCCTGTATCAAAACAGTACCCAAACCAGAATGTGAAGCATCATAATAAACAACAAAATCCTTGCCCTCCACGGGCAATGCTAGAATTGGTGTCGTAGTAAACATTGTCTTGTGCTTTTGAAAGCTCTCCTCACACTCGTCGGACCACTGCAATGGTACCGCTTTTTGAATCAAGCGGGTCAAATGAGAAGCAATAGAGGCAAACCCTTTCACAAACCGATGACAGTAGCTAGCCACACCCACTAAACTACGGATCTTGGTCACTAATATGGGCCCAGCCCATTCCCTGACTGCCTGAATTTTCTGAGGATCCAATATAATACCCTCTTTTGAAATAACATGCCCCAAGAAGGACACAGAAGGCAACAGGAATTCACACTTGGAGAATTTAGCATACAACTCGCAATACCCAAGAGCAATTCTCAAATGTTTCTTAGGCTCCTTTTTACTTCTAGAGTACACCAGGATATCATCAATGAACACTATTATGAAAGAGTCTAAAAAGGGCTTAAACACACTATTCATCAAATCCATGAACGCAACTGGGGCATTAGTAAGCCCGAACGACATAACCAAGAACTCATAGTGTCCATACCTGGTCCGAAAGGTTATTTTAAGGACATACTCTACCCTAATGTTTGATTGATAGTACCCTGACCTTAAGCCAATCTTGGACAACACAGAAGCTCCCTGTAACTGATCAAACAAGACATCAATACGGGGAATGGGATACTTGTTTCAGATAGTTACCTTATTTAGTTGACGGTAATCAATACACATGCGCATAGACCCATTCTTCCTCTTAACAAACAACACAGTAGCACCCTACGGAGAGGCACTCAGGCGAATAAATCCCTTACTCAAAAGATCTTGCAACTGCTCTTTCAATTCCCTTAGTTCTACTGGCGCCATCCTATAAGGTGGGATAGAGATAGGACGAGTCCCTGGGTCTAAGACAATCCTAAAATCATTGTGACGATTCGGTGGCATACCCAGCAAGTCCACGGGAAACACATCCAACAACTTGCGTAACACTGAAACCGAATCAAGAGATGGAGTATCTGCATTGGTGTCATGAATATGTGTCAAATAAGCTAAACAACCCTTTTTCACTAGTTTCCTAGCACGAACAAAGCATATAACCTTCTTAGTGAGGGGACTAAGGTTACTCTTCCACTCAAGTCTAGGTGCCCCGATCATAGCTAATGTAACGGTCTTAGAGTAACAATCAAGAATGGCATAATGCTGGGACAACCAACTCATGCCCAAAATAACATCAAAATCTATGATGTCTAGGATCATCAAACCCTCCCAAGTACTATACCCCATAAAAGTAATCGCAAAAGAAGGGTAGACGCTATCCATCACCACAGAATCCATAACCGGAGTAGATACATAAAGAGGGGCATCAAGGGCATCACACATCTTATCCGGAACCACAGCAAAGTGTGTAGACATATAACAAAAAGTAGATCCTGAATCAAATAAAACAGAAACCATCCGGTCATACACTAAGATAGTACCTGTGATAATCGCATCGGAGGCCTCAGCCTCGGGTCTACCTAGAAAAGTGTACAAATGACCTCTCCCTCATGTAGCCTTCGAACCCCTGTGATTACCATGACCGATCTGAGCCCCGCCTCTGCCGGGCTGCTATCTGGCTCTACCTGCCTGAGGACCACCTCGGTTAGGCTGGGCACCACCCCTACCCATTATATGGCCCCCTCACCCTGCTTGTGCGCGATTCTTACCCCCTCGATCTAATGCAAATGGAGCTCCGGGATCCTGATACTGAGTCCCCTGCCCACTGTGTCTAAGTCTGGGGCAATACCTCTTAATACGCCCTATCTCACCATACTCGAAATAAGCATGGTCCAGCACAGGTCGCTGAACAGAAGCTGATGAAGTAGTATAGCTTTCATGCTCACTAGAAGCCTGATAATTTGCCCCTGATGGGCCCCCAGCTGACACCTGCATCACGGACTGAACTGAACGCCTTGAATATACCTGCAAACTCTAACCTCTCGAGAAGGAGTTGCTACACGGACCTGCTCCACTAACTCCTAGAATGAAGCCTCAGTGGCTACAAGCTGAAGCGTTGATAACTAAAGTCTAGTATTCAATCCCTTCACGAAATGCCTGATCCTCTCCCCCTCAGTAGGCAGTAACTGAAGAGCATATCGGGATAGATAGTGGAAATTGGACTCGTACACAGCAACAAATGAGTTCCCCCGACCAATATTAGAGAAAGCATCCTTCTTTTGGTCCCTCAGAGTATGTGGAATGTACTTATCCAAAAACATAGAGTAGAACTGAACCCAAGTCAACTGAGGTGACCCAGCTGGCCTACACTCCACATAGGCCCTCCAGCATAGCTTGGCATCACCCAAGAACTGAAAGGTCACAAAGTATACACCATACTTGTCCACAGCCCCTATCTTATGGAGCCTCTCATGACACTCGATGATGAACTCATATGCATTCTCTGAATCAGTACCATAGAACATAGGATGCTTCATTTTAGTGAACCTCCAAAATAGATCATGCTCTTCGCCAGTCATTACTGGCCCTGCAACTGGCCTCGAGAAGGTCTCAAAACCCGAAACTTTTTCCAGCGAGGTGCCACTGCTACGACATACTGAACCCCCGGAGCCTGAACTTTATCTGGACCTGGGCTACTACTTCTACGCCCCTGCCTACTAGATTGGCTGGTATAGCTCTGGCCGGTGCTAACCTGTGCAACCAATTTAGCACATGTGCTATAGCCGTAACGACCCATTTTGTCGTTATAGTATTTTAACCCATTTAACCTTGTTGACCCTTTCCCAAGTTCCGTTAGTATGATCTATGACTTAATGAAGTCATCGGGTTGGTTTCCGCAAGGTTCGAGTCTAATTGAGTCATTGATAGAGAAGCTAGTTAAGTTGATGAGTTAGAGTTGACCAGGGTCAATGCACACCTCGAAAAATTTCAGTTTACCAAGACTGTAGACGACTTAGTATGAGATCAAGGGAGAGTAAGGTTATACAAAGATTAGGGATGAAGATTATATTATATGAGTATAAGAATAACATATAGATCACATTTGGACATTGTATGGAGTAAATCAGTTAACACGTTACTTGATGAATAGCCTTCGTAACCGTAGGTAAGGTGGGGCCCAAATGTTAGGGTTTTATAAAGTACATATGAAAAGTTATATGAGTAGTACATGGGAAGTTGAGTGAGTCTTAAGAAGGACCCTTAAGCCAAATATGTGCATAAGCCCTCCAAAAGGATGATTTAAGGATACGTTTTCGGATGATATGACTTGGAGGGGCCAAATCGCTATTATAAGTTTGGAATTTGGAAACACACAAAAATGAAAGTTGTATATAATTGAAAGAGTTTTCTAACCATAAGTCGTGGGCCCTCATACGATATCAAGATCAAGAATTATGGTCATTTTATGATAAAGACTCCAAGCTGCCAAATGGCTTCCGCTGGTCCCACTTGAGAAGGTCAGTGGAACCAACCTATGAGGGGTATAAATACCCTATTAACTCCATTATTTCAGTACTTTACATTCTCAATAGTCCTAGAAACTTCCCAACACAACCCCCAAACATTTATAGCCCATTAAATCAACAATTTAACAACATTACACCAAACTAGTCTATGAAAGGTGATTGTTCTTGCTTCTACTTGATGGTGTGGCAAGTTTGTTCTTGAAGCAAGTTGGTGTGGCTGAATTTCTTCACGTGTAAGGTATGTTCTTCATCCTATCGCTTATGTTGAGTTGATTTGAAGGTTTAGTAAGTCTTAAAAGTGAAAATAATTATGGAGGAAAGGTCATAAAGTGTCGTGTTGTGGTTGTTGTGTTTGTGGAATATTTTGAGCATGTTGTGGCCATGTGGCTGGGATGATTTACATATATAGAGATGGTATCTAATGTTGTTGGTGTGTTGATGAGACTATGCTCATTGATTGGGAAGAAAGGAAGTGTGTATTGTTGTTGTATGTTGAAAAACATCGTGTGGGGTGTTTTATTGAATATATTGGTATTGAAAATATTGTTCTTGATGTTGGTATTGTTGTTGTTGTTTTTTGGTTGCTAGATTGTGATTTCGGGCTGGGCATATAAACAGGGGAGATGCTACCCGAATTTTGGCAGATGCTAAAGGAGTTTGGTTTAAGGACATGAAATAGGCATATGATGATAAGTCTAACGGTAGCATAATTTCTCTTGAGTGTAGAGTTTCAAGTTCGGGAGAATAAGCGTTAATTCGTAGGAGATCAATCAGGTATATTAAGGCTCGTCCCTTTCTTTCAAAGGCATGATTCCTAAGTTCTGATTCCATAAATGTTTTCATAATCTCCTTGTTTTAAAAAGCTCGAAGTTCATGACTCTTAAAGCTTCTTATGATGTTAAATGAAAAATGTTCTATGATGATTGTGACGATGATGATGATTGTCGTTTAGAAACTCTGAAGCTATGATTTGAGAGCATTATGAGATTATTAAGTCATTCCATGAATCCCTTGATCTTACTTATTGTTGATGGTATCACCTCTTGTCATTCGTTCCTTCGAGGTGAGATATAGCGAAGATAGTGGTTCTATTTTTAGTGCTACCGAAGTTGATGATTCTTGAGACTCCCGTGACATCGTCGATTTCATCTTACGATGGTTGATCCTTCCAGGAATGATATGGTGATAATGGTAATGCTAATGATGATGTTGATTTCATTTATGTATTTTCATGTGTATGTATGTTTGTATGCATTGCATCCCACTGATCGGCTGGGGATAACATCACGCCTACATGGTCGGGTAAGATAACACCCCGCCTACATGGCCGGGCAAGATAACACCGTGCCTATTTGGCTGGGCAAGATGCTATATATATATTACCGTGCCTCAATGGCCGGGCAAGATATTGTATATGTTACCGTGCCTTAATGGCCGGGCAATATGCTAAATATATTACCGCGCCTTAACGGCCGGGAAAGATATTATGTATGGACATATATGGAAAACTCAATTTTTTAAAAAGCTATGCATGCACGACATTCACCTTGAAAGGGCATTCAGAGGCACAGTTGACATGGGGTGACGTTGTGGCCGTTGTTGTGATGTTTATGTATAAGGCACAGTTGACAGGGGGTGACGCTGTGGCCTATGATGTGATGTGTATATATAAGGAACAGGTGACAGGGGGTGACGCTGTGGCCTATAATGTGATGTTTATATATATAAGGCACAGTTGACAAGGGGTGACGCTGTGGACTATGTTGTTATGTTTATAGGGGTGACGATGTGGCCTATGTTGTGGCAGTTCTATAGGTATATGTGCTATGTTGATACAGCCATAATGATTTATTTATCTTTGCACATTCATTGAAATGTCTCAGATGTCTTCCATGATTTTATGTACATATTCATTTAAAAAGGTTAAAGTTGCATGTATGGCATCCGCCTTAAGAGGCAATCAAATGTACATGTCATCTTTATCCCCTATTATGTTCTATATTTCTTATTATGTTATTATTCATGCCTTACATACTCGGTACATTATTCGTACTGACGTCCCTTTTCCTGGGGCGCTGCGTTTCATGCCATGCAGGTGTATACAGATGAGTAGAAGACATTGGCTATAGGATGTTCCCAGACTATCAGCTGGATTGGTGAACTCCATCTCAGTTTGGAGTGTTGCCGAGTCAGAGTACTTATGTAATGGTATCTCATGTATGTTAGAGACTTTTGCAGATAGTGTCCTGTGGATAGTGCGTCGAGATGTCGACAGTTGTGTAAAGCGACCATATAGGTCGATGTGTTTTTATTTTTATTTTTTTTAAAATGATTTTATTGTGACCAAAAGTTTTGTTTGAATTAACAACGAGGGAGAAGTCCTTGATTTGACGAAAGAATTTTATTGAAAAGTTTTTTTTTACCTGACGGAAGCGTCATTATGTAGATTAAAGGTTTATAAAAAGTTGTGACTCCTGGATGGAATAGCAGTATGGCACTCAGCCGAGTAGGGTCTTGTGTGTCAGTCGCGGCCCTCCGGTTTGGGTCGTGACAGAAGTGGTATCAGAGCAGTTTGCCCTAGGGGTTGTCTGCAAACTTGTGTCTAGTAGTGTCTTGTTTATAGCGTGTTGCGCGCCACATTTATAAATAGGAGGCTACAGGGCCTTTAGGATGGTTACCTTTCTTTCATATCTAAGATCGTGCGATAAGATCCAAGTCATCGGAAGTGAAATTCCTTGCACTAACCCTTCATTTCAGTGGAAGAATGGTACTGGCAAAGGGACTGAATGATGATATTGGGATTGCAGAGATAATATAAGTTGAAGGAATCAGTACAGAGGTAAGTATTTGTAAAAAGGATTATGAGTCAGATATGGTAAGAATGTTACAAGTATGATTGAAATGTATAGCTAATGAATGGAAGAGGAAGTGACTAGGAAAGTACAAAAGGACGATTGATAAAGGTTCAAGTATATTCCGAGTTGTGACGCAAGAGGTAAGTTTCGTTATCTTTGCATTTCTGCTCAATATGGAGAGCCCGGTATGGCTAAGGTGTGTTAAGTATGTATATATTTGCCCCAGTGAGGCATTGTATATATTTTCTGGGCTGCGTGTGGGTCTGGAATAGTAAGAAATATAAAGGGCACTCTGCCAAAATTCTCCAAAAAACTTAAGGAAAAGAACCAAAGAAGGACAAGGACTAAAGATTTAGGAGATCACGAAGATTATACATCTATGATTGTTACAGATTGATTAATGGGAAAGTATGGGACAAGATGATATGGAATGATAAGATAAAGATGACATTACAAGTGGACATTGGGCATTAATTATTGGAATAAAAAGTACTATTCCGGCTGGACAGATAGTTGGGTACATCATTATTTCGAGTATCCCTAGGGATTATTATAGGCAAGATTTGAGATTTAAAGTAGTATTTTTGGGTAATGACAAGTAGGAAACTTGAAGGATTCATAAGTAAATGAACAAAAGCGATGACAAAAGGATTATTACGGGATAAACTTTCGATCGAGAATGGAAATGGAATACAACACCATAAGGTAAAACCTTTATGGGGGGGGGGGGGGGGGAGTGAGTAAGCTTGAGTACGAGCACAAGGATTGAAATAATATGTGGTAGATGTTGTATTGGGAATGGATTATAGAGATAGTTTGAAGTGAGAATTGTTGTGGAAATAAGATTAACAAAATCTGAAGGCAAGTAAACAAATGAATAGAGTAACTAAAGAGTATCTTTTGAGACTGGACTGAAAATAATTTGTGGGGAAAAAAAGAAATTGAAATTCCAGTGGGGAACTTAATGTCCATAAAATGGGAAGGATATGACAAGAAAATAGAAGGGAATGAAAGGAAGTTTTAAGATGGTCTTGGTGTGCATGAAGAATGGTTTATGAGGAAGATAATTAGTAGTCTGAAGGATTAAATTGGGTTACATTAGAGGTTTTGTAGGTACAAGGTCTATTGGGGGATTCAGGGAAAGTCGACAAATGAGTTCTGTTGTGGCTTAACATAAAGAGAAAGTTTTCACGACTAACTCAAAAGAAATGATTTATAGAAAGGATTATGGAATTGATTTTATGTTAAGGTTGAGTTAAAGAATGTCATAAAGATATGAGTTGTTCCTGTTATACTTTAGTATACTGGAGATATTAAGATGATTTTATATAAGTTAGATTAGTGAATTGGGGTTACTTAGTTCCTACGGATCTGGAGTTGTCGGTAAAACGAAGTATAGTCAGAACTTATGTTTTCCATTGATGCAGAGATGATTACGTTGACCATAGCTACGACTAGTTAGAGTGTTAACACAATTGCAGAGCGAGGGTTACGAGAGAATCAAGAGGCAAGTTATGAGATTTAAAGGCATGTAAGGTATAAAAGAGAAAGATATGAGATATTAGAGTACATGAGGTCATAATTGGTTTAGACCACAGTTAAGAGGCCAGAAGCGCTGTGGTTCGGTATTCAGGTATGTTAGTGATTTCTTCGGAAGCATGTTTTCTGACTTATGAGTTTCAAGAGCAAAGAGATTAGCAACTACAGTACAGAAAGGTTTGTAAACCTAGTAGGTTAGTAAATTCAGTAAAAGGCTATGAGGAGTATCAGTGGATTTAAACAGGTTAAAAGTCAGGGAATGGACGACAAGATTTCGAGAAGGACAGAAGTAAGCTTAGGAAAGAGTGAGTAAATAACAAATGGAGACCTATTATGGCGATGATATGATTAAACGCGATATGTTAACAGAAAGAATGATTCGATAAGGGGATTTACCAGAGAAAGGGGATCAGGGATAGAGTACAAGACTAGTTTAAACATTCGAGGACGAATGTTTTTATTGGGGGGGGGGGGGGGGGGAGGATGTTACACCCTGAAAAAATTCATGTTACCAAGACTGTAGACAGCTTAGTATGAGCTCAAGGGAGAGTAAGGTTATACAAGGATTAGGGATGAAGATTATATTATATGAGTATAAGAATAACATATAGATGACATTTGGAGACCGTATGAAGTAAATCAGTTAACACGTTACTTGATGAGTAGCCCTCGTAACTGTAGGTTAAGGTGGGGCCCAAATGTCGTGATTTTATAAAGGACATATGAAAAGTGATATTAGTAGTACATGGGAAGTTGATCAATTCTTAGAAATACCCTTAAGCAGAATATGTGCATAAGCTCTCCAAAAGGATGATTTAAGGATATGTTTTCGGATGATCTGACTTGGAGGGGCCAAAACGCTATTATAAGTTTGGAATTTGGAAACACACAAAAAATGAAAGTTGTAGATAATTGAAAGAGCTTTCCAACCATAGTCGTGGGCCCTCAGATAATATCGGGATCAAAAGTTATGGCCATTTTAATATAAAGACTCCAACCTGCCAAATGGCTTCCGCGGGTCCCACCTGAGAAGGTTGGTGGAACCGACTTATGAGGGTATAAATACCGCCATTAACTCCATTTTTTCAGCATTCTTACATTCTCAATAGTCCTAGAAACTTCCCAACACAACCCCCAAACATTTATAGCCTATTAAATCAAGAATTTAAAAAGATTACACCAAACTAGTCTATGAAAGGTGATTGTTCTTGCTTCTACTTGATGTTATGGCAAGTTTGCTCTTGAAGGAAGTTGGTGTGGCTGAATTTCTTCAAGTACAATGTTACACCTCGAAAAATTTCCCGTTGATGCATAGTGAATGAGCTAACGAAGAGCATGAAGTGTATGGTATTTCAATAAGTAAATAATGACATTTTATGACCCTAAGTAAGATTTCGAAGACATCTGATGTTAGACATGAAAGTTGCCAAGAGAAGGCAAGGCATACGATAGGGAATTATGAGTAACAAGTTGAAGACGGGTTAATGATGATTGGGGAAGAGTTATAACGTCCCTTGGATTGTTGATGAAGTGTTAAACAAGTGTTGAGAAGATCCCATAGGGATTGGAGATCAAACGAAGTAGCGAGAACAAGTTCAGTGGACTGATGGGTTATACGGCTCATTATACGGACCGTTAATTATTATCATCATCGTTATATCTACATCTTTATCTTAGGCTTACTCGTCATATGGGGTGCATAGTACAATCGTAGTACATATCAAGGATCGTGAGCTTATGAGCTCGGAATATCAATCATTTGGAGACAACATACTCATATAGAGAATTTAAGAGTTTGGCCAAAGAACCATGCCTTATGAAAGAAGGGTTAGCCTTACATACCTTTCCGTCACACTATTCTACACTTGCGCGTACTCCTCTGATGCTCACGTTTCTACCTTTATTAAAGTCGTACCATCATTAGAATCGACAATTAGCACACATGGATAAAATTAGAGAAAATCGGACAACATTTCCTTTATTTATACGACATTCCTCCATATCTTAATTCAACTTCCAAACGTCAACAATACATTCACAACATCATTATAATAGCCTTTAGTCATCTACATCATCCACATTCTTAATTCACTTCCATTTATCCCTATTTATGGTCACAACACCTGACTTCGTCCATTCATATACAATGCCTATTTCATGATCTTAACGTCATTTATAACACATTCATATCACAACACAACAACAATCATGATTCAATTCAAACTATGACTCAAAAACGTCACTATTCATCATTCATAACCCATTTTGCTATTCTCTTCAAATGACCAAGCATTTTAACTCTCAAATACCTTAAATAACATATAATATCATGAATCTTACCTTAGATTCTGTAGGAACAAGCTTTAGTTGATAATATTCCACTTTGAGTAAAACCCTAGTTTTTCTCCATTTGGATTTCTTGACTTTAGATGATCCTTGATGGGTTCTTACTCTTGATTCACTTATTTAATGTTGTTGATGGCTTATAATCCTTGAAAACTTGTATAATAAATGTAGAGAGATGTTTTAGAGAGATGGAGGAAATGTTGAAATGATTTCATGAACTTGGTCCTTTATTTAATAACATTCCACTGATCTGTCGGGTTCCACTATACGGTCCATTATATGGTCCGTATAATGGTTATACGGTCCGTATAATAGACCGTCAAATGGGTCTGCCTGCACCCCTTCACTGTGACCATTTGACGGTTCGTTATACGGTCCGTATAAATTTATACGGCCCGTATAACTGACCGTAAAATTCCACCAGCAAACATCCTCCACTGTGATGGTTTTACGGTCCATTATATGGTCCGTAAAACATTATATGGTCCGTATAATGAGCCGTAGAACTCATCAGTTCACTGAACTTATTCTCATCACTTCGATTGATCTCCGATCCCTATGGAACCTTCTTAACACTTGTTTAACACTTCATTAGCAGTCCAAGGGACGTTATAACTCTTTCCCAAAATGCCCTTAAGTCATCATTAACCCGATACTCGCATTTCACTAGTTCATTCACTTGCGTACCAACGGAAGATTTTCCGAGGTGTAACATTATGCTTTGGCTGGACGCCAAGATCTTGAGTCTTCTCCTGATGTTGTCACAGGTACATTATCGGTATTTTCTCATGATGTATATGCTTTGATAGATCCGGGCTCCATATTATCATATGTTACTCCGTATATTGCGGGTCGGTTTAGAGTCAAACCGGAGTCGATCAAACCTTTTGAGGTGTCCACACCCGTTGGTGAATCGGTAATAGCTCGCCAAGTATATAGAAATTGTGTAATTGTGATTTGTGATCGTCGTACCATGATTGACTTGCATGAGTTAAAAATGGTGGATTTTGATATTATTATGAGCATGAATTGGTTGGCTTCTTGCTATGCCAATGTTAATTGTAGAATGAGAATGGTTCGTTTCCAATTTCTGGGAGAACCAGTTCTAGAATGGAAAGGGAATACAGCGTCACCAAAGGGTATGTTTATTTCCTATCTAAAGGCAAGGAAAATGATCACAAAAGGTTGCATTTATCACCTAGTTAGGGTTCAAGATGTAGAAGCTGAATCGCCAACTCTTCAGTCAGTTCCCGTAGTGAATGAATTTCCGGGTGTGTTTCCGGAAGAGTTTCCAGGACTTCCACCTGAGCGGGAGATTAATTTTGCCATTGATGTGCTGCCAGGCACTAAGCCTATATCTATTCCTCCTTATAGAATGGCTCCCGCAGAATTGAAAGAGTTGAAGGAGCAATTGAAAGACTTGCTTGAGAAAGGATTTATTAGGCCTAGTTCATCCCCGTGGGGAGCACCCATATTGTTTGTCCGAAAGAAAGATGGCTCCTTGAGAATGTGCATCGATTATCGGCAATTGAATAAGGTGACGATTAAGAATAAATTTCCTCTTCCGAGGATTGATGACTTGTTTGATCAATTACAAGGCGCCAAATGGTTTTCAAAGATAGATTTGAGATCCGGGTATCATCAGGTGAGGGTTAGGGAGAAAGATATCCCTAAGACAGCTTTTAGAACAAGATATGGCCATTTTGAGTTCCGAGTGATGTCGTTTGGGCTAACTAATGCACCGGCAGTATTTATGGATTTGATGAACAATGAGTTCAGGCCCTTCCTAGATCTGTTTGTGATTATATTCATCGACGATATCTTGGTGTATTCTAGATCCGAGGTGAAACATGCGGAATATTTGCGTACTGTCCTCAGAATTCTTCAAACTCGAGAGTTGTTTGCAAAATTTTCCAAATGTGAGTTTTGGTTGAACTCAGAGACATTTCTGGGGCACATTGTTGCAGTCGATGGGATTCGGGTAGATATCCAAAAGATTGAGGCCGTGAAGACTTGGCTAAGGCCGACAACCCCTACGGAGGTTCATAGCTTTCTGGGCTTAGCAGGTTATTACAGGAGATTTGTGGAAGGTTTTTATTCTATCTCTGCACCACTCACAAGGCTGACCCAGAAATCAGCAAAGTTTCAATGGATAGATTCTTGTGAACGTAGTTTCCAAGAGTTAAAAGTTAGATTGACTTCTGCCCTCGTCCTGACACTTCCAGAGAGATTGGAGGGATATGTTTTTTTATTGCGATGATTCAGGCGTTGGGCTAGGCTGTGTATTGATGCAACATGGTAAGGTGATTGCGTATGCTTCAAGGCAATTACGGAAACATGAGAGGAATTATCCAACCCATGATCTAGAATTGGCTGTCGTGGTTCATGCGTTAAAGATATGGAGACATTATTTATATGGTTCCCATGTGGATATTTATACAGATCACAACAGTCTTCAGTATATCATCAAGCAGAAGGAGTTGAATTTGCGGTAACGATGATAGTTTGAATTGCTAAAGGATTATGACGTTGATATCTTATATCACCCCGAAAAAGCGAATGTTGTGGCTGATGCTCTTAGCCGTCGATCTATGGGAAATTTGTGTAATGTTCGACCAGAGAAAAGAGAAATGGCTTGTGAGCTCCAGCAGTTAGCTAGCCTAGGAGTTCGAGTAGTGGACTCAGGTAATAGGGGAGCTACTATTCAGAATTCAGCAGTCTCGTCTCTAGTAGTGGAGGTGAGAGAGCGAAAATACGAAGATTCCATGCTAATGCATTACAGAGATACACTCCCTCAGAAGGAGGAGTCCTCATTTGAGCTTTCAGAAGACGGAGTTCTTCGATGCCAGGGCAGATTATGTGTCCCCGATATGGCAGGTCTACGCCACCAAATATTGAGAGAAGCTCATTGTTCCCGTTATTCTATCCATCCCGGAGCAACGAAAATGTATCATGATCTTAAGTCTTTATACTGGTGGAATGGGATGAAGAAGGATATAGCAGAATTTGTAGCTCAATGCCCCAACTGTCAACAAGAAAAAATCGAGCACCAAAATGCGGGCGGATTGTTGCAAGCTATAGAAATCCCAACTTGGAAGTGGGAAGTGATTAACATGGACTTCATTACAGGCTTACCCCATTCTCGACGTAAGTATGATTCCATATGGGTGATTGTGGATACAATCACTAAGTCAGCTCATTTCTTACCAGTCAGAGCGATGTATGTGGCAGAATACTATGTAAAGCTCTATGTTAAAGAGATAGTTCGACTTTATGGTGTTCCAGTATCTATTATCTCAAACAGAGGAACCTAGTTTACGGCTAATTTTTTGAAGTCCTTCCAAGAGGGTTTATGGACTCAGGTGAGCCTTAGAACGACATTTCACTCGCAGACTGATGGACAAGCCGAACGTACCATTCAGACTCTTGAGGATATGTTACGGGTATGTATGTTAGATTTTGGAGATAACTGGGATGATCACTTACCACTCATTGAGTTTGCTTATAACAATAGTTATCATTCTAGCATTCAAATGGCACCATATGAAGCGTTATATAGGCGAAAGTGTAGATCCCCAATTGGGTGGTTTGAAACAGAAGAGGCTAAATTGATAGGGCCAGACCTGGTCCAGCAAGCCATAGAGAAGGTTAAGCTCATACAAGATCAGTTTTTAGCAGCCCAAAATCGTCAAAAGTCCTATGCGGATAATCGTCGAAGGGATTTAGAGTTCCAAGTTAAAGATTGGGTATTCTCGAAAGTGTCGCCAATGAAGGGCATTACGAGATTTGGCAAAAAGGGGAAGCATAGTCCCCGATACATTGGGTCTTATGAAATTGTGCGCAAGGTAGGCAAAGTGGCTTACGAATTAGATCTACCGCCTGATTTGGAGTCAGTTCATCCAATTTTCCATATCTCGATGCTTCGTAAATGGGTTGGATATCCCATAAGGATCGTCCCAGTAAATGATGTTCAAGTGACAGAATGGTTAACTTATGAAGAAATACCTATTGCCATACTAGATAGGCAAGTACGGAGGCTTAGAAACAAAGAAGTGGCCTCAATTAAAGTTTTGTGGAGAAATAATAACCAAGAAGATATGACATGGGAAGCGGAAGAAATCATGAAATCCAAGTACCCACACTTATTTCAGCCCACGGAAGAGGGCCAAGATGAGACATCAACATCATAAGGTATGTATGTTTTTCTTTTTTCATTTGGGTCGTGTGTGGCCAAATTCCATTGCTATTATGTTGTGGACCTGTGAGGCATTGTTCTTGTGGGTTGTTGTGAAAGGATGGTAGTGTCATATTATAGGGGAAATGCTGGCGAAATATTCGTAGAATCCCCGAGTGCTTAACATTCGAGGACGAATGTTCTTAAGGGGGGAAGAATGTTACACCTCGGAATATTTCCCGTTGATGCACAGTGAATGGGCTAACGAAGAGCACGAAGTGTATGGTATTTCAATAAGTAAATAATGACATTTGATGACCCTAAGTAAGATTTCAAAGACATCTGATGTTAGACAAGAAAGTTCCCAAGAGAAGGCAAGGCATACGATAGGTATCAGACGAGAATTATGAATAACAAGTTGATCTGGGTTAATGATTATTGGGGAAGAGTTATAACGTCCCTTGAATTGATAATGAAGTGTTAAACAAGTGTTAAGAAGATCCCATAAGGATTGGAGATTAAACGAAGTAGCGAGAACAAGTTCAGTGGACTGATGGGTTATACGGCTCATTATACAGACCGTATAATGGACCGCAGAACAACCACAGTGAAGATCGCTCACTGGTGGGATTATACGGTCAGTTATACGGACCGTATAAATTTATACGACCCGTATAATAGACCGTATAATGGTCACAGAGACGAGTGAATGAAAGGTCCATTTCATGGTCACTTATACGGACCATATAAGTTTATACGGACCGTATAAGTGTTCGTATAATGTCCCGACAGATCAGATTTTTAGGTTATTAAAAAGGGGACCAAGTTCATTATTTCATTTTCACATTTCACTCTTTCTCTCTAGAACTCTCTAGATCATTTCTCCCACACAAATTCAAGAGATATTAGTGATCATCTACATCAAGCTAAGTGAATCAAGTGTAACAAACCCGTTAAAGTTCATCCAAAGCAAGAAATCCAAGTGAAGGTGAAACTAGGGTTTTTTCTCAAGTGAAGTGTTTGCACCCAAGGTTCACTCCTACACCATCTAAGGTATGTTTTATGACGTTTCCTTGTTGTTTAAGGTACTTTAAAGTTGAAACTTTTGGATTATAGGAGGAAATAGGAAATGGGTCATGAATGTGGGAATAGTGTCACTTTTGAGTAAATGTTTGGATTGAGTTATAAATCTTGATACATTATGATTATAATCATGTCATAAATGACATTGAGAACGTGGAATAGACTTTGTGTATGAATGAACGAAATTGTGTGATACGACCATGAATATGGATGAATTGGGGTGAAATGAGAAGTAAGGATAATGTAGGTGACTAAAGGCTATTGTGAATATTATTATTGGTGTTTGGGAGTTGATATATGATATGGAGGATGTCATATAAATAAAGGAGATGCTGTCCAATTTTCCCTAGCTTTAGTCATGAATGCTAAGCTATCAACTCTCTAATGTTAGTATGTACCCTAATGAAGGCAGAAACGTGAGCATTGAAGAAGCATGTGCAAGTGATAGAATAGTCGAACGGAAAGGTATGTAAGGCTAACCCTTTCTTTCAAAAGGCATGGTTCATTGGCCAATCATCTAAATCTTCTATAAGTCTATGACGTATTCCAAACGATTCTATCTTCAAAGGCTACCAAGCTAATGACTCTCGACATGTGTTACGATTGTACTAAGTTCCTCGTACGACAAGTAATTCTATAAAGATAGATGTAATGAACGACAATGATAGTGATAACGTCGATGATAGCGACGACGACAACGATGACGATAATGATAATGATGATAGTAATAAGATGCCTATGAGCTATTATATATGTGTATCTATGTATGACTATTATGGGACCCCGAGCTTACAAGGCCGGGTAGAGTATGTATATGATTATGTAACGCGCGCACACCTCTGCAGATGGTACGGATAACCTGAAGCCTTGGTAGGGCCAGGTAGATGTAACCCTGAAGCCTTGGTAGGGCCAGGTATGTGCAACCTTGAGCCTTGGTTGGCCATGTATGTATGAAATGCTGATCCTTCATGGTCGGGTATGCTATGCAAATGCTATGTATATGATATGATTATGTATATAATATAGATATGAGTATCAATACGAATATGATACGAATATGAATAAGACTTTGTATACGAATACGGCGATGAACGCAACGTAAATGGGTACGGATATGAGTACGAACATGGGTATGGATGTATGTACACAAATAGGCATTAGAAATGGAAAGTTCCTATGAAAGGCAAGTAAGTGCTTATGACGACGATATTACTATCTCCCACCCTATGCTATTTCTTATGTTGTATATTATGCTTCTATGTTGATATTGATCATGCTTTACATAGTCAGTACATTCTTCGTACTGACGTCCTTTTGTTTGTGGACACTGCGTCATGCTCGCAGGTGCACAGGGAGACAGACTTGATCCATAGCTACATTCTCATGGACTACATAGCGGAGATCCATTTCATTCGGAGCTATAGCTTTTGGTATTGATTCTTTTGTGTACAAAATTACGGGCATAGAGGGGTCCTGTCCCGCCTATATGTTATGAAATACTTTCCTTAGAGGCTCGTAGACATGTGTATATGGTTAGATATGCCTAGCCTTGTCGGCCTATATTTTGTATATCATTTTGTTAGCCTTGTCGGCTTATGTACATTGATATGGCATAGATGCCAATGATGATATAAAGGTATTGTTGTCCAATGGGACTAGCATGATAGATGAATAGAAATATATGTTTTATCATGTAGGCTCACGTAGATGTAAGTGTAAGTGTATGATAAGGGGTGTCTGGGTGGGATAGCACCGGGTGCCCGTCGTGGCCCTCCGGTTGGGTCGTGACATACAAGGTATGTTCTTCATCCTATCTCTTATGTTGAGTTTATTTGAAGGTTTAGCAAGTCTTAAAAATGAAAATAGTTATGGAGGAAAGGTAATAATGTGTCGTGTTGTAGTTGTTGTGTTTATGGACTGTTTTAAGCATGTTGTGGCCATGTGGCTGGGCTGATTTACATGTATAGAGATGGTATCAAATGTTGTTGGTGTGTTGATGAGACTATGCTCCTTGATTGGGAAGAAAGGAAGTTTATATAGTTGTTGTATGTTGAATAACATCACGTGGGGTGTTTTATAGAATATATTGGTATTGATAATATTGTTGTTGATGTTGGTATTGTTGTTGTTATTGTTGGTTGCTGGATTGTGATTTCGGGCTAGGCATATAAACAGGGAAGATGCTGCCCGAATTTTGGCAGATTCTAAAGGAGTTTGGTTTAAGTACTTGAGATAGGCATATGACGATAAGTCTAACGGTAGTATAATTTCTCTTGAGTGTAGATTTGCAAGTTCGGGAGAATAAGCGTTAATTCGTAGAAGATGAATCAGGTATGTTAAGGCTCGTCCCTTTCTTTTAAAGGCATGATTCCTATGTTCTGATTCCATAAATGTTTCCATAATCTCCTTGTTTTCAAAAGCTCGAAGTTCATGACTCTTAAAGCTTCTTATGATGTTAAATGAAAAATGTTCTATGATGATTGTGACGATGATGATGATTGTCTTTTAGAAACTCCGAAGCTATGATTTGAGAGCATTATGAGATTATTAAGCCATTCCAGGAATCCATTGATCTTACTTATTGTTGATGGTCTCACCTCATGTCATTCGTTCCTTCGAGGTGAGATATTGCGAAGATAGTGGTTCTATTTTTGGTGCTACCTAAGTTGATGATTCTCGAGACTCCCGTGCCATCGTCAATTTCATCTTACGATGGTTGATCCTTCAAGGCATGATATGGTGATAATGGTAATGCTAATGATGATGTTGATTTCATTTATGTGTTTTCTTGTGTATGTATGTATGTATGCATTGCATCCCACCGATCAGCCGGGGATAATACCGTGCCTACATGGCCGGGTAAGATAACACCGCGCCTACATGGCCAGGTAAGATAACACCGCGCCTACATGGCCGGGCCAGATAACACCGTTCCTCTATGGCCGGGGAAGATACTATATATATATATTACCGTGCCTTAATAGCCGGGCAAGATGTTGTATATACTACCGTGCCTTAATGGCCGGGCAAGATGCTAAATATGTTACCACACCTTAACGGCCGGGCAAGATATTATATATGGACATATATGGAAAAGTCTTTTTATGCTAAGCATGCACAACATTCGCCTTAAAAGGGCATTCAGAGGCACAGTTGATAGGAGGTGACGCCGTGGCCTTTGTTGTGATGTATATATATAAGGTATAGTTGACAGAGGGTGACGCTGTGGCCTATGATGTGATGTATATATATAAGGCACAGTTGACAGGGAGTGACGTTGTGGCCTATGATGTGATATATATATATATAAGGCACAGTTGACAGGGCTTGACGTTGTGGCCTATGTTATGATGTTTTTAGGGGTGACGATGTGGCCTATGTTGTGGCATTTCTATAGATATATGTGTTTTTTTTCATATAGCCATAATGATTTATTTATCTTTGCACATTCATTGAAATGTCTCAGATGTCTTCCATGATTTTATGTACATATTGATTTAAAAAGGTTAAAGTTGCATGTATGGTATCCTCTTTAAGAGGAAATCAAATGTACAGGTCATCTTTATCCCCTATTATGTTCCATATTTCTTATTATGTTGTTATTCATTCCTTACATACTCGGTACATTAATCGTACTGACGTCCCTTTCCCTGGGGGCGCTGCGTTTCATGCCACGTAGGTGTATACACATGAGTAGAAGACATTGGCTATAGGATGTTCCCAGGCTATCAGCTGGATTGGTGAGCTCCATCTCAGTTCGGAGTGTTGCCGAGTCAGAGTACTTATGTTATCGTATCTCGTGTATGTTAGACTCTTTTGCAGACGGAGTCCTGTGGATAGTACGTCGAGATGCTGAAAGTTGTGTAAAGCGAACATAAAGGTCGATGTGTTATTATTTTTATTTTTAAAAAAAAATATTTCATTTTGACCAAAGGTTTTGTTTGAATTAACGACAAGGGAGAAGTCCCTGATTTGACGAAATAATTTTATTGAAAAGTTTTTTTTTACCTGACGGAAGCGTCATTTCGTAGATTAAACATTCACAAAAAGTTGACACCGGGATGGAATAGCAGTATGGCTCTCAGCCGAGTAGGGTCTTGGGTGTCAATCCCGGCCCTCCGGTTTGGGTCGTGACACCGTGTCAATTATTTGAAAGTTCCAACATGTTATTATGATGATTTTGAACTTGTCCACAAGTTTTTGTGAGGTTCCAAAGAGTTTCAGAAGCGTTTGGGTTTTGTCGCGCTCGTATTCGATGTTTTTGCTGGAGGTGTGTGGATAGAAATGGCTCCATATTGAGCATCCTACCCTTTTTATGGGTGAGGTCGGAACCATTAGATCTGTATCAAAATTACAAAGCTATAGGAAAAAGAATCGACGCGTTTCGCCTCCAAATGAGGGAGTTATGACCATTTTAGTGCGGACCTATCCAGCAGGGCCGCTATAGCGACCAAGAGGCCGCTATAGCGGGACCGCTGCAGTGGTCTGGAGATGGTCACATCGGCCAGCAGGGCCCGAAACCTTTATTTTAATTCCCCAACCTCTAACGCTTAACCCCAAGACCCCAAAGTTAGTTTTCAAGAGAGAAAGTGGCAAAATTCATCCCATTCGTTGATAAAAGCATCTTGGAGGGTAAGTTCCCATCTTTATTTGTTCCTTTTCCTTTCTTCTTCAAGTTCCATGATTATTTTAAGGTCCATCAATGGTGGGTGAAAATCCTAGAATTAGTAAACCCTTAAATAATTGGTGGGTTGTTTATTTTATTGTTGATTAATCATCTAGGAGTATATATTATCACTTTCTAGGAAAGGAATTTTATTTCTTATGGTTGAAATTGCATGTTGAGATGTAGGGTTCTAATAAAAATGGAATATTTGTTCTAAAATCTATTGGAAAGGGTAAAATTGATTAGAAACCCTTGAATTGAAGGTTAATGATTGTGGAGATAGAAGTTATGACAAATTCACCATTAAAGGATGGTTTCATCCATTGAAGAGGGCAGAAGTAAGTGGGTCTTCTTCCCCAAATTGTCGTTTTTGTTTGAATACATGGATTGTTGCTTACTTAGAATCATATTTTTACACTTTAACCGTAATGAGGCACTTCAGAAATAGAAGACTTGTGTGGAGTAGTTCGTGGCTCCTGTTCTGCATTTGAGGTAAGTTATGGCTTACTTTAGTTAGACTTTGATTTGCAAAACGTATGTATTGTATGGAATTGATGGGAGAAAGCATGATTAGCTCTTCGGACATTGTGTTTTGGTTGGATATTAGCTAGGTTGGTATGACTTCTGATTTTGTGGACTCGTCGTCGTTACTTTATGCACTGAAACATGAGGTGTAGTTGTATTTATACTGTGGTGATTCAGGATGGATTTGTATTTAGTTGATTTTGTTGATGGTGTCTTGTTTCCCAATTATTGTGATTAGACATATTGCCTAAATTATCATGTTGTACTCAGGTCTCTCTTATTGTGACATATATTATCAGAGAAAGGAAGGATAATGAGTTTAGGCTTGAATTGTGATATAAACTTATGATAGTACGTAGATGAAAACTTGATGTATGATTGTTGTTTATGATAATATATAGAAAAGTGGAGCTACGTGGTGATACATGAATTAGTTGTGAGGCGTACTTGCTACATGTGGAAGTAAAGTGTCACGACCCGACCAGGGGGCTGTGATGTCTACCCGGAGCTGACTACCGAGCACCACTCATTATGCTAACCATCATATCCAACCTGAACATGCACAATCTCAAAGGCAACATATGCATATATATATATATGCCCTCATGGCTACAAAAATGATATACAAAATCTACACCGATATATCCATAAGACACCAACTACCCACATATCTGTATCTATGAGCCTCTACTAGAGTGTTGTGTCATAAGGATGGGACAGGACACCATCATACCCGAATATATATATACACAAAAAAATATGACCATAAGTAGCACCTCTGGAATAGTGGAGTGCTCCTGTGAATCCGCTGACAAGCTCCTACAGGTCTGCAGCGTCTCCCTGTTTTCACGACCCGACTAGGGCCATGACGGGTACCCGAGGCTGACCATCGAGCACCGTTCATACTACTACCTATCATACTCATCCTGCATTCATTCATTATTCTCATGCTTATAATCATAGGAAAACCATTTCCATTTGAAACATAATTACCTTTATATACATAAGCCCTTCGGCTATCGAAATAATACATATTTGTATAATGGGAAACCGTGAGACCATACTACCCACACATACGTATCTACGAGCCTCTACTGGAGTACTAACATAAAGACGGGAAAGGACCCCGTCATGCCCAAATATATACACAAAATAATAATTCAACATAGCACCTCCGAAGTAATGGAGTGCTTCAGTAAGCCTGCTGAGTAGCTCCTAGGAATCTGGGTCACCTCCCTATCTACCTGTGGGCATGAACACAACGTCCAAAAGAAAAGGACGTCAGTACGAAATATGTACTGAGTATGTAAGGCATGAGTAGTAACATAAGTAAAACGTGAAGGGCAGCATAAAATACAAGACCAAATACCTTTTGAGATGTTCATCATGCTTACTTTACCTTTTCTCAAGAATCGTGGAATGCACATACATATACATATCATAGAACCGTATATGCTCATACACATTAAACATTATCCGTATTCGGCCACACAGTGGCTTGACAGTATCCTTGTTCGGCCACATAGTGGCTCGACAGTATCAGTATTCGGCCACATAGTGGCTCGACAACATACATGTCATCTGTACCCGTCCATAACAACGCTTGGTATATCTCATTATCAACATTGCCATCACTACAGAAATCCTTTATCAATATCATCTTAAGAGTCATAGAGATCGCAAATTCTAGCTTTTCTTGGGAGTAGGACATTTCAGATATTTTAACTAAAATCGTAATAAGGGAAGTATGCTTCTATATTCCTTGGAAAACACAATCGTTTTTGCTATCATGGTCGTCATTACTGTCATGTCTCACTTTTGAAGGAAACGATAACATAAGACAAGGACAACTATCATGAATGTGATGGAGACTCACACGGTAAGCTCAATCATCCCGTGAGGACATGTGGAACTTTAGTCCTTTGGTATCTCTGGGAGGGGAATTACCATCCTAGTCGTTGTCGTGAAGAACATTCCTCAACATTTTCATGGTGGCCTTAGGAATCATGGAAGCCTAACATTTTAGGAGTAAGGACAATATGGAAAACAAGTGTGGGGTGACAACATAGGAATTACCATTATAAAGAGCACTATTATTTATATCGCAAGATTCATGGAAGTTGTGGATCCCTAGTGTTGCTGGGTTTGGGAGCGTCGTGAGTGTCGTATGTAGTTTGACCACTATGGAATCATCATCATAGTCATTGAGCATATCTCATCTCTAGCTCATAGGAAAACTCTTAATAATAATGGAATGCGTGGGAGATACAATACGGGGGTCATGCCTTAGGAAGAAAAGGGACTAGCATCATCAGGTGGGTCTAGCAGCAATGAATAACGTCAAAGAATCATATAAGGAACATTAGTTTCGTAACAATATCATATCATGAGCCTTAGGATCTGTAGACTCGAACTCATCATCATCATTATCGTATTCATCACATGTCTCTTAACTTTATCTCAAGAGAAGCTATTTATAACATAGGCACATAGTTTTTCCAGAATATAGGAAGATCATGGAAGGTAAAGAAAACCACGTCATAGGATTCATGCCTTAGAAATGAAGGGACTAGCCTTACATACCTTTTCATTTAGCTACTCTATCACTTGAACATTCTCCTTCAATGTTCTCGTTTCTACCTTCAAGAGAGTTCGTATTAACATTAGATAATCGATAACTTAAGTATACTTGACTAAAGCTAGAGAAAATTGGGCAGCATTTCCTTTGTTTATACAACTTTTTCCATATCATACAACAACTCCCAAATTTCTATAACAACATTCACAATATCATACTCAACAATCTTCATCAACCATACATTATTCAAGTCTCCCAATTCCATTTCAACTCATCCATAACCATGGTCATAATACAACCTTACATTAATCCTTATCTAATCCTTCTCACAATATCATCCTTATCCTAATAAAACTCACCTTAGATTATGTAGGAACAATCTTTGGATGAAGATACTTCACTTGGAGAAAACCTAATTTCAATGCTAAAGAGATTCTTGGCTTCTAACAACCTTAATGGGCACCCATATACTTGATTTCCTTTGGTTATTGGTGTTTGATCTTTGATATACCTTGGATTTATGTTGATCTAGTGTGGAGAAGGTTCTAGAGGTGTGGAGAGGGTTTTTGGGAGTATTAGGGTCTGTTTGTGAAGCAAAATAGGAAAAAACGAAATGGGCCAAATATATATAACTTGGAACTTTTTCCATCGACGGCAACTTACGGTGGACATACGGTCCGTATGTCTGGCCGTATGTTGCCCAAAATTTGGCACAACTCTCTGATGTTGACTTACGCCTCTCAGATATGACATACGGTCCGTATGTTGGGTCGTATCTCTGTCCAGTCAACAAACTTTCACAAAAAGTACTTTCTTCGATTATCTTAGCCTCGGAACCTTTAGGATACATGCTTAATAATTGTCAAAAGTCTTTCTTTAACCTGATAGGGGTATCATAGCCTCTCTGGACTTACATTAGTTTGCTTACGACATAATCGACGCTAAAATTTTCAAGGTGTAACATTCCTACCCCCTTAAGAACATTCGTCCTCGAATGTTAAACTCTCGAGGATTCTTCAAAAATTTTGCCAGAGTTTCTCCTGTAATATGGCATTATCATCCTGTCACAGCAACCCAAAATATATCGCCTCACAGGGCTACAACAACAATAACGATATTAGCCACACACGACCAATAAATTATTTAAAGAAGTATCATATACCTGAGGACAATGGTGTCTCTATCTATACCCTCCTTGAGAGCATAAAACATTTGGGTACCTAGCTGCATATCTTCTTTTGTTTTCCAGGTGTTCTCTTTCATCTTCGCATCCTTTCATAATGCCTTCATCAAGCTTACATTTCTAGCTCTTAATTCACAACTTGGAGCTATACGGGTGGGCAATAGGAACTTCTCGTATAATATCGGTTCCATAATCCAAATATCATTACTCGGCACAACTATGGGAAATTATCAATGCACTTGCAAAGCATAGACATATGAAAGTCCGAATTGACCAATTCCAGTTTTGAAGATAAGTTAATTAAGCTCTCTAAATCATCCCGCGTCTATTCTCAGGAAATATCTTAATATTTTTCATAATTCTTTCAAAGAGAAATTTCTGCACCTCAACAATGAAATACCGAGGATCACTATCGTCAAAATCTCGTATGCTTTCGAACAATATATCCTCATTTCAATTAACTCGTGGCGGCTATTCCACTTAACTTTCCGTCTTAGTCCATTATGTTCCTCGAGTACCTTCTTATTCAATCCTTCTTTACTACTTCATCGTTAACCTTCCTGCTACGCCTACCTCCTATCATTCGTATTCCCATTTCATCACCGTAGTAGTATTTAGTACCCAACTCTATTTTCCAAAACAATTTTCCTGATTATTAATATTCTCTCCCTTCTTCATTACCTAAACACTCTTTCTATAGACAGGTCTCTCTTAGACTACAAATTCATCTCGTCGATTGAGGACGCATTTTATATCCACCTATAACTTTCCCATTCCCTTTCCACCATACAGTTAATTCCTCTAGAATATCTCTCATTTCCTTCATTGATTATGCAGCGCTGTACTACTAGCTCAATAATCCCGTAACGGTAAACTTTTAAAGTGTTATATCTCATGTCTTGTATATTTTTTTTATTTACGCTCATATCTTTATAAAACATATTGACAATATAGTCTATACAATAAGGAAGCTTTCATTAATATCTAACTTACTCGGTACCGTACATCATTCTCTTACTTTTTCTAACTAACCTCATCTTTTTTCTAACATTCAAATAACTATTATCTTGGAAGTTCTACTCTCCATACCTTGCTTATCTAAAACTTGAGAACCATCATCCTTACAACCTTTTTTTTTCTAAGTATCATCAGTAGTACTTTAAAAGGTATCTCATGAAAATTGCAGGTGACGGATCAATACTATCCTCAAGGATGTATAAGCTTTATTACTACAACATATCATGTTTTTCTAATTATCGTCACTTCATAGCATAAAACCTCTCAGTCCATACTTGCTTGATAATAAATGTGTTCTTCTTTAAACACGTTATCAAAAGTGCAGATATACCTATGACAGCATCAGGGAGGGACTCTAGATCCTGTTGCTCAGCTAATGCATACGTACGATGCTGAGGACCACTCGAACTGAGTGTTTTCCCCCTGCCTCTACCCTGATCTGGGAGCCTTGCCCTGGAGGGCGCAGGGACGACGAAGAACCAACTGCGGATCCTGTGGGCTGAACTGCACGCCTACCACCTCGAAATGGGCACTCTCTCATAATATGGCCTGACTGGCCGCAAACATAGAAAACATCCAAACCCAATCGGCACAGTCCCCAATGTAGCTTACCGCACTGGGTACATTGTGGTATAGATGATCTCATCTGGCCTGAATCACTCCTATACCGAGAGCTCGACTCTGTGAAACTCTGATCCAGTCCGGAATGAATAGAGAAATCGGACCTCTAGCCTGCAAATCGTAGAGATGCACTAGTCACCAACTGGCCTGAGCGTCTAGAATATGACTGCCTCGATCCTCCTCTACAGTCGCTACCGGCACCCACGGATCTGGCCTTCTATCAATATCACACTCGACCTTTTGCGGATGTTGTTGCTCTTCTAAATTCTGGGCATGGGCCAGAATGCGGGAAATATCCACCCCTTCTTGCAAAGAAGCCATTAAACAATCTTTGAATAATTGTGGCCCTAGGCCACTCACAAATCTGTTCACTCTATCTCCCATGTCGGCCACGATAGTCGGAGCATATCTAGCTAATGAATTAAATTAAAGGTTGTACTCCCAGGCACTCATATTTTCTTGTTTCAATTTTAAGAATCTATCCCCTCTAGCTCGACGAACCTCGGGTGGCAAATAGTGGCGGATGAAATCATCTACAAATTTTTGCCAAACTGGAGGAGGTGCATTATCCTTTCTTGAGGACATCCAATTATTATACCATAAGACCGCCACATCTCGGAGTCTATAGGATGCTAACTCCTCGGATTCAGTTTTAGAGGCATGTATAATCTTCAATGTTCTCAACATTTCGTCAATAAAACCTTGCGGGTCTTCATCCGTCTTTGACCCGAAAAACTCCGGAGGATTCAAACTCATGAAGTCACGGGCTCTAGCACTAACTGCCCGGTCACTTGGACCAGAACTCTACCGCTGTACCCGGGCGGCAACTATTTGTGTTGATAAATGGATAGCTTCAGTCATTTGTTGACCCGAAGCAGCCGGTGGAGGAACGGTAGACATAGGAGCTGAAATCGAAGCCCCCTCTTGTTCATCTAGATTAGGTGGAGTGGGAGAAGTATTAGATGGAGCCTCGTTATGTGATTCACCCACTTCTACATTCATTGGCGGCTCCCTTTCTATCCGTTTTTCTATGGTATTCTTGCCCTTCTGGGCAACTGTAGTTTTTCTATTTGGCGGCATCTCTGAAATCATAACTGTCAAGACCCAACCAGAGGGCCATGACAGGTACCCAGTATTGGCTACCGAGCACCCCTTATCATACTATCTATCGTTCAACCTGTACTGTCACGACTCAATCAGATGGACACTTATCATACTTGCGTTTAGCATAATAAGAGCTTTTATAAATGTAAGACAAAATGTTGTATAAAACTGTCACGTATGATATCACACACAAACCGGTCAGGCTACCACAATGTAGAGAATTGCCAAAACGTAATCCATACGGACATAACTGAACGATAACCACCCATGACCCACATACATGTCTACAGTCCTCTAAGCGAAACAACAGTGTCATATGGCGGGATAGGGCCCCACCGTACCCTAATTAGACGTATATATATATACATATTCACAACAGAAGGATCTGTACCAAAAATATAGGCCCCGGAACGAGGGAGCACTTCAAAATATCAGAATCGATGTCCTAAGCTGGCAGGTCACCACCACGAGCGTCTGTACGTGCGGGCATGAAACGCAGCCCCCGAAGAAAAGGGGGTCAGTACGGAATATGTACTGAGCATGTAAGGCATGAAATGCAATTAGGTAGATCATAACTGAAATAGAGATTCCAGGAGACAAGTATGATAATCAAGAAATCGCTGTACCTGTGCATTACGAAACAAAATCATGCATATCATTATCATATATCGTACCCGGCCCATTATGGGACTCGGTGGATAAAATCATGTCATCATGTCAGCATACTATCATATCATCACGTATATATATATCGTACCTGGCCCTCTAGTGAGGGACTCGGTGAATAAAATCATATCATCATGTCAGCATACTATCATATCATCACGTATATATATATATATATATATCGTACCTGGCCCTCAAGTGAGGGACTCGGTGAATAAAGTCATCATATGCCCTCCTGGCCACCATAACATATCATCATCTCATCATATCATCATGTCATCATATATATATATATACCGTACCCGGCCCTCTAGTGAGGGACTCGGTGAATGATGCAGTGACACTGTGCACGATAACATACCCGGCCCGGGACTTAGTGAAGGATGTAACAACAGTATGCACGAGCAGAGTAGTGAGAAACCATATGCATATAAATCAATCTTTTTTTAAAAAACTCGATACGTAGGTACACTAATCGACACTTGAAGGATCATAAACACGTTTCGAGTCAATCTGAGTTAGCGTAAGAAGGTTATGGACATTATTCATTACAGAAACTTCTACGAACGTTTCAAAGCAATCTGAGACCGTCTATGAAACTTAGGGACATTAATCTTTATAGAACCCTTTTTGGAAGAGGGACTCTTTATGCTTTGCTCGCTATTCAATCATACAATAGGCTTGACTATATTATGTATGCTCATGTCAAGAAGTGAATAAGAATCGTAAACAAGCTCGGAATTAAAGAATAGAGTTACCCCAAGATGCGTGTCATACCTTACTTAGTTCTAGGACATGCCAAAGAAAGAAAGGGTAAGCCTTACCTACCTTGTCCGCTTCCTAAGCTAATCCGAACTTAAGTCTCGGCTTTCCCAAGATCTACAACAACGTCAGAGGATAGCAAACATTTGCTATAGGTATTTAGGAATCCGATTCCAAGCTAGCAATTCACCTACAGAATTTGGGCAGCATTTCCCCTGTAAATTCAACCAACCCCGAGAATTCAACTCGGCCAAATCATCAACAACAATACCAACAACCACATTATCAACTTCGACAATTAATTCAAAATGCATTCTAACGTTAGCAACCCTTTCTACATAATTCGACGACATTTCATTTACCTTCAAGTTAACCACAACAACCCAACTTACAATCTTCCAAACTCAATAAGAATAATAACAACACATTCCACGCTTCTAAGTTCATGAATTATACCAACAACCACACGTTAACAACATCATTCATACAAATATAAGAAACCATGCTAACGTCACATTGGCTTCTACAACAGCCCACAACGATTACAACTTCATTTTAAGCCATCAAACCTTCATTTTCATCATGGAATCCACAACAACAACAACCAAAATACTAAATAAAATCAATTCATCACATCTTACCAACCCAACCCCTATTCGGCCACAACCTACACACATATATTTCATGAATTTCATCCATTTCTACATACTACAACACTAACAAATCATCCCTAACACATAGAAAAGGAGATTAAATCTTACCTTTATCCTTTAACTTCTCAACTTGGCTAGGGTTTATGAGTTGCACAAATGAATGCTTTGCTTGCTCCAACAACTACTCCACGTTAATAAGGGCCTTCCAATTGGTTGGAATACTAGAAGAAAATTATTGTTTTTGGATCAATTTCTATGGCATCAATTTTCCTAGCCATGGCCGAATACTACTATGTTTCTTTCTTGAAGTTTCTTGAATTGTGAAGATGAAGAATAAGTCTTGCTTTGTCATCACTTCATCTATATATATAAATACATAGCCCATAAAAGGTGGACACATGCCCCCCACTCATGGCTCAAGGCAATTGGCCAAGCCACGGGTGGGACCCACTTGAGCCACATGGCCATGGTGGCTTTCATGACCATATTATTTTTTTGAATTTTTCCCTTTTTACCCCTAGCCTCTCTCAATAGTTTTCTACCACTAATAACCAACTTGTGTATTAAAATGAAATTAGAAGGAAAATAATAGCCTTGCCCTTAACTTATCGCGATTATCTTGAAACATCCGAATGTACAAAATACGGGATATAACAATAACACACTATTAGGGAGGAGAAAATCTTATAACACGGCTCTATCGCACAATATCATAAGATGAAGAATGGTCATTTTTCCTAAATGCCCTGTAGCCTCCTGTTTATAAGTGCGGCGCGCAACACACCATAAACAAGACTCTACTAGACACGACTCGTAGACACTTCCTAGGACTCAACTGCTCTGATACCACTTTTGTCTCGACCCGACTAGGGCCATGACGGGTCTCCGAGGCTGACCACCGAGCACCGCTCATACTACTACTTATCATACTCATCTTGCATTCATTCGTTATTCTCATGCTTATAATCATAGGAAACCATTTCCATTTGAAACACAATTACCTTTATATACATAAGCCCTTCGACTATTGAAATAATACATATTTGTACAATGGGAAACCGTGAGACCATACTACCCACACATACGTATCTACGAGCCTCTATTGGAGTACTAACATAAAGACGGGACAGGACCCCATTGTGCCAAAATATATACATAAAATAATAATTCAACATACCACTTCCGAAGTAATAAAGTGCTTCTGTAAGCCTGCTGAGTAGCTCCTAGGAATCTGGGTCACCTCCCTGTCTACCCGTGGGCATGAACACAGCGTCCAAAAGAAAAGGACGACGGTACGAAATATGTACTGAGTATGTAAGGCATGAGTAGTAACATAACTAAAACGTGAAGGGCAGCATAAAATACAAGACCAAATACCTTTTGAGATGTTCATCATGCTTACTTTACCTTTTCTGAAGAATCGTGGAATGCACATACATATAAATATCATAGAACCGTATCTGCTCATACACATTAAACATTATCTGTATTCGGCCACATAGTGGCTCGACAACATAAATCTCATCCGTACCCGGCCATAACAAGGCTCGGTATATCTCATTATCATCATTTCCATTACTACAGAAATCTCTTATCAATATCGTCTTAAGGGTCTTAGAGATCGCAAATTCTAGCTTTTCTTAGGAATAGGACATTTCAGACATTTTAACTAAATTCGTAATAAGGGAATTATGCTTCTATATTCCCTGGAAAACACAATCATTTTCGCTATCATGGTCGTCATTACTATCATGTCTCACTTTTGAAGGAAACGATAACATAAGACAAGGCTAACTATTATGAATGTGACGGAGACTCACACGGTAAGCTCAATCATCCCATGAGGACATGTGGAACTTTAGTCCTTGGGTATCACTGGGAGGGGAATTACCATCCTAGTCGTTGTAATGAAGAACATTCCTCAACATTTTCATGGTCGCCTTAGGAATCATGGAAGCCTAACATTTTAGGAGTAAGGACAATATGGAAAACAAGCGTGGGGTCACAACATAGGAATTACCATTATAAAGAGCACTATTATTTATATCGCAAGATTCATGGAAGTTGTGGATCCCTAGTGTTGCTGGGTTTGGGAGCGTTGTGAGTGTCGTATGTAGTTTGACCACTATGGAATCATCATCATCGTCTTTGAGCATATCTCATCACCGGCTCATAGGAAAACTCTTAATAATCATGGAATGCATGGGAGATACAATACGGGGGTCATGGCTTAGGAAGAAAAGGGACTAGCATCATCAGGTGGGTCTAGCAGCAATGAATAACGTCAAAGAATCATATAGGGATCATTAGTTTCGTAACAATATCATATCATGAGCCTTAGGATCTCTAGACTCGAAATCCTCATCATCATTGTCATATTCATCACATCTCTCTTAACTTTATCTCAAGAGAAGCTCTTTATAACATAGGCACATAGTTTTTCCGGAATATAGGAGGATCATGGAAGGTAAAGAAAACCACGTCATAGGATTCATGCCTTAGAACATAAGGGAATAGCCTTACATTCATTTCGTTTAGCTACTCTATCACTTGAACGTTCTCCTTCAATGTTCTCCTTTCTACCATCAAGAGAGTTCGTATTAACATTAGATAATCAATAACTTAAGTCTAGTTGACTAAAGCTAGAGATAATTGGGTAGAATTTCCTTTGTTTATACAATTTTTTCCATATCATACATCAACTCCCAAATTTCTATAACAACATTTACAATATCATACTCAACAATCTTCATCAACCATACATTATTCAAGTCTCCCAATTCCATTTCAATTCATCCATAACCATGGTCATAATACAACCTTACATTAATCCTTATCTAATATTTCTCCCATGTTTTCGTATCATTTATAACATAATTATAATAACAACTTATCAAAAATCATGATTCATATCAACTACTATTCAAACATACCATTGTTTCCACATTTGAACTCCATATTCCACTTTCTTCCTCAATCCAAGCCTTTCAACCATTCAATATTCTTAATAACATGTAATGATCATAAAACACACCTTAGATTATGTAGGAACAATCTTTGGATGAAGATACTTCACTTGGAGAAAACCCAACTTCAATTCTAAAGAGATTCTTGGCTTCTTACAACCTTAATGGGCACCCATATACTTGATTTCCTTTGGTTATTTGTGTTTGATCTTTGATATACCTTGGATTTATGTTGATCTAGTGTGGAGAAGGTTCTAGTGGTGTGGAGAGGTTTTTTGGGACTGTTTAGGGTCTGTTGGTGAAAACAAATGGGAAAAAAATAAAGTGGGCCAAATATATGTAACTTAGAACTTTTTCCACTGATAGCCACTTACGGTGGACATACGGTCCGTATGTCATTTTTACAGTCCGTATGTCTGACCGTATGTTGGCCAAAATTTTGCACAACTCTCTGATGTTGACTTACGCCTCTCAGATATGACATACGGTCCGTATGTCGCTTTTACGGTCCGTATGTTGGGTCGTATCTCTGCCCAGTCAACAAAATTTCACGAAAAGTACTTTCTTTGATTATCTTAGCCTCAAAACCTTTAGGATACATGCTTAATAATTGTTAAAAATCTTTCTTTAACCTGATAGGGGAATCATAGCCCCTCTGGACCTACATTAGTTTGCTTACGACGTAATCGACGTGAATATTTTCAAGGTGTAACACCTGTCTACCTGTGGGCATGAGCACAGCGTCCAAAAGATAAAGACGTCAGTATGAAAAGTGTACTGAGTATGTAAGGCATGAATAATACCAACATAATAAAGAAATGATGAAACATAACGCGATGATATAACCTGCTTAGCTTTTAATGGAAAAGGCATGATATACATATCAAATATACCGTCATCGTTAACCCACGTCCGGGTAACTATCATACGCCGCCCACTAGTGGTATCATGCCCGTCCCTCTAAGGACGGTGTAATCATAAGCTGCCCGCCTTCGCGGTGTCATGCTCGGCCATTTAAGCGCGTAGTAATCATAAGTCGCCCGCCTTCACGGTGTCATGCCCGGTCATCTAGGCGTGGTGTAATCTCATCATTATACACTTATCATAGAACATGCATTAGAAATCAATTACATACTATGATTCTATCAGGGCGACGTAAGGTCGAGAACCCCCGATTCCATTATGGAGTAGTCATAATCACCATGTCTCACCTTAGAGGAACTAGCATATTAGGGTGGGTGTAACAATAATGAATAACACCAAGGAATTGTGTAAGGATCATGAGCTTCGTAAAAATATCATATCATGAGCTTTAGAATCTCTAGACTTAGACTCATCATCATCATTTTCTTGTTCGTAACATATCTCTTATTTTTATCTCATGAGAAGTTCTTTATAAACATAAACTCATAGTTTCCGGAATGTAAGAAGGTCATGGGAAGACAAAGGAAGTCATTCCTTAGAAAAGAAGGGACTAGCCTCACATAACTTGATGTCGCTCTAACATTATCAATTAAGCGCTTTCCTCCAATGTTCACGATTTTACATTCAAGAGAATTCGTACTAAGATTAGATAATCAGA
This sequence comes from Lycium barbarum, assembly GCF_019175385.1. NCBI lineage: Eukaryota > Viridiplantae > Streptophyta > Magnoliopsida > Solanales > Solanaceae > Lycium > Lycium barbarum. The sequence goes on along the minus strand of NC_083341.1, from coordinate 102,541,718 downwards.
ACTATACTTAAGCTTAAGCTAAAGCTAATGAAAATTGGGCAGCATCTCCTTTGATTCTACAACTTTTTCCATATGATATAACAACTCCCAAGCATCCATAACAAAACATTCATAATATCGTAATCAAAAACTTCTTCAAGTTCAACGTTATTCAATTCCCACAATTCCTTACCAAATGATTCATGGCCATAACTATGGCATAACACCGTATGCGTTCTCATATTATACTTCCTTAACGTCATTTGTATCACCTACAACATGATTTTACTCATAATATATCAAGGGTCATGATTCATTTTAAACTGCTATTCAACAGTACCACTAATTTCAAATTTGACCTCCATATTCTACTTTCTTCCATAATCCAAATCTTTCAATCCCACAATATTCTTAATATCATGGAATGGTCATAAGCCTCACCTTTGATGGTGTAGGGATGGGTTTTTGACGAAGATACTTCACTTGGGGAAAACCCTAGCTCCACTTCCAATGAATTTCTTGACTTCCAACAACCCTAGAGAACTCCCTTGCACTTGATTTCCTTGAATTGATGATATTGATCTTTGATTTCCCTTGAGTTCTTGTAAATGAAGTGTGTCGAATGTTCTAGAGGTGTAGAGAGAAGTGGAGAAGTCTGAAAATGAGAAATTAGAAGTGGGATCACATTTTTATACTTGGGAAAAGTTCAGCCCATCGGGACTTATACTTTCCGTATAAGTGACCGTATTTCTCCATCAGGGAAATCCCTTTTTCTGTTGGGTTATACGGATCCTTATACAGATCATATAAAGTTATACAGACCGTATAAGTGGTCGTATAACTCCACTTTCCTGAAATTATTTTCGTCGTTTCGTTGATCTCCAATCCTTATGGAACCTTCTTAGCACTTATTTAACACTTCATTAAAAATCTAAGGAGCTTTATAGCTCTTCCTCAAGACATTATTAAAACCACATTAGCTCGGTACTTTGCAAACCCTTCTTCAAAACACGACTTATGCTTGACATTCTTTAACGAACTTTCTTCGCTTGCCTCAAATGTCTTTGGAATCTTAATTAGAATCATTAAATAGCACTTCTTACTTGTAGAAACACCATATACTTCTTACCCTATGTTAATCTGTCCACCACACGACGTCTTGAAATTTTTTGAGGTATAACACTCTTCCCCCTTTTAAAAACATTCGTCCTCGAATGTTAAGTTCTCGGGAATTCTATAGAAATTTCGCCAGAGTTTCCCCTGTAATATGGTGCTACCATCCTTCCACAACAGCCCACAATAACAATGCCTCACGGGGCTACAACGCAATAGCAAGCAAAATATGGCCACATGACCAAAAGCATTAAAAGAAAGCATTACATGCCTCATAATACTGGTGTCTCATCTTGAATCTCTTCCGGGGGTTGAAATAAGTGTGGGTAATTGAACTTCATGTTTTCTTCCACTTCCCAAGTCATTTCCTCTTGATTATTATTCCGCCACAAGACCTTAACTGAGGCTACCTCTTTATTTCTAAGCTTTCATAATTGCCTATGTAGTATGGCAATGGGTACCTTTTCATAAGTCAACCTTTCCGTAACTTGAACATCATTTGCCGGCACGATCCTAGTAGGATCTCCTACACACATACGTAGCATTGATACATGAAAAACTAGATGGACTAATTCAAGTTCTGGAGGTAAGTCCAGTTCATAAGCTACTTGGCCTATCTTGTCGACAATCTTATAAGGTCTAATGTATCGAGGAGTTAATTTTCCCTTCTTGTCAAATCTCATCACTCCTTCATCGGTGATACCTTCAGGAATACCCAATCATCAACTTGGAATTCTAAGTCTCGCCGATGGCTGTCCGCACAAGATTTCTAGCAACTTTGGGCTGTCAATAATCTATCTCAGATAACCTTTATCTTTTCCACCATTTGTTGAATCAACTCCGGGCCTAGTAGTTGTGTCTCTCATAATTCAAACCACCCTATTGGGGATCTACACTTCCTTCCATATAGGGCTTCACATGGGGCCATCTGAATACTTGAATGATAACTATTGTTGTATGCAAACTCAATAAGAGGTAAGTGGTCATCCTAACTACCATCAAAATCTAGCACACATGCCCGTAACATATCTTCCAGGGTCTGAATAGTGCGTTCGGCTTGCCCATCATTTTGTGGACAAAACGATGTGCTAAGTCTCACTTGAGTACCCAAACCTTCCTGGAAAGACTTCCAAAATTTAGCTGTAAATAGTGCCCATCTGTCAGTAATAATGGACCTCGGGACACCATGAAGTCGCACAATCTCTTTAAGATTAAACTTTGCACAATCTTCTGCCGAATATGTGGTTCTGACTGGAAGAACATGAGCTGATTTCGTGAGTCTGTCCACGATTACCCATATGGAGTCATATTTTCGCTGAGAACGAGGCAAACCTACAATGAAATCCAAGTTAATCACTTCCCATTTCCAGGCTGGAATTTCCATCGCTTGCAATAATCCTCCTGGCTTTTGATGTTCAATTTCTACTTATTGCCAAGTTGGACATTGAGTTACAAATTCTGCTATGTCTTTCTTCATTCCATTCCACCAATACATTAACTTGAGATCGTGATACATTTTTGTCGCTCCTGGGTGAATGGAACATCGAGAATAATGAGCTTCTTCTAGAATTCGACGACGTAGTCCTGTAACATTTGGAACACATAGCCTGTGTCGGTACCTAAGAACTTCATCTGTAGAAACTTCAAATGGCGACATCTCTTTCTCAGGAAATGTATCTCTATAGTGATTCAACTGAGGGTCTTCATATTAGCGCTCTCTCACCTCCATATCAAAATATGAAATAGTTGGGTTGTGAATACCAATCCCTGCCTTGCTCGAATCAATTAGATGTACTCCGAGGCTGGCTAGCTGGTGGAGCTCACAAATTAATTCTTTCTTCTCTGAAGGGACGTCACATAGACTTCCTATTGATTTGCGGCTAAGTGCATCAGCTACTACATTTTCCTTTCCAGGGTGGTACAAAATACTCACATCATAATCCTTCAATAATTCTATCCACCGCCTCTGCCGAAGATTTAGCTCCTTCTGTTTGAAAATATATTGGAGACTCTTGTGATCTGTAACATGAATGCCATACAAATAGTGTCTCCACATCCTTAGCGCATGGATGACCGCAGCTAGTTCAAGATCATGGGTCGGGTAGTTCTTTTCATATTTCCGCAACTGCCTTGAAGCATAGGCAATGGCTTTACCGTGCTGCATCAACACATAGCCTAACCCACCACCAGAGGAATCACAATACACAACATAACTATCTGGCCCTTCTATAAGTGTCAGGACTGGGGATGAAGTTAATCTATCCTTCAATTCCTGGAAACTGCATTCGCAAGCATCATTTCATTGAAAGTTTGTTGATTTCTGAGTTAGCTTTGTCAATAGGGCTGAAATAGAGGAGAATCCTTCCACAAACCTTCTATAATAGCCTTCCAATCCTAGAAAGCTACGAACTTCTGTAGGTGTTGTGTGCCTTGGCCAAGTCTTCACAACTTCTATTTTTTGAGTGTCAACTCGAATGTCGTCAGCTGAAATGATATGGCCCAGAAAAGTCACAGAATTTAGCCAAAATTCATCGAAAACTTAGCATACAATTCACGAGTCTGAAGAATCCCTAGGACAATACGCAAATGGTCTGCATGCTCTGCTTCTGTCCGAGAGTATACTAGAATATCATCAATGAACACGATCACAAACAAATCTAAGAGAGGCTTGAATACATTATTCATCAGATTCATGAACACTGCCGGAGCATTAGTCAACCCAAACGACACTACCCTAAATTCATAGCGGCCATATCTCGTTCTGAAAGTTGTTTTGTGAATACCTTCTTCTCTAACTCTCACTTGGCGATACCTCGATCTTAGGTCAATTTTAGAAAATGATTTGGCACCCTGTAATTGGTCAAACAATTCATCGACTCTTGGAAGCGGGTATTTATTCTTTATCGTCACCTTATTCAGCTGCCTATAATCAATGTACATCTGTAGGGAACCATCTTTCTTTCTCACAAACAGGACAGGTGCTCCCCACAGCGATGAACTCGTCTAATGAATCCCTTCTCGAGCTAATCTTTCAATTGCGCCTTTAGCTCTCTCAACTCTACAGGAGCCATTCGGTAAGGAGGAATAGATATAGGCTTGGTGTCCGGAAACACATCAATAGCAAAATCAATCTCTCTTTCCGGAGGAAGGCCTGGAAGTTGATCTAAAAATAAATCTAGGAATTCATTCACTATCGAGATGTATTGAAAAGTTGGTGGCTTTGCATCGGTGTCATGAACTCTGACTAAGTGATAAATACAGCCTTTAGCTATCATTTTCCTAGCCTTAAGGTACGAAATAAACCTACCTCTTGGAGACGCTGTATTACCTTTCCATTCAAGCACTGGTTCTCCTGAAAATTGAAATCGAACTATTTTCGTTCTACAATCCATATTAGCATAACAAGAGGCCAACCAATCCATGCCCATAATCACATCAAAATCTAATATTTCTAGTTCTATCAGATCAGCTGTAGTCTGGCGATCACATACCACAAGCACATAATTTTTATACACTTGCCTCACTATTACGGGATCACCAACCGGAGTAGATACTTCGAAAGGTTTAACTTTCTACACTGACTACATCGTGGAACCGGTGGTCTCCCCTGGCGAGGATCACCCCCAAACTTGGAACCTAAGACCTTCGAACTCTGACCTGGAACAGAATAAATTAGGCGATCAATTCTCCTACCCACGAACCGAGGAGGTGCACTAGTCGCAGACTGGCCCGAATATCTGGAATATTGTTGCCACTGACCCCCTCTATAATCACTACTAGCACCAGCATATCTAGCCATCTTGCTCTGTCCTCTGTCAATATCACGCTCACACCTCTGCGGTTGTTGCTGCTCTTCTAAATTCTGGCATGAGCTTGAATACAAGAAATGTCCATTCCCTCCTATAGTGAAGCCGTCAGACAATCCTTGAACAAGTGTGGCCCTAAGCCGCTCATAAATCTATGCACTCTATCTCCCATGTCACCCACCATAGTCGGAGCATACCTAGCCAATGAATTAAAGTGGAGGCTATACTCCCAGGCACTCATATTCCCTTACTTCAAATTCAAGAATTTATCAGCTCTGGCCCGATGAACCTCGGGTGGAAAATAGTGGTGGATGAAAGCATCTATGAATTCTTGCCAAACTAGGGGAGGTTCATGTTTCTTCCTTGAAAATATCCAATTATTATACCAAAGAACTGCCATATCCCGGAGTCTATAAGATGCCAACTTCACGGATTCAGTATCGGGGGCATGGATAATTCTCAAAGTCCTCAACATCTCATCAATAAAACCTTGCGGGTCTTGATCCGGCTTTGACCCGAAAAATTATGGGGGATTTAAACTCATGAAATCACAGGCTCTAGCACGAGTCGCCTTCTCACCTGGACCCGTACTATGCTGCTGTGCCTGAGTGGCAACTAGCTATGTCAATAGCTAAATAGCTTCGGCCATTTGTTGATCCGAAGCACCCGGTGGAGGAACTAGAGGCATAGGAGCTGGAGCTGAAGCCCCTTCTTTTTCTTCTAGAATAGGCGGAGTGTGAGAGGTATTGGATGAAGCCTCATTATGAGATTCATCTTCTTCTATATTTGTTGGTGGCTCCCTTTCCATCCGCCTTTCTGTCGTAGCCCTGCCCTTCTGGGCGGCTGTGGATTTTCTTTTTATCGGCATCGCTCAAATCATAGCGCACAATTAGGGAGGATAAAATCTTATAACATGGCTCTGTGGCACGATCTAAGAAGAAGAAGAATGGTCATTTTTCCTAAATGCCCTGCAGCCTCTTATTTATAAGTGTGGCGCACTTCACACCTATAAACAAGACTCTACTGGACACGGCTCGTAGACATACCCTAGGACGGAACTGCTCTGATACCACTTTTCTCACGACTCGACTAGGGGGCCATGACGGGTACACAGAGTTGACTACCGAGCATCACTCATTATGCTAGTCATCATACCCAACCTGAACATACACAATCTCGAAGGCAACATATGCATATATATATATATATATATATATATAAGCCCTCATGGCTACAAAAATGATACACAAAATCTACACCGATATACCCATAAGACACCAACTACCCACGTATCAGTATCTACGAGCCTTTAATAAAGTGTTGTGTCAAAATGACAGGACAGGACCCCGTCATACCCGAATATATATATACAAAAAGAATATGACCATAAGTAGCACCTCCGGAGTAGTGGAGTGCTCCTGTGAATCCGCTGACAAGCTCCTACGGGTCTGCACCGTCTCTCTGTCTACCTGTGGGTATGAGCACAGTGTCCAAAAGAAAAGGACGTCAGTACGAAAAGTGTATTGAGTATGTAAGGCATGAATAATACCAACATAATAAGAAATGATAAAACATAAGGCGAAGATATAAACTGCTTAGCTTTTAATGGAAAACACATGTTATGCATATCAAATATACCGCCATCGTTAACCCACGTCCGGGTAACTATCATACGCCACCCACTAGTGGTGTCATTCCTAGCCCTCTAGGCACGCTGTAATCATAAGCTGCCCGCCTTCGCGGTGTCATGCCCAGCCATCAAGGCGCGGTGTAATCATAAGCTGCCCACTTCGCAGTGTCATGCCCGGCCATCTAGGCGCGGTGTAATCTCATCATTATACACTTATCATAGAACATGCAGTAGAAATCAATTACATACTATGATTTCTATCAGGGTGACGTAAGGTCGAGAACCCCCGATTCCATTATGGAGTAGTCATAATCACCATGTCTCACCTTGGAGGAACTAGCATATTAGGGTGAGTGTAACAATAATGAATAACACCAAGGAATTGTGTAAGGATCATGCGCTTCGTAAAAATATCATATCATGAGCTTTAGAATCTCCAGACTTAGACTCATCATCATCATTTTCTTGTTCGTAACATATCTTTTATTTTTATCTCATGAGAAGCTCTTTATAAACATAAACTCATAGTTTCCTGAATGTAAGAAGGTCATGGGAAGACAAAGGAAGTCATGCCTTAGAAAAGAAGGGACTATCCTCACATACCTTGATGTCGCTCTAACTTTATCAATTAAGCGCTTTCCTCAAATGTTCACGATTTTACATTCAAGAGAATTCGTACTAAGATTAGATAATCGGAACTATACTTAAGCTTAAGCTTTAGCTAATAAAAATTGGGCAGTATCTCATTTGATTCTACAACTTTTTCCATATGATATAACAACTCCCAAACATTCATAACAAAACATTCATAATATCGTAATCAACAACTTCTTCAAGTTCAACGTTATTCAATTCCCACAATTCCATACCAAAATGATTCATGGCCATAACTATGGCATAACAACGTATGCGTTCTCATATTATACTTCCTTAACGTCATTTGTATCATCTACAACAATATTTTACTCATAATATATCAAGGGTAATGATTCATGCTAAACTACTATTCATGAGTACCATTAATTTCACATTTGAGCTCCATATTCTACTTTCTTCCATAATCCAAGTCTTTCAACCCATCAATATTCTTAATATCATGGAATGATCATAAAACTCACCTTTGACTGTGTAGGGAATGGCTTTTGACGAAGATACTTCACTTGGAGAAAACCCTAGCTCCACTTCCAAAGAATTTCTTGACTTCCAATAACCCTAGAGAACTCCCTTGCATTTGATTTCCCTGAATTGACAATATTGATCTTTGATTTCCCTTGAGTTCTTGTAAATGAATTTTGTGGAATGTTCTAGAGGTGTAGAGAGAAGTAGAGAAGTTCGAAAATGAGAAATTAAAAGTGGGATCACATTTTTATACTTGGGAAAAGTTCAGCCCGTCGGGACTTATACAGTCCGTATAAGTGACCGTATTTCACCATCAGAGAAATCCCTTTTTCTGTTGGGTTATACGGACCGTATAAGTGGTCGTATAACTCCACTTTCCTGAAAAAAAATTCGTCGTTTCGTTGATCTCTAATCCTTATGGAACCTTCTTATCACTTATTTAACACTTCAATAACAATCTAAGGAGCGTTATAACTCTTCCTCAAGACATTATTATATCCATATTAGCTCTGTACTTTCAAAACCCTTCTTCAAAACACGACTTATGCTTGACATTCTTTAACGAAATTTCTTCTCTTGCCTCAAATATCTTTGGAATCTTAATTATAACTGTTAAATACCACTTCTTACTTGTAGAAACACCATATACTTCTTACCCTGCGTTACTCTGTCAACAACACGACGTCATGAAATTTTCCGAGGTGTAACATAAAGAGGGACATAGACTATTATGTTGGTTGAGATGATTGTATGATTCATTTCATGGATGAGTTGATCCAAGTCTTGATATGACTTGCGGCTTTGTGACGTGCATCATCACTGTTGCTTTAATTGCTTGTATTGATTTACCACATTTACACTCATTTATGCATTCATACACTCATACATGATAGAAATGTTTTGGAAGACTTGTGGCATGATGCCTTGTGTTTGACATTGATATTGTTTATTGTTCATAGTCCATACATACTAATGAACTGAAATACATTGAGACATACATTGTGATGTGAAATTGTGCGGAATTTAATATAATCTTCTTGATGAACTTGTGATACAAATTGATGACAATTATGGTGAGAAGCTAATATGATCTTCTCGTTGAAAATAATATACTACTTGATAATTGCTCATTAAGAGCGATGTAACAGTGTTTCTTGTATAATCGAGTGGCTCCGGGTCCGAGGATATTTTTGGAATGGAGGGTGTATAAGCTCGAGTCCGAGGTAAGTGACTCGGGTCTGAGGAGTGTTCCGAAACGACTGATACATGATGTGGATCCGTGACCGAGGTTCTTTCCGGGAGGAGGATTTATGGCTCAAGTCTTAGGAGTGTTCCGGAACGAGTGGTACATGGACACCATTGGTCCTCTGCAGGTCATGACTACTGAGCTATGACATCAGTAGCATGTGTGTACAGTGTGTATTTGGCCAGTGCATTGCATTACATTGCATTGGACATTATCACATTTTATTTTGCATTATTATATGCTAGTTTGTTTCTGATTTTGGTATGGATGTTAAATGACTATTGTAATATAATGATTACAATTGACTGAGTCAAATTGTGGATTAGTAACCCTACCTAAGGATGGAACTGGGGCATGTGATTATTAGGTGAGATTATTGAAACTTAACAGACGTGTGGGTTAGAAACTTCATTTTAGGTTGTGACTCTGTTGTGAGATATTCTGTGACTTTGATTTGAGTATTAAGTGCGTATCTGTCTTTCTTGTTGATTTTATGCTTATATACGTGAACTAATCTTAGTCGGCCTATGATGCTTACCGGTACATAGTGTTTGTACTGATACTACCTTGCTGCACCCTTTATGAGTGCAGATTGTGTTACTGAGATTTCATCCAGATTACATCTCTAGCTTAAAGCTAGTTTGCTCGATCAAATCTGAAGGTGAGCTTCTACCCATGCCATGCCACCTGAAGATCTCTCTTTCCGGATGTCTACTTTTATTCTAGACATTAAGTGTTATTATATTTGAGATTTACTTCAATCTTTAGACATTGTTAGTTAGAGACCTTGTACGATGACTTTCAGATTCTGGGGATGTAATAGTTAGACTTCCACACTTGTATCATTTATTTATTTTGTCTTGGTAGACTATATATTCATTCACATGTTCATTGATTTGTGTTAGTATAAATAATTAAAGAAGTTAAAATAGGCTAATTATTAAAGGATTAACAGGTAAGGGTTCGCCTACTAGGGATAATAAAGTACGTGCCCGCACGATCGGTAATTTGGGCCGTGACAGTTGGTATCAGAGCCTTAGGTTCGCGAATCTCATTGTACAAGGACGTGTCTAGTAGAGTCTTGAGGATTGGTACGAAGAGCTCCGTACCTATCTGCGAGAGGCTACGGGACATTTAGGAAACTTCAACTTATTTCATTCTTTCGTGCTACTTCGTTCAAATTGGTATCTAGACGATTCCAATTGGTATCTGCACTTCCTTGTCTTATTCTTCCGCGAATGGTGGGAACCTTTTTCCGAAACTCTTGTGCGAGCGGTTTGTGTTATAGCATGGCCTAATATGGTTCTAAATGCGTCTTCCTGATTCAGAGGCATGCTCCAAGTTCTGTTTCCAACTATGACTTAAAGTTTAGTTGTATGGGTTGTAATTTAGACCCGTTTAGTGTGTTTGCATAATTTTGTAAAAAAGAAGAACATTGGATAGATTAATATCCACTATTAGGGAGGGAATAATTGGTATCTGACTGTCCCAGTTGTTATAGAAACCTTGACCACCTTAGCCGGTAACACCTCTCCGAGAGTAGAATGAGCTAATAGAAGCTCAGATACAGAAGTCCAAGAACTCAAAACTTGGCTTGTTTGTGATTATTGTTTGGTTGTATTGAGTCCATTTGGGGGAAGAAGTAGAAAATTAGACCTCCGTTGGGAATTCTGAGGCCATGGGTGAGTTGGTATAGTAGTTTTATTTCTATGTGCATGTTTGTTTATGTTTGTGAGGCCTTGGATGAAATGGTAGATGATAGAGTGAAAAAAAAATTAAAAACAATTGCGAGCTACTGCCTCGCTAGTACTGCTGTGGCGGAGGGTATACCGCTGCGGTGGTACCGCTGCAGGGGTGAGCCCCTCGTTGCTAGCGGTCTATCATTGTTCAATGTGTCCGCCATGGCGGGCCATGTCCCGCTATGGCGACGTCGCTATAGCGGAACTTGGACCGCCATAGTGAGGGTTTGTTTTTCTTTTGGGTCCGCTATAGCGGGCATTTGGCACCATAGTGAGACCGCTGTAGCGGTTGTTTGGTCGCCGCAGCGGTCCACGGAAAACAGTGGGCCGTGTTTTTAATTTGAATTTGTTTCTTTTGGGGGTGAGTTCCCTTGCCTTATCTTAGGATTATCTATTATCTTAGGCTTGAATTAATGGTGCAAATGTATGGGAACTAGTCTGAGAAGATGAGTTTCTACCTTAGCATTGAGGATTGAATAATAGGCTTTGAATATTAGTTTAATTGGTGATTCTTTCCTATAGTAAAATGGGATTTCATGAAGTAGTAAACCATAAGTCTGAAGGTCTAATCTAGACTAAGATTGTTTATGGAAAAAAAAGGGGATCGTTCAAAACAAGAGCTAATAATTTGGGTGTTATGTTGAGACTATACAATATGAAGTCGACTCGAGGGTTGTGCATGAATTGGTAAGTTCTAGTATGTCATAGGCTGTAGAGGACATTGGTTGGATAACCGAACGGAGAATCTAGTGGTTATTGTGTTACTTACGGCTGAGAAGAGATGATATTATTTATTGTACTATATTTTTGTATTTACCTATGTGGTTATTGAGCTTACATATATGTTTGTTGGTTGGTGTTCCCGAGTTGTACGACATCTTGCTAAGGTAAGGCTTATTTCCAAAATCTCTAAGTTAGGTTTCGTCGTATTGAAGTAATGGTGAACTTAGTTAAATTAGTTGTCTAAGTCAGAAAAGGGTTAATTATGAACTTAGTGAAGCAGGTGTATGAGTCCCGGTTTGTTGAGATAGATATGAGGAATAATTAATAAATTGATGGTAGTGGAGATTTGTCTAAGAGTTGATATATTGTTGTGACTTATTGATAAATAGTAAATTTGTCGTAATGTGCGAAATATAGGGATGTTAAACAATTCCGATGCGACAAGATGTTATGAAGAGTGTCCAAATGAATTAGTCTCAAGGAAAAAGGGTAAAGGAGTTGGTGGAATAGATAAGGTTATTGGGTTTCACGTGGTCCTTTTGGAGCATTAAGTAAGTGATAGAAACAGAGAGGTTCGGGTAAGTCCGTGATAAACTGTTACTTGTCTTAAATGATTGATAGGTAAAACGTTGACATAGTTGGCATTAATCAAAGCATGTTGAGATTGGAAATCTTAGTTTACAAATCTAAGAATGATTTGCTGATCGCATTGGTGATTATAAGAGTCTAGTGAAGTTGTAATCATTAGAGGAATAAGTTGGGATTAGTATGATCAAACTTCGGTATATTAGTTGATGCATATGTGTTGCAGGAATTCCTGTGGTAGGTTCGAGTCCATAAATATGGAAATTGGGTCTTTGAGATAAAGTTAGAAATAAGCTTTGACTACTAAGATGAATAGATAGTGGTTAGGGCGCACTTAGTGCTGTAGAGGCTTCTGTGTGGTTATGATGCATGTCCTTGGGTTATCGTCAGCCTTCGTACTCCCATTCTTCGTTCGAGGACGAATGATTAGTAAATTGGTATCTAATGTAACGACCCATTTAGTCATTATAGTGTTTTGACCCATTTAACCTTGTTGACCCTTTCCCCAAGTCCCGTTAGTATGATCTATGACTTAATGAAGTCATTGTGTTGGTTTCCGCAAGGTTAGAGTGTAATTGAGTCATTGATGGAGAAACTAGTTAAGTTGACGAGTTAGAGTTGACCACGGTCAACTCCGGGTTAGGTTGACCCCGTGTCAATGATTTAGAAGTTCCAACATGTTATTATGATGATTTTGAACTTGTCCACAAGTTTTTGTGAGGTTTCAAAGAGTTTCAGATGCATTTGGGTTTTGTCGCGCTCGTATTCGATGTTTTCGCCGGAGGTTTGTGGATACAAATGGCTTCCGATTGAGCATCCAACCTTTTTATTGAGTGAGGTCTGAACCATTAGATCCGTATCAAAATTACAAAGTTATAGGAAAAGGAATCGACGCGTTTGGCCTCCGGATAAGGGAGTTATGACCATTTTAGTGCAGACCTATCTAGCAGGCCGCTGCAGCGGTCTGGAGACCACCACAACTGCCAGCGGGGCCAGAAACCTTTATTTTAATTTCCCAACCTCGAACCCTTAACCCCTAGACCCCAAAGTCAGTTTTCAAGAGAGAAAGTGGCAAAATTCATCCCATTCATTGATAAAAGCATCTTGGAGGGTAAGTTCCCATCTTTATATGTTCCTTTTCCTTTCTTCTTCAAGTTCCATGATTATTTTAAGGCCATCAATGGGGGGTGAAAATCCTAGAATTAGTAAACCCTTAAATAATTGGTGGGTTGTTATTTTATTGTTGATTAATCATCTAGAAGTATATATTATCACTTTCTAGGAAAGGAATTTGATTTCTTATGGTTGAAATTGCATGTTGAGACTTAGGGTTCTAATAAAAATGGAATCTTTGTTCTAAAATCTTTTGGAAAGGGTAAAATTGATTAGAAACCCTTGAATTGAACAGGTTAATGATTGTAGAGATAGCGTTATGACAAATTTACCATTAAAGGATGGTTTCATCCATTGAAGAGGGCAGAAGTAAGTGGGTCTTCTTCCCCAAATTGTTGTGTTTGTTTGAATACATGGACTGTTGCTTACTTAGCATCATATTGTTAGACTTTGACCGTTATGAGGCGCTACAGAAATAGTAGACTCGTGTAGAGTAGTTCGTGGCTCCTGTTTTGCATTCGAGGTAGGTTATGGCTTACTTTAGTTAAACTTTGATTAGCGAAACGTATGTATTGTATGGCATTGACGGGAGAAAGCATGATTAGGTCTTCGGACATGGTGTTTTAGTTGGATATTAGCTAGGTTGGAATGACTTCTGATTTTGTGGGCTCGTCGCTATTACTTTATGCACTGAAACATGAGGTGTAGTTGTGTTTATATTGTGGCGATTCTGGATGGATTTCTATTCAGTTGATTGTGTTGATGGTGGCTTGTAGCCCTATTATTGTGATTAGACTTATTGCCTAAATTGTCGTGTTGTACTCAGTTCTCTCTTGTTGGGACATATATTATCATAGAAAGGAAGGATAATGAGTTTAGGCTTGAATTGTGATATAAACATATGACAGTACGTAGATGAAAACTTGATGTATGATTGATGTTGATGATAATATATAGAAACGTGGAGCTTCTTGGTGATACATGACTTAGTTGTGAGGCATGCTTGCTACATATGGAAGTAAAGAGGGACATAGACTGTTATGTTGGTTGAGATGATTGTATGATTCACTTCATAGATGAGTTGATCCAAGTCTTGATATGACATGTGGCTTTGTGACGTGCACAATCACTGTTGCTTTAATTGCTTTTATTGATTTACCACATTTACGCTCATTTACGCATTTATACACTCATGCATGATGGAAATGTTTTGGAAGACTTGTGGCATGATGCCTTGTGTTTGACATTGATATTGTTGATTGTTCATAGTCCATACATACTAATGAACTGAAATATATTGAGACATACATTGTGATATGAAATTATGCAGAAGTTAATATAATCTTCTTGATGAACTTGTGATACAAATTGATAACAATTGTGGTGAGAAGCTAATATAATCTTCTCGTTGAAAATAATATACTACTTGATAATTGCTCATTAAGAGCGATGTAACAGTGTTTCTCATATAATCGAGTGGCTCTAGGTCCGAGGCTATTTTCAGAATGGAGCGTGTATAAGTTCGAGTCCGAGGTAAATTTCGGGCGGAGGGCAATAAGTGACTCGGGTCCGAGGAGTGTTCCAAAACGAGTGATACATGATGCGGATCCGTGACCGAGGTTCTTTCCGGGCGGAGGATTTATGGCTCAGGTCTTAGGAGTGTTCCGGAACGAGTGGTACATGGACACCATGGGTCCCCTACAGGTCATGACTAATGAGCTATGACATTAGTAGCATGTGTGTACAGTGTGTATTTGGCCATGCATTGCATGACATTGCATTGCACATTATCACATTTTATTCTGCATTATTATATGCTCGTTTGTTTCTGATTTTGGTATGGATGTTAAATGACTATTGTAATATAATAATGACCATTGACTAAGTAAAATTGTGGATTAGTAACCCTAACTAAGGAAGGAACTTGGGCATGTGATTATTAGGTGAGATTATTGAAACTTAACAGACATGTGGGTTAGAAACTTCATCTTAGGTTGTGACTCTGTTGTGCGATATTCTGTGACTTAGATATGAGTATTAAGTGCCTATCTGTCTATCTTGTTGATTTTATGCTTATATACGTGAACTAATATTAGTCGGCCTATGATGCTTACCGGTATATAGTGTTTGTACTGATACTACCTTGCTGCACCCATTTTTAGTGCAGATTGTGTTACTGAGATTTCATCCAGATTACATCTCTAGCTTAAAGCTAGTTTGCTCGATCAAATCCGAGGGTGAGCTTCTACCCATGCCATGCCACCTGAAGATCTCTCTTTCCGGATGTCTACTTTTATTCCAGACATTAAGTGTTATTATATTTGAGATTTACTTCAATATTTAGACATTGTTAGTTAGAGTCCTTATACGATGACTTTCAGATTCTGGGGATGTAATAGTTAGACTTCCGCACTTGTATCATTTATTTATTTTGACTTGGTAGACTATATATTCATTCGCATGTTCATTGATTTTTGTTAGTATAAATAATTAAAGAAGTTAAAATTGTCTAATTATTAAAGGTCTAACGGGTAAGGGTTCGCCTACTAGTGATAATAAAGTAGGTGCCCGCACGATCGGTAATTAGGGCCGTGACAATATCATTTGGTATACCCTGAGCAGTTGCAGCTCCTGCTGGAACTGGTACTGTCGCTGGCTGGGCTGGGGTGGTTTCATCTCCCGCTTCCTCGTTAGGAACCACTGGAGGCACGGGGTCAACCCTTGGGACGCTGCCCCCTGCTGGGACGGCCCCTCTGCCGGCTCCTCTGTCTCTACCTCTACCTCTACCGTGTACTTGGTTGATCGTTTTTTATTTATACTTGTTGATTTATCTGTCTATCTTGCTTTATTGTCTTAATTATGTTAGTTATGCTTAGTCGGCCTATGATACCTACCAGTACTGTGGTTTTGTACTGATCTCACTTGTTGTATTCTTTTATGACTGCAGAGTACCAGGTTGGGTCTTCCTCCGTCTCCCGTGGCTGATTGTCGTCTTCAGCATAGCATCGAGTTTCCAAGGTGAGCATGTGACGTTCGCTGCATCAAAGACTCTTCCTTTTTATGTCCAACTATTTGTGAGACATAGACAGACTTATGTATTATTATATTCCAAACTTGTATATTTTTCATTATATGCTCTTGTATGACTTAGATCATACCCTGGGAGTTTTTTCCTTATTTTCGCACTGTTTTTATTATATATATTATTGTGAGACTTAGGTAATTATTTTTTTCCGCTTGCTTGATTTATTTTCATATCTTTCGTTATCGTTGGGTTAAGGGTTCGCTTAACGAGGTGGGAAAGGTAAGTGCCCGCGTGACTTATCAAAAATAGGTCATGTCACGACCTAACCCGTCATGACTCACACCCACACTAACTCCAAATGGGCGAACCAACACACAAGTCATCTATTAATACGCGAACCGACACACAAGTCATCTATTAATTCATGTCCGATTTTATATTTACCAAGTTAGTTAGTTATTACTTATTCAGGCATCAAATAAACAAATAAGTCATGCCATAAAATACTGAAATAAGTGCAGAAGTTCTATCTATTACAAGATCCCTAAAACCCGAAAGTCATCGTACCAGGACTCTAATCTAAAACATGTCTAAGGAATGAAATATGCCTAATAAATATCCATAATGTCCATAATAGGATAAGACATCATAAGAGGAAGATCTTCGGGCAGCCTGGCATGGATAGAAGCTCACCTTAAATCTGTCTGTGACGTCCTCAATGCTAGATGTGAGGGCAGGTAGCAGTCTCTGTATCACAATCTGCACTCAAAAGAATGCAGCAAGATAGTATCAGTACAAACACTATGTACTGGTTGATATCATAGGCCGACTAAGATTAGTATCATGCATATCTCATGAAATCAGTAGAATAAACAAGTCAGCCAACAAACACGAAATCAATAAACCACAACAGGTCCAACAAGGATAATCATAAATCAAGTCACCCAAGATATCAAGAATCATAATCAACGGAAGCCACAAAATGGGAATAAGTTTACCATAATAACCACACTCACTATACATACATGCTAACTGATGTCATTGCTTAGTAGTCATGACCTGCAGGGACCCATGGTGTCAATGTGTTACACCTCGTAGTTTCGTCCGTTGAGATTCATTAGGTGTTAATTGTCCTAATCGTGGAAACTGGAGTTACCTTCTAGGATATATGAGATTATATGTTCCCATATTATGGTTATAGGGGTTTAAGCCCATGAAATAAGCTATGGAAGGATTTGAGAACAAGCAAATTAAGGAAAGGAGTTTGTCGGAACTTTGAGAAAACTTGGCAAAATTTTTGGACAGGATTTTGGTCCAACTTGGGAGAGGTATATCTCCTAGAATATGAGGAGTTTTGGTGTTTCTTTTATCCAAATTGAATTTTATCGAGTCTAGTTTTCAACGCAACAAACTGTTCGTCAATTTGACATCCGAGTACAAAGTTATGGGTGTTTTAAGATAGACTGTCCAAGCAAAAAAAATTGACGGACCAGTTTGACGGTCGCAAAACATTTTGATGGACAGCAAAAATTTCTGCGGCCCGTCAAATTGCACCTTCCCAGCGTAAAATAGTCACAGTGATCCATGTTTGACTGGGCAGTTCTACGGAGCTTTTTAAGGGCCCGTAGGAATTTTGACGGCCCGTCAAAGTGGGCGCAGGATTGCCCGAAGGGATTTTAAGTTACGCTTTATATTTTTCATTCCACTTCATTTGGGGATCTCATTTTCTCAAATCAAATCCAAGAGCTCTCCAAAAACCCTCTTCTTAACTCCCTAAACTAATCCAAGCCAAAATCCAAGGGAGATTAAAGATCAAGAGGCAAGAATCAAGATATCCATGTGTTAGAAGTCTTTCTAGGGTTAGTAGACTTTTATAATTCTTTGGATATTGAAGCTAGGGTTTTCATATAAGTTGATAGCTTGCTCCAAAGCTCATTCTTATGAGATAAAAGGTTAGTTTTCATGCTTATTACATGTTATCAAGAATATTTAGTTGTTGAACAACTTGGGTAGAAGCAGAAAGTAGAAGATGAGTTCTAAATGTAGTTTTTATGATGTGTTTGAGTAGTAAGCTAACTTGAGTTATGATTCTTAGTATGATATGAATATAATCATGCTATATAAGGCAATAATGATGATGAGAAAGCGTTTTATGAAAAATGTGCAAAGGGTTGGTGTGAAGTTGTTAGTGTAAGTTGAATGTGAGAATGAATATGGACGACTTAATGGAATGTGACTACGTGACTATCATATTGTAGATGTTATTATGGTTATTTGGGAGTTGTTTTGTAATATGGTGGAAGTAGATGAAATAGGGGAAATGCTGCCCAATTTTTGTTAACTCATGAATTGTTCTAGTTTGGATTTAAGAGTATCTTTATGGCTTAACCAAGGTATGAATCCTTTTAAATGTAGATTTTCCAAGCTTCGACGGCGAACGTTAAGTAGTTAAGAAGATAACGAGGTATGTAAGGCTAACCCTTCTTTCATTAAGGCATGGTCCCATTGTTGAATACCTTCATACGAGTTCTATAGCGTCTTCCAAATGACTTCATTCCTAGAATCGCCAAGGCACATGATCCTTGGTAAATCTCATGATATCATTGGTCCCATCCTATGATAGTTGATTCTCTAAGAAAGGATATAATGAAAATGACGATGACCGTGATAATGATGAGAACGTGTATATGCTTCTATGTGTATATATATATATATATATATATTAAAGAATAACTACTAAGAACACCGAGCTTATATGGTCGGGTATGATATCTATCGCACGCACACCACTACAGTTGGGTACCGATGACACTGAGCCCTGGCTGGGCCAGGTATGTACAACACTGAACCTTATCATGGTCAGATATGTAAGACACCGAACCTCTATGGTCGGGTATGACACTACCACAAGTATAAATGTATGAAATGGAACGTTCCCATTAGAAAGGGGATAAGTACATGTGATGAACAACGCTAGAGGTATAAATGGCTTGATTATCTCATGATCTTTCTATCTTATGTTATTTCGTACGTTTCTATTATGATGTTGATCATGCTTTACATACTCAGTACATTATTCGTACTGACATCTTTTTGCTTGTGGACGCCGAGTCATGCCTGCAGGTAGGCAGGGAGATAGACTTGACCCATAGACTTCTTTTTCAGGGACTGCATAGAGGAGCTCCATTTCATCTGGAGCTACAACTTTTGGGTATTATTCTTTTGTGTACATACATATGGGCATGGCGGGGTCTTGTCCCGCCTATATGATGTTACCTACTCTTCTTAGAGGCTCGTAGACAGTTCCTCATGGTTAGATGTCTTGCAGCGTTGTCGGCTCATATTTTGTATATTATTTTGATAGCCTCGTCGGTTTATGTATATGGATATGGGCATAGCTATTGATGATGTTATAAAGGTGTTGTTGCCCAATAAGCCTAGTACTATTGATGTATGTAATTTATGAGTAAGCCATGTGGCTCACCTAGATGGTATCAGAGCAGTTCTGCCCTATGGTGTGTCTACGAGCCATGTCCAGTAGATTCTTGTTTATGGCTGTGTTGCGCGCCACACTTATAAACAGGAGGCTGCTGGCATTTTAGGAATGAATGACCTTCTTTCTCCAGAAGATCATGTGATAGAGTCATGATATAAGGATTTCTCTTTCCCAAACTGTGTATAATGTATTTTAGAAATGCCTGTAAATAAAAAAGTTACGGCAACCCAAAAGGGCAAGACAGTGGCAGAAAAGCGGGCTCAAAGGGTACCGCCAATAGATATAGAGGAAGGTGAGTCCCCGAATGCAGCTCAATCACAGTCCTCCCACTCAGTGCCTACTTCTAAGGAGCATGAGGGAGCCTCAGCCCCAGCTCCAGCACCCCCAACTCCTCCACCGGACGATTCAGGCCAAGATGTGAAAGAGGCCATTCATTTACTTACTCAGTTGGTTGCCGCTCCGACTCAGCGGCAAGGTACAGGGAAAGGTGATAGGGCTGTTAGTGCAAGGGCCCGTGATTTTATTAGCTTGAACCCTAAAAAATTCTTCGGGTCAAAGCCAGATGAGGAACCTCAGAACTTTATTGATGAGATGTTGAGGACACTTCGGTTAATGCATGCTTCAGAAATTGAATCGGTAGAGTTAGCATCCTCTAGATTTCGGGATGTCGCGGTTCATTGGTATACAGTTTGGATGGCTTCACGGGTAGTCAATGCACCTCCCCCGGTATGGCAGGAATTTGTGGATGCCTTTCTTTGACATTACTTACCTCCAGAGGTTCGGCGAGCTAGAGCCGATAAGTTCTTGAATCTTAGGCAAGGAAGTATGAGTGCCTTAGAGTATAGTCTCTGCTTCAAGTCTTTTGCAAGGTATGCTCCGGCCATGGTAGTAGATATGGGTGATCGAGTGCACCGATTTGTTAGAGGCCTAGGGCCACATTTGATGGATTGGTGCTTGACTGCGTCCCTTCAGGACAACATGGATATTTCTCGCATTTAAGCCCATGCCCAGAATTTAGAGGAAAGCCAACAACAACAAAGAAGTGAGCGTGAGCATGACAGAGGGTATAGCAAGAAGGATTGATCTTCGGGTCCGACGAGTGAGTTTAGAGCCAAGCAAAGACAACAGTTTTCTAGGCATTCAGGCTATTCTATGACTAGTGCGCCTCAACGATTTACAGGCCAGAGATTTGATAGATCTACTTATTTCGGGCTGAGGCACAGTTTCAGGGCTACAGGTTCTCAGTTCAGAGGCGATTCGGGTCAGGCAAGGCCACCCGTGCCACGATGTTCCCAGTGTGAGAAGTTACATTAGGGCCAGTGTCCACTAGGTTCAGAGGTTTTCTATGCATGTGGTCGGACATGCCATATCATGCGTGATTACCCCTTAGTTAGTGGTAGGGGTAGAGTCCATCCTTGAGGATCGGCAGCCGGGTCTTCATCATCGATACGCCCTCCGAAGCAAGGTTCACAGGCACCGGTCAGCCATGGTAAAGGTAGAGGGAGAACTCCCAGTTCTAGTGGTCCTCAGCACCGTATTTATGCTTTTTCTGGATGCCAGGATCTTAAGTCTTCCCCCGATGTCGTCACAGGTATATTATCGGTATTTTTTCATGATGTATATGTTTTGATATATCTGGGATCCACGTTGTAATATGTTACTCAATATATTGCGGGTCGGTTTGGGGTAAAATCGCAGTCGATCAAATCTTTTGAGGTATCTACACCCGTTGGTGAACCGGTAATAGCTAGTCGAGTATATAGAAATTGCGTATTTGTGATTTGTGACCATCGTACTATGGTTGATTTACATGAGTTAAAAATGGTGGACTTTGATGTTATCATGGGCATAGATTGGTTGGCTTCTTGATATGCCAATGTTGATTGTATAATGAAAATGGTTCGCTTACAGTTTTCGGGAGAACCAGTTTTAGAATGGAAAGGAAATACTGCGTCCCTGAAAGGTAGGTTTATTTCCTATCTAAAGGCAAGGAAAATGATCCCAAAAGTTTTTATTTACCATCTAGTTCGGGTTCCAGATGTATAAGCTGAATCGCCAACTCTTTAGTTTGTTCCCGTGGTGAATGAGTTTCCGAATGTATTCCCGGAAGAGCTTCCAGGTCTCCCTCCCTAATGGGAGATTGATTTTACTATTGATGTGCTACCGGATGCAACACCCATATCAATTCGTCCTTACAGGATGGCTCTCGCGGAGTTAAAGGAGTTGAAGGAGTAATTGAAGGACTTGCTTGAAAAAGGTTTTATTAGGCCTAATGGAGAGCACCTGTGTAGTTTGTCCGAAAGAAAGATGGCTCCTTGCGAATGTGCATTAACTATCGGCAACTGAATAAAGTGACGATTAAGAACAAATATCCACTTCCAAGTATTGTCGACTTATTTGATCAATTACAAGGCGCCAAATGGTTTTCAAAGATAGATTTGAGATCCTGGTATCATCAAGTGCGAGTTAGGGAGAAAGATATTCCTAAGACAATCGTCAGAACCAGATATAGCCATTTTGAGTTTCGGGTAGTGTCGTTTGGGCTAACTAATGCACCGGCAGTATTTATGGATTTGATGAACAATGTGTTTAGGCCCTTCTTAGATTTATTTGTGATTGTGCTCATCGACGATATCTTGGTATATTATAGGTCCGAGGCCGAACATGTGGATGATTTGTGTACTATTCTTAGAGTTCTTTAAACTCGAGAGTTATTTGCCAAATTTTCTAAGTGTGAGTTTTGGTTGAACTCAGTGACCTTTTTAGGGCATATTATTTCAGCCGATGGTATTCGGGTAGATACCCAAAAGATTGAGGCCGTGAAGACTTGGCCAAGGCCCACAACCCCTACGGAGGTTCATAGTTTTCTGGGATTAACAGGCTATTACAGGAGATTTGTAGAAGGATTTTCTTCTATTTCTACACCACTCATGATGCTGACCCATAAATCAGCTAAATTTCAATGGATAGATGCTTGTGAACGTAGTTTCCAAGAGCTAAATGATAGGTTAACTTCTACCCCAGTCCTGACACTTCCAGAGGGATCGGAAGGTTATGTTGTCTATTTTGTTGCTTTAAGCATTGGGCTAGGTTGTGTGTTGATGCAACATGGTAAGGTGATTGCGTATGCGTCAAGGCAGCTATGGAAAGATGAGAAAAAATATCTGACCCATGATCTTGAATTTGCTGCAGTGATTCATGCATTGAAGATGTGGAGACATTATTTGTATGGCATCCACGCTGATATTTATACAGATAATAAGAGCTTTAAATATATCTTCAAGCAGAAAGAATTGAATTTATGGCAACGGCGCTGGTTGGAATTGTTGAAAGACTATAATGTTGACATCTTGTATCATCCCGGAAAAGCAAATGTTGTGGCTGATGCTCTTAGCCGTAGATCCATGGGAAGTTTATGCGATGTTCAGCCAGAGAAAGAGAGATAGCTCGTGAGCTCCAGCAGTTATCTAGCCTAGAAGTTTGAGTAGTGTACTTAGGCAGTATGGGAGCTATCATTCAAAATGTAGCCGTCTCGTCACTAGTAGTGGAAGTGAGAGAACGTCAATACGAAGATCCCATGCTAATTCATTATAGAAATACACTCCCTCAGAACTAGAAGTCATCATTTGAGATTTCTGGAGATGGAGTTCTCTAATGCCGAGGCAGGTTATGTGTTCCTGATGTTGCAGGATTACGGCACCAAATATTGAGAGAAGCCCATTGTTCCCGTTATTCCGTTCACCCTGGAGCAACGGAGATGTGTCATGATCATAAATCTATGTATTGGTGGAATGGGATGAAGAAAGATATAGCAAAATTTGTAGCTCAATGTCCCAACTGTCAGCAAGTGAAAATTGAGCACCAAAAGTCGGGCAGATTATTGCATGCTATAGATATTCCCACTTGGAAATGGGAAGTAATTAACATGGACTTCATTACAGGCTTACTCCGTTCTCGACGTAAGTAAGATTCTATATGGGTGATTGTGGATAGATTCACGAAGTCAGCTCATTTCTTACCGGTAAGAACTACATATATAGCACAAGATTATGCAAGGCTTTATGTTAAAGAGATAGTGTGGCTTCATGCTATTCCAGTATCTATTATCTCTGATAGAGGGACTCAGTTTACAGCCAATTTTTGAAAATCTTTCCAAAAAGGTTTGGGGACTCTGGTGAGTCTTAGCACAACATTTCACCCGCAGACGGCTGGACAAGCTGAATGTACCATTCAGACTCTTGAGGATATGCTACAGGCATGTGTATTTGATTTTGGAAGTAGTTGAGATGATCACTTACCACTTATTGAATTTGCTTATAGTAATAGTTATAATTTTACCATCCAAATGGCCCCGTATGAGGTTTTATATGGGCGAAAGTGTAGATCTCCAATTGGGTGGTTCGAAGTAGGAGAGACCAAATTGATAGGGCTAGACTTGGTCCAGCAATCTATAGAGAAAGTGAAGCATATACAGGATCGATTATTAACCGCTCAGGGTCGTCAGAAATCCTATGTAGAAAATCGTCGAAGAGACTTAGAGTTCCAAGTGAAAGATTGGGTATTCTAGAAGGTGTCACCAATGAAGGGCGTCATGAGATTTGGCAAAAAGGGCAAGCTTAGTCCCCGGTACATTGGACCTTATGAGATTGTACGCAAGGTAGGCCAAGTGGCTTATGAATTAAACCTACCAGCGGATTTGGAGTCATTCAATCCAGTTTTCCATATATCTTTGCTTCGTAAGTGCATTGGAGATCCTTCTAGAGTTGTACTGGTAGATGATGTTCTAGTCACTGAGCAGTTATCCTACGAAGAAGTTCCCATTGCCATTCTAGATAGGTAATACGGAGACTCAGAACAAAAGTTGTAGCTTCAGCTAAAGTCTTATGGAGAAATAATAACATAGAGGAAATTACATGGGAAACAGAAGGAGACATGAAGTTCAAGTACCCGCATTTATTTCAACTTTCAGAGGAGACTCAGGCAGAGACGCCACTACCCCCAGGTATGTGATGCTTTGTTCGATGTTTTCTTGGTCGTGTGTGGCCATGGTTGTTGATGTTGTTGTTCTAGCCCTGTGAGGAGATATATATTTTGAGTTGCTATGACGGGATGGTAGTGCCATATTACTTGGGAAGATCTGGCGAAATTTTTGTGGAATCCCTAAGAGTCTATCATTCGAGGATGAATGTTCCTAAGAGGGGAAGAATGTTACACCTCGTAGTTTCATCGGTTGAGATTCGTTGGGTGTAAGCTATCCTAATTGTTGAAACTGGAGTTACCTTCTAGGATATATAAGATTATATGTTCCCATATTATGGTTATAGGGGTTTAATCCCATGAAATAAGCTATGGAAGGATTTGAGAACAAGCAAATTAAGGAATGGAGTTTGTCGGAACTTTGGCAAAACTTGGCAAAATATTTGGACAGGATTTCGGTCAAAGTTGAGAGAGGTATATCTTCTAGAATATAAGGATTTTTAGTGTGTTTCTTTTATCCAAATTAAAGTTCATCGAGACTAGTTTCCAACGCAACAAACCGTTCGTCAATGTGACATCGGAGTAAAAGGTTATGGGTGTTATAAGACAGGCTGTCCGAGCAGAAAATTTTGACGGACCAGTTTGATGGCCGCAAAAAATTTTGACGGACCGCAAAAATTTATGCGGCCCAACCTTCCCAGTGTAAAACAGTCACAGTGCTCCTTGTTTGCTTGAGCAGTTCTACAGAGCATTTTTACGGCCCGTAGGAATTTTGACGGCCAGTCAAAGTGGGCGCAGGATTGCCCGACAGGATTTTAAGTTACGCTTTATATATTTCATTCCACTTCATTTGGGCATCTCATTTTCTCAAATCAGATCCAAGAGCTCTCCAAAAACCCTCTCTTTAACTCCATAAACTAATCCAAGATAAAATACAAGGGAGATTAAAGATCAAGAGGCAAGAATCAAGATATCCAGGTGTTAGAAGTCATGCTAGGGTTAGTAGACTTGAAGAATTCTTTGGATATTGAAGCTAGGGTTTTCATATACGTTGATAGCTTGCTCCAAAGCTCATTCTTATGCGATTAAAGGTTAGTTTTCATGCTTCTTACGTGTTATCAAGAATGTTTAGTTGTTGAACAACTTGGGTTTGGAGAAAGTAGAAGATGAGTTCTAAATGTAGTTTTTATGATGTTTTTGAGTAGTAAGCTAACTTTAGTTATGATTCTTAGTATGATATCGATATAATCATGCTATAGAAGGCAATAATGATGATGAGAAAGCGTTCTATGAAAAATATGCAAAGGGTTGGTGTGAAGTTGTTAGTGTAAGTTGAATGTGAGAATGAATATGCAAGACTTAATGGAATGTGACTACGTGATTATCGAATTGTAGATGTTATTATGGTTATTTGGGAGTTGTTTTGTAATATTGTGGAAGTTAATGAAATAGGGGAAATGCTGCCCAATTTTCATTAACTCATGAATTGTTATAGTTTGGATTTAAGAGTATCTTTAAGGCTTAACCAAGGTATGAATCCTTTTAAATGTAGCTTTTCCAAGCTTTGACGGTGAACATTAAGTAGTTAAGAAGACAACGAGGTAAATCTCATGATACTATTGGTCCCATCCTATGATAGTTGATTCTCTAAGGAAGGATATAATGAAAATAACGATGACGGTGATAGTGTTGACAACGTGTATATGCTTATATGTATATATATATATATATATATATTTATATATTAAAGAATGACTACTAAGAACACCGAGCTTATATGGCCGGGTATGATAGCTATCGCGCGCGCACCACTACAGGTGGGTACGGATGACACTGAGCCCTGGTAGGGCCAAGTATGTATAACACCTAACCTTATCATGGTCGGGTATGATACTACCACAAGTATAAATGTATGAAATGGAAGGTTCCCATTAGAAAGGGGATAAGTAAATGCGATGAACAACACTAGGGTATAAATGGCTTTATTATATCATGACCTCTCCATCTTATGTTATTTCTTACGTTTCTATTATGATGTTGATCATGCTTTACATACTCAGTACATTATTCTTACTGACGTCCTTTTGTTTGTGGACGTGTGTCATGCCCGCAGGTGGACAGGGAGATAGACTTGACCCATAGACTGCTTATTCAGGGGCTGCATGGAGGAGCTCCATTTAATCCGGAGCTACAGCTTTTGGGTATTATTCTTTTGTGTACATACATATGTGCATGGCGGGGTCCTGTCCCACCAATATGATATTACCTAATCTTCTTAGAAGCTCGTAGACAGTTGTGCATGGTTAGATGTCATGCAGCCTTGTCGGCTCATATTTTGTATATTATTTTGATAGCCTCGTCGGCTTATGTATATGGATATGGGCATAGTTGTTGATAATGTTATAAAGGTTTTGGTTCCCAATGAGGCTAGTACTATTGATGTATGTAATTTATGAGTAAGTCATGTGGTTCAACTAGATGTAAATGTGAATGTACGATAGGAGGCACCCGGGTGGGTTAGCACCTGGTGCCCGTCATGGCCCTCCGGTCGGGTCGTGACACAATGTACCACTCATTCCGGACTCACTCCTCGGACCTGACATAAACCTCCGCTCAAGAAAGAACCTCGAACGCGGGCCTTATCAATGTGTTATAGCCCGTACTTTGTACGCTCGGATACTCCAAGGTAGTTGTGGTAAGTTAAGGGAATGACCATCCTCCAAAACTATTTTAATGTAGAAGTGGGTCATGAACATTATTTATGAATATTATTAGTATGGAAATATTGAGAAAGGTTAAGCGTAAAAAGGGAAATTCACAAAATGGCTCATGGTAATATTGCGGAAGTCTAGGGGCAAAATAGGAATTTCACAAAATTCAAGAAGGTTCTTGAGAGAGGCCATGTTGGCCCGTGTGACATATAGGTATATGTCCACATTTTATTTAATGTGGATATGGACCAAAGTGTATATAATAAGACAAGTGGCCACATTTGGTTATTATAAGAAAATTGGTCTTCTTTGACTAATTTAAGAAATTTCAAGAAAAAAGGAAGAAAACTCTAGAAAAAGAAAGAAGGGGAGGCATGTGGCCATTTCATATTTAACGGAGGGAAAGTATATATATGGAGAAAGATGACTAATTCATCATTTTAAATCAAGAAGCTTGTAGAAAAAAAGAAGAAGAAGAGAGGAGAGACAGGGCCATATTCGGCCAAGGCAAGAAAAAAAATAGAGCCTTCAACTTTAATTCCAAAAATATTTTCTCTAAGTATCCCCACTAATTTGAAGGTCCTCTATAACGTGGTGTAGTTGTTGGAGCAAGAAAATCATTCATTCTTGCAATTACAAGTCTAGCCGAAAAGAAGATGAGTGGAAAGGAAGGTATGTGTTAAATCCTCTTTTACATATGTTATAGATGATTTATGTATGTTGAAGTATATAGAAATCGATGGAATTCATGGCATATATATGTGTTGGTGTTGTAGCCGAATGGAATGGTGTTGTGTAGAAAGAATGAATTAATTTTACTTAGTCTTTTGGTTGTTGTAATATATAGAAATGGACAAAAATGCATGAAAACATGTATGATGTTATTGTGGCCGAATAGGGGTTGGTTTGGAAAGTTATGGTGAATTGATTCTATGTGATATTTTAGTTGTTATTGTTGTGGAATCCATAAGAAAATAAAGGTTTAATGACTTGGAAATGAAGTTGTAATCGTTATAGGATTGTTTAAGAAAGTTAATGCGACACTAGCTTGGATTCTTACATTGCATGAATGATCTTATTAATGCATGGTTGTCGATATGGTTTATGAATCTAGAATGAGAAAAATGTGTGGTTAATACTTTTGTTGAAGTTGGAGGATTCGGGTAGCATTGGATCATTATGAATATTGTAGTATTGTTAGAATAATTGTTGGTATTGTTGTTGATAATGTGGCCGAGTTCCATTTCGGGTTTGTTGTTGAATTGGCCAAGTTAGATTCTCGGGGATAGTGTATTTACAGGGGAGGTGCTGCCGAAATTTCGGCAGATCATAAGTGAATTTATTTGAAGAATTAAGACAAGTATATGGTGATGAATCTAATGATTGCGTTAACCTTCTTGAATGTAGAATAGCGGTAGCGAGCTTGGACAATTAAGTGTAGCTAATAGCGCGCGGAACAGGTATGTTCAGGCTTGTCCCTTTCTTTCAAAGGCATGATCCAGATGTTATGATTTCATAAGTATTTCCATATTTTCCTTGCTTTCAAAAGTTAGATGTTTATGACTCTAAGGTATGATTCTCTTCCGATAACCCATAAACGTTTTCCAAATTGTCTATATTTTTCCAAAACAAAGGTTGATGATTTTGTAAACTTTTATGACTACAACGACGGACATGTTTTTGTAATGAAAACGATGTTGTCAAAAATGAGAATATGTCCATGATGATTACGATAAGGATGGGTTTCATGTTTGAAAGTCTCAAGTTATGGATTCAATATGAATATGAGAACATCGAGCTAGTTCTTGATCCTCAATTCTATTCCTTGATTATGACTCTATTTTCTAAAGACTCCAAAGTATATGAATTGACGTCTTATGAGGTTTATGATCTTATTCTATGTTTGCTCTTAATGCTATCCTTCGTTGATAGTCTCGCCTTATAATTAACATTCCTTCACGGTGAGACAGAGCGACCCTGGTTATTCCATAATGTAATCGAAGGTTACCGACCTTACGCCACTCCGATAGATACATGACTTTCTTTGGGATCTCATGCATGTTGTTATATGTATATGTATATGGGGAATATGGGGAAAAGGGATATATGTATATGTATATGGGGGGGGGGGGGGGGGGGAGATATGTTGCGCTATAAGACGCATTGCCACCTGGTCAGCTGGCGTATTCATCCCGGACACGGGATATATGGGAGAGCCGACGTATTTCGGCGCTATGTGGGTGAGCTGACGTTGTTCGGCGCTATGACATGTTCTATTTTCTATATATGAAAAAGAAATGTTTTCAAAGGAAAGATAAGCATGCATGGCATCCGCCCTAAGGGGCACTCATATGTACAGGTTACTCTTTTACCTCATGATATGTTCTATATTTCCATCCTGTTATTATTCATATTTATATTCCTTACTATGTTACTATTCATGCCTTACATACTCAGTACATTGATCGTACTGACCCCTTTTCTTTGGGAGCTGCGTTTCATGCCACGCAGGTACACCCAGATGAGCAAAAGCTATTGTAGAAGATGTTCCAGCGAAGTTGGCGAGCTCCATTTGGCCCTGGAGTGTAGCCGAGTCAGCATACAATGCTATGATATCTTGTTCGAAGTTAGAGACTTTGCAGACAGAGTTGTGGTTATTGGTTGTCAGTTCATTAAGCGGCTCCACCAGCCGATGTGTCATTCGTGTTATAATATAAGTTTCATATGATTACAGATTTTGTTTGAATTGAGTACAAAGAAAAGAAAAATTCTAAAAGCTTTACTATGTTTTGCACTCCTTATTGGTGTAAGAGTTTAAAGAGGCTAAGTATAAGAGTCAGCGGGTTCGCTCGGCTCCGAATATGGGGTCGGGTGCCCATCACACCCTAGTAAGGTTGGGGTGTGACACAATGTGACTCTCATTTTCAGAACTAACCTCGGACCACGAACCCATAATCTAGGTCACATTTGTGCCTTTCCATATCCATTTACATGATAGTAATTCTTACCTTCTCATTATCAGTGCTAAAATCATTATTTCATATCACAATTACACCGAGAAGGTCATATTAACTTCTCATCACAACAATATCAACTGTAGATTCAACACGCATGAACAGGGCATGAAGCCCACACAGTCACTCAATTAATCTCATATAGGAGTTCTAACACCCAATATCATTCATGAAGGTTAAACATGCTTCCGCCTATAGAATTTACAATGCATACAATCAACTAATCAAAGTATAACTCAAATAGATCATAACCTACCACAAACGTAGAACTGGAACAACGCAAGTCACTCCGCTACAGTTTTTCCCTTCCTCAAAACCTCGGAACGCTCAAAGTTTAGAAATAGTAGGCCCAATGAGTCACAATTACCAATTAAAGATTACCCTTCCCTTTACCCCCATTCCAATGGGTGAATGATTTCCTAGGTGTAAAGCAACCTATCAAGGTCCTTAGTAATCATTAATCCTCAAATTATAATAATATTATATTAACATTCCCACTAAAAGCATTTTTCATGGTCAAGTTACCATTTTTATAGAACCCTAGGTCTCACTTCACTTAGTTTATGGCTCTAAGGACTCAATTCATGATTAAGAGAAGTTAACCCAAACCATTAGATGATAAATAAGTGGTAACCACAAAACCCCAACAAGTTTAGAAGGTTTATTAATTCTAGGGTTACTATTAAAAATTTCACCATGGAAGACCCATAAAAGGGATGACAATCATGAAGGCGAAACAAAATGATAGAAAGGGATAGATGAGACTTACCTCCCAAGAGTTTCTTGCCCTAGCTTGGAATTTCACCCTAGGTGCTTGTGGGGAATTGTGTTGGTGTATTGTGAATAAAGAATATGAGACTAAGTGTTTAAAACACGGGTTACTATTTTTCATCGACCGCTACAGCGATCGTTGTAGTGGTCCCGCTATAGATGTCAAGTGACCGCTATAGCGGACCTAGAGAAATCCGCTCACCGCTATGGCAGTCTATCCACCGCTAAGGCAGTATCGCCGTTGCGGGACATCGCCCACTACAGCAGCCACAGGGAAAATGGCTGGCCGCTGGCAGCAGTACCACCACAGCGGTACTCCCACCGCCATAGCGGTGTCTTTTGGGCAGTGAGCTAGACTTTTTGGCTAGTCTTCCCCCTTTTCACTCAACATTTCATCTGAGGCCTCACAAACACAAACAAAACATGCACATTGACATAAAAACATCATACAAATCCACCCATGGCCTCGGAATTCCCAACAGAGTTCTAATTTCCTACATCACCCCCCAACGGACTCAATCAAAATTAAACAACAATCACAAGAAAGTCAAGATGCAGCTCTTAAGCTTACAAAATTGAGTTCTACTAGCTCGTTCTACCCTTGGATAGGCTCTATTTGGTGGTGTAACACCCCGTACCTTTAACCTAAGCTTTGACCATGATCCTAGACTTAGAAAACCAGATAACGAATGTGGGAATTGGAAATTTCCTCTTCAGTTGTAAGATGGTGGTTTACGCCCATGAACAGTTACCGTATTTCAGTTTACGGCCCGTAAATCAAATCGTAAACTGGTGGTTGAATGTCATATGGTTAAATACGGACCGTATTTCACAATACGGCCCGTATTTCAAATCGTAAACTGAAACCAAGGATTTCTGAGCATTCTGGATTTGGCAATTTGATGTCAAATGATTAAATACGGACCGTATTTCCAAATACGGACCGTATTTTAAAATGTATTTGGAATTTGGGAAAACTTCCTTCATGAAAGTTGTAGAGATTTGAAATACCTTTCCAACAGTATATTACGGGGGTCAAACGGACATCTGTGCAAAGAGTTATGGTCATTTTACCGAAGAGAGGCAGTGTTGTCCGTATTTCAAAATACGGCCAGTATTTAAAAATACGGCCCGTATTTTGAAATACGGCCAGTATTTAACTGGGCCGAAAAATGAATTTTTGCAGAACAGTATATATTCGTCCATATCAGTTCAAATCATTAGTTTTCATTCCTTCAAGCCCTAGAACGACTTCCTACCCTCTTGCATCATCAAGAACACCAAGGTAAGCCTACTCTAATTATTCCAAATCAATTCTAATACCTATCCTTGTAATCTAAACAAGAAATTATCATTCCTAAACTAGGGTTTTCAAGAAAACCCATCTCAAGGTTCAAGAATTCAAGATTTTGGAAATCTTCTTCAAAGCTCAAGTCTTTAATTCAAGTTTTTGAACAATTAAGGTATGTAGAACTTCCATCCACATGTGGGAATCTCTACGTTCTTCCCCACGCTCCGTTTCTTGATATCCATGAAGTTCAAACCCTAGGGCATTAAACCCAACATATTGGTAGCCCGTATTTATGTATTTATGTACATGAATTTCGTATCTATATTCGTTATTGTATTCCTAATCTTCCATTACGGTTATTAGGAACCCTAGCTTAATCCATGAATCATGAATTCTTCCTCATGTATTCTCATTATGTTTATATGAAACTTTATGATTTTACGTACCAAGTTACAAGCATGTTTTCAAGTCAATTATATATATATATATATATAATTATGAACTATTGTTATTACTCATGAATCAAGAACATGTTTGCAAAACTATGACAAGTTATCTCATGAAATCATATTACAAGATATTTCATGAAACCATGTTTACAAGTTATTTCATGAAATCATGATTACAAGTTATTTACAAGTTATTTCACGAAAATCATGGGCTTCTTAGCCAACTATATCATGTTCATGTTTTTCGGAATTGCTTAGTTAACCGAGAAGGCTCAGATAGCCTGAAACTACGTTGCCACCGTAGGATAAGGGTTGTCCTCAAGGAGGCAACACCTTCATTATGCAGTTTGGATCCTTACATGCTTATTATTACTTAAATCTCATATCCCTAGCAAGGTTGTGAGTGTTCTGCTGGTAGGACGCAAGTACCAGACCATGTTGTCGGTTATACTATAGCATTCCCCACGTTACAAGCAGTTTTACATACATGTAATTCCATTGATTTACTGTTTTCAGACTTTACTCACGTTTTATGCTCATGTCCAAGTTACATTCAGTTTCAGTTCATGTCCTATACCTATACTGTGCCATGTTTTTCATTTCAGCAGGGTTTATATACTAGTACAATTCACCATGTACTAACGTCCCTTTTGCCCGGGGCCTGCACTTCACGGTGCAGATACCGGTTTTCAGGAGCATACACCTGCGCAATAGGATCACTTCAGTTATCAGCTTATTGGTGAGCCCCACTCCTCTCGGGGTTCAACATGGAGTCTGCATTAGTATTCAGTTTATGGTAGTCCAGGGCCATGTCCTGATAGTTAGTATACAGACATGTTTTAGAGGTTTCATAGACAGATGTTAGTTCACAGAGTCAGTTGTGCTTTCATGTTTGCAGACTATTATGTTTTCATGATATTTCATACTATGAGAAAATTTCAAGACTTTATTCCGCAAATTACATTTTCTTGATTCATTTAAATTGCATCATATAGATTATGTTGTTTTGATGCCCATGTTGACAAGCAAGCCATGAGATTCGCTCGGACACATGCAACCAAGGCCCAAGTGCCGTGTTACTCCCAGGCCATGGTTCGGGGCGTGACAAAGCTTTGTATCATAACCCTAGGTTCAAGTGTCTTAGGGAGTCTATGAAACCGTGTCCAGTGGGGTCACTTTTATATGTGTGTGGCGCCCACACATATAAACAGTTGACTACCAAGACATTTAAGATTGTCTCACTTCTTTCAACTCTAGATCGTGCAATAGAGCTGTGTTCTCAGAAATCACTCCAACTCATGTTTGTTTCCCATTCTACCGAATACGCCTAGTCTCAATGGATGTGGAAGATGTAAAGCTAGTCGTTATCGATGTGTTTCTCTCCGATAGAGGCATCCGGAAA
This sequence comes from Lycium barbarum, assembly GCF_019175385.1. Lineage (NCBI taxonomy): Eukaryota > Viridiplantae > Streptophyta > Magnoliopsida > Solanales > Solanaceae > Lycium > Lycium barbarum. Next base: position 102,507,529 of record NC_083341.1, on the reverse strand, counting down.
TATTCTAACTCGTGTCATGAAGCTTAGAGCAGTAAGTAACATTCTCTTTCCATCGAATTCTAAATGTATCGAATGCGTAAGCGGCGAGAAGGAAAATTCGAGACCCAAGACTTACCAAATAGTGCATGGTGTGTTTATCAGGTGATAATACCCTTTTAAAAACAAGTTTCGGCATGGCAGTATACATCGGTTATAAACCTTACAGAATAAGTTTATTTGGATTATCTAACCATGGTGCTACCATATAAGGGTGAAGGTTCATATTTAAGACCCCATGAGGTAGGATGTTATGAAGTTAACCGCAGCAGGCATAAATTGTCCACAGTAGTTTTAAGTAGGAAATAGCCTAAGAGCTAATTACCTGTAATACTAGAAAGTATCGACTTTTTTTTTTTAGGATATATATATATTTTTGTCATATGATCTATGCACATGACTAAGAAGGGACTGATTCGATAAGAAAACCACGAGCAGACGATATAAATTTTTGTAGGGTTAGTTTTAAATTATTTCAGCTTATTTAGATCAGACCTAGAGAGTATGACGTTAGTAAGCTACTAAAAGAAGCAGATATTACTACGAGATAAAAGATATGACAATTCTCTCTTAGGTTATGTGATTAAGTATTTATCCCTGATGTGTATAGAATGATATAATTTTGAAAGTGTATAGGGAGTTTGGGGTTAGTTGTTCCAATTCCTTATTTGAGACATATGAAATTTTCCCTAAGTGTGATCCATGTCTACAGTTCAGAAAGATAGTATACGACCTCAGAATAGAGTCAGATAAAGAGGAAAAGTTAGAAATACCCTTATGCTTCACTTTAGTACTCAGAGAAGAATTAGAGATTGTGATGTTAGTAAGTGGTTAACAGAAGCATAGTAAGTAAGTTTGAATAGATACAGTGAATTAGAAATTTTTAGCAAAGTTAGTAGAAGTACGATTTGAGTTACTTAGTCAAGTTAGCACTACTAAGTGGGTAACTGTCTGAATACACCGAAGGCATGTTAGAACCCAAAGGGTTTAAGCTAAATTTGAGGTATAGAAATTGGTGAAAGAAAAAGGAAACCATCTAAGAAGTAAGAGAGCAAGCTACAGAAAAAGAGCCTTTAAGAGTTATCAGAAAAGAGTTTTCCCCAAAGACTGACACAGCTAGCATGCCAGTTATGTACATTAGAAACCCGTTTATTTAAGTAATCCAGTTTTCCCAGTAACTAAGACTTGCTTGAAGTAAGCAGAAAAAATGAGTCGTCAGTATTTTAGAGGAAATTAGTAGAGCCACTAGATGACCACTTATCGCTAACTCGAGAGATCCATAGGCTTTAAATGTCAGATTTTGAACTAAGGGGGAGATCATGCAATAAGGTGCCGATATAGATTATGTGTTTCGTAAGTTGATACGTGGTAAGGAGATTATGTCAGAGGATCACAGTTTCATATAGCCAAGATAAGGTGCGTAGAATGTGATTTTTATCATGCTGTTGAGATCAAATACTAGGTACTTATGTCATGAGATAAAGTTCTAGATCGAATAGCGGGTTTTAAGGGCATAACGGTTCCAATTTCAGAGTAATTCATGTACTATGTGGTACTAATGCCCAAACGTACTCTACTTGTGCCTTTCGTACCCATATCATGCCCATGTTAGAGCTTTACACTCCACATTTAAGATGCAAGAATTAAGACTTCATACGATAGTAAGCTATGCAAGGGAATGTCCTTTCATGTTTCGTACATCAGGTGTGCTCGTGTCTAAAGTTTAAAAAAAAAAAAATCGCATTCAGGTCTCACGTATCTGTCATGCTTTTATACTCATGTCCATTTTCTAGCATCTAAGTGCTTTTCAAATCTATTGATGATCTTGACCCCTATGATTATGTTATCCATGATACCACATACTCGTGCCCCAATTCATTTCGCTATGCATTCCATTTATAACGGTATTGTAACAATGATTTTGTGAGATAATAATGAAGGTGAACCAAGATGGATGTCCTACCCATGCTTCTATGTAATTCATGCTTATGTTCCTTTAGCTAATGTTTTACGATCATGATGACATGATTCCTTTTTTCCTTTTGCTAAGTATCTAGGTCTCGTTATGTTCAAGGTGACTTTCTATCCATGTCTTAGATGCTCGAGGAACGAGTTATACATGCCTATAATCCATTCTTTCATGTGCCTTATTTATAACACGGGCGTTTACTCACCGTGATAAGAGTAAGCTATGTTGAACCATGTCCTATTTTTTTCGGTATATCTAAATTCTAAAGGTAATGTTTTATCCATGCCTTAGTCTTTGAGTACCCAAGAGTTATCCTACAACTTGTGCTCTATGCAAGTCAGACTAACGCCTTAGTCTTACTTCAATACTCATGAACTCAAGTCCATACGCCATGGTATGTAGGTACTCATATAAACGCCATATTTTTCATGGTCCCATGCCCCATGTAATCATATTCACGTTTCATGCCATATGAATCACGTTCCCATATACGCATGTTCCATGTTACGTCCTCCATGTATAATGTACCATGCCATGTCTGTTCTCTAGAGCAAAGTATCTCATGTGAATAGTACCAATAATTCTTTTTCTCTCAGTCCTCTATAATTCGCTCATGAGAATGAGCAAGATGAGCTAAGGAATTCATAATCATGATTAACAGCTAACAAGATAAGCAAAAGTAAGATGCATTCCTATATTCAAATAGATAACTTTTCATATAACCTGTGGTACTTATCTCAAGAGTATGCTACTCAGATTCGACGTATTCATGTCATGCCTATGCTAGAGATTTATGAATACCTATGTTAGGATCATATTCTTGTTATACGATTCAAGTCTGTTGCATTCGCATCGAGTTGCGCTTACATTCAAAGCCTAAGTCATACTCCTATCTCATATTACCATGGTGACATACGAATGTCTGTGATTAAATCTCTAAGTATCCAAATCCTACACGCGCTTAGTATTCAACCCCCGTGTTGTAACAATCGTGTTTTCGATAATCAGTAAATCAATGGAAATATCCATTTTCACACGTATTCGTATCTCATGACAGTTTAGCACTCATGTATTCATGTCAACCAGTTTCATGTATTTATGTCCCATGTCATGCGTCTCATCCCAGGTAATCATGTCATGTTCGTGCCTATTTCCAGTACTCATGTCATTCGTGCCTACACATTTCTTCCAAACCCCATGTCTAGTAATCATGTAATGATTCAGCCAATATCCGTGTGTTCAAGCCAGCTCAATATTTATGTTTTATACATTCAAGATTCAGTAATCACGTTATGTCACATCATGCATAATAAGATGTTATGTGGGTTGTGTGTTTGTACTTTAGTTAGTTGGCAGGCGTTTGAGAAATGTCGTGAGGGCCAAATTATGAACGAAGTCCTGCTATAAATCTTGTAGATTCCAGGGTTTGTAGCGATTCTTAACCACTAGTCACAAATCGAGGACAAATGTTTCTTGATTCTCATTCATGTAGGTGCCACTCAATTTCATGTTGCCCATGTACATGTTTCCATGTAAGCACGTATTCAGTTCTCATGATCCATGACCATGTTCTCATGTAACCACGTCAAGCTCTTATGTTTTACGTCATGTTTCTTTCATGTTCATGAATTCAAGCCATGTCCAGCCATGTTCTTAACCATGACCCATCATTCGAGGACGAATGATCCCAAGGGGGAGATATTGTAACACCCCGTACCTTTAACCTAAGATTTGACCATGATCCTAGACTTAGAAAACCAGATAAAGAATGTGGGAATTGGAAATTTCCTCTTCAGCTATAAGATGGTGGTTTACGCCCATGAACAGTTACCGTATTTCAGTTTACGGGCCGTAAATCAAATCGTAAACTGGTAGTTGAATGTCATATGGTTAAATACGGACCGTATTTCACAATACGGCCCGTATTTCAAATCGTAAACTGAAACCAAGGATTTCTGAGCATTCTGGAATTTGGCAATTTGATGTCAAATGGTTAAATACGGACCGTATTTCAATATACGGCCCATATTTCAGAATGTATTTGGCATTTGGGAAAACGTCCTTCATGAAAGTTGTAGAGCTTTGAAATACCTTTCCAACGGTATATTATGGGGGTCAAACGGAAATTTGTCCAAAGAGTTATGGCCATTTTACTGAAGAGTGGCAGTGCTATCCGTATTTCAAAATACGGCCAGTATTTCAAAATACGGCCCGTATTTTGAAATACGGCCAGTATTTAACTGGGCCGAAAAATGAATTTTTCCAGAACAGTATATATTCGTCCATATCAGTTCAAATCATTATTTTTCATTCCTTCAAGCCCTAGAACGACTTCCTACCCTCTTGCATCATCAAGAACACCAAGGTAAGCCTACTCTAATTATTCCAAATCAATTCTAATACCTATCCTTGTAATCTAAACAAGAAATTATCATTCCTAAACTAGGGTTTTCAAGAAAACCCATCTCAAGGTTCAAGAATTCAAGATTTTGGAAATCTTCTTCAAAGCTCAAGTCTTTAATTCAAGTTTTGGAGCAATTAAGGTATGTAGAACTTCCATCCACATGTGGGAATCTCTACGTTCTTCCCCACGCTCCGTTTCTTGATATCCATGAAGTTCAAACCCTAGGGCATTAAACCCAACATATTGGTAGCCCGTATTTATGTATTTATGTACATGAATTTCGTATCTATATTCGTTATTGTATTCCTAATCTTCTATTACGGTTATTAGGAACCCTAGCTTAATCCATGAATCATGAATTCTTCCTCATGTATTCTCATTATGTTTATATGAAACTTTATGATTTTACGTAGCAAGTTACAAGCATGTTTTCAAGTCAATTATATATATATAATTATGAACTATTGTTATTACTCATGAATCAAGAACATGTTTCCAAAACTATGACAAGTTATCTCATGAAACCATATTACAAGATATTTCATGAAACCATGTTTACAAGTTATTTCATGAAATCATGATTACAAGTTATTTACAAGTTATTTCACGAAAATCATGGACTTCTTAACCAACTATATCATGTTCATATTTTTGGGAATTGCTTAGTTAACCGAGAAGGCTCAGATAGCCTGAAACTACGTTGCCACCGTAGGATAAGGGTTGTCAGCAAGGAGGCAACACCTTCATTATGCAGTTTGGATCCTTACATGCTTATTATTACTTAAATCTCATATCCCAAGCAAGGTTGTGAGTGTTCTGCTGGTAGGACGCAAGTACCAGACCATGTTGTCGGTTATACTATAGCATTCCCCACGTTACAAGCAGTTTTACATACATGTATTTCCATTGATTTACTGTTTTCAGACTTTACTCACGTTTTATGCTCATGTCCAAGTTACATTCAGTTTCAGTTCATGTCCTATACCTATACTGTGCCATGTTCTTCATTTCAGCAGGTTTTACATACTAGTACTATTCACCATGTACTAACGTCCCTTTTGCCCGGGGCCTGCACTTCACGGTGTAGATACCGGTTTTCAGGAGCATACACCTGCGCAATAGGATCACTTCAGTTATCAGCTTATTGGTGAGCCTCACTCCTCTCGGGGTTCAACATGGAGTCTGCATTAGTTTTCAGTTTATGGTAGTCCAGGGCCATGTCCTGATAGTTAGTATTCAGACATGTTTTAGAGGTTTCATAGACAGATGTTAGTTCACACAGTCAGTTGTGCTTTCATGTTTGCAGACTATTATGTTTTCAAGATATTTCATGCTATGAGAAAATTTCAAGACTTTATTCCGCAAATTACATTTTCTTGATTCATTTAAATTGCATCATATAGATTTTGTTGTTTTGATGCCCATGTTGACAAGCAAGCCATGAGGTTCGCTCGGACACATGCAAGCAAGGCCCGAGTGTCGTGTTACTCCCAGGCCGTGGTTCGGGGCGTGACAGGTGGGGTGTTCCTACATTTCCCATAACAATATGAAGGGTCGTTACAGGTCGTGGCAAAAGCAGTGCAAGATCTTGGAGACTTAGAAGGCCTTATGAGACCTTTTTGTAAAAGGGAAGAAATTTCTTTTTAACATAATTTCAAATATTCATAATTCATTTGTCATGGTCTTGCTTTAGTAGGGATATTTCCCTCTTGAAAATTATCTTCATATGGAAGAGTAACCACATGCTTCTTTCTATTCCAAAAAGCGTTGGGGTGTTCACTACAAATTTGTAATGAAAACTGGTTTTTTATAAAATCAATTTTCTTTTGTAATTTAGGATTTTGTAAAATCTCATCAATATTTAGATTATAGATTTCTTGTTTGAGAAAATTGACTTGTTAATGCTTATTCATCAACCTATCCTTTATTTCATTTATAATTCTCGAAAAAGGTTCAGTTATAAACTGAAATTCGACTGCTTTCCCTTTAAACGCTCCTATAATACCTTTATTATCCCATCTTTGAATTGGAAATATTTTTTTGAAAAAATGGGGTTCCTAAAATAATTTGGTTAGAAATGTCTTTTACCAGTACAAAACTTTCTAGCATACAAACCTTTTCCTGGCAAATATAAGGTTTTCGTAATTTAAAAGTAATTTCCATTTTCTGCCCATTAGCAGATCTAAGACTATGGGTAGTTTTATGAAAATATTTTGATGGAATTAATCCTTCTTGCATACAGTTTAACTCAGCTCCACTATCAACTAAAGCAGTAAATTCCTTTTTAAAATTATAATCAATTAAAAGAGTAATTTTGATTAAAAAAAAAACCTTTGAGAGGTAATAATCTCTAGCGTTTTGAGAAATTCTCCATGTTCCCTATTACTTGTACCTCCTTCCATAGATGTATTTTCTATGGTAGTATCTTGAAGTACTGGAGTTTCTATGACTTATCAAACATTTTTCAGGTAGATGGTCTGATAATAGTGAAACAATAAGGACTATGCTTCAAAAGTTGAGATGTAAACCCTTACCTCATTTAGGTGGTATAAGGATGTATTGCTTAGTAGGGTCGTGGAGTTACCTAATTGTAATAACACCCATTGGAAGTCCAAATTTCTGGATGGACTACCTGCCCTTTTTGCAGAAAGAGTTAGGAAAGGAGAAGCTAGCATCAATTATGATGACTATACTTATGGCAAGTTAATAGGTATTTGTGTTCAAGAAGGTTTAGCCTTATGCAATAAGATTAAAATAAATCAGCAGATTAAGAGACAGCGTCGAAATGAAAGACAACAATTAGGAGAATTTTGTGGACAATTTGGTATGGATATTCCAAAAATCAAAGTGCCTCATAGGCATAAAAAAAAGAAGAAAGAACTCCAGACTTGGAAAGAAAAACGCTTGCAAAAGAAAGCAAGAAGAAAAAAGGAATTACGAAAATGAAAGGATTTTGTTAAATCAAAAAATCGTAAGGCTTGTTATAAGTGTGGCAGAGTCGATCATTATTACAAAGAGTGTAAAGTTAAGGAAAAAATTAAGAGCCTTAACATTGATGACGATTTGTAGGAATCATTATTCAAGTTATTACTAAATTCAGAACCAGAGGATTCAGGTTTTGATTCAGATGAATTAGAGGACTCTACTTCAAATGAAGATCTTAGGGTTCTTGAGAATGAAAGTTATACTTCTTCGGATTCATATGAGGAATGTGCACGGTGTTAAATAGGATGGCCTTGTACTAGTAAAGGCAACAAAGAGGAAGATGAATTTTATAATATATTTTCTCAGTTCAAAGAACTGAGTATCAATGTTTTAGATGGAAATAACCTAGTTGATTTATTAAAGATTATCAAGGATCCAGAGCTCAGGTATCAAATTATTGATAAATTTGGTCAAATACCTAAAATTCAAGGTGAGGCACAAATTCGAGAGTTATCAGGTCCATACACCATGTCTGAAGTTAAAAGACTTCTTGGACAAAGGAGAAATATTATAAGTACTCCTACCACGACACAAGCTATGGAAAAAGAGATTGATAATCTCAAAAAGGAAATCTTAGCCTTCAAAAAACATAATATTATTATAGATGAAATGATTTCTAGAATTGAGGGTAAAGGAAACAAGTCATAGAAACCCTATTACTTCAAGATACTACCATAGAAAATACATTTATGGAAGGAGGTACAAGTAATAGGGAACATCGAGAATTTCTCAAAACGCTAGAGATTATTACCTCTCAAAAGTTTTTTTTTATCAAAATTACTCTTTTAATTGATTATTATTTTAAAAAGGAATTTACTGCTCAAGTTGATAGTGGAGCTGATTTAAACTGTACTCAAGAAGGATTAATTCCTTCAAAATATTTTCCTAAAACTACCAATTGTCTTAGATCTGCTAATGGGCAGAAAATGGGAATTACTTTTAAATTACCAAAAGCTTATATTTGCCAGGAAAAGGTTTGTATACCAGAAAGTTTTGTATTGGTAAAAGACATTTCCAACAAAATTATTTTGGGAACCCCATTTTTTCAAAAAAAAAAAAAAGAACTCCTATTCAAACATGGGATAATAAAGGAATTATAGGAACCTTTGAAGGAAAACCCATTGAATTTCAGTTTATAACTTAACCCTTTTCAAGAATTTTAAATGAAATAAAGGACATGTTGATGAATAAGCAAACAAGTCAATTAACAAGAAATCTATGGTATAAATATTGACGAGATTTTACAAAATCCTAAATTACAATAGAAAATTGATTTTATAAAAAACTAGTTTTCATTACAAATTTGTAGTGAACACCCCAATGCTTTTTGGAATAGGAAGAAGCATGTGGTTACTCTTCCATATGAAGATAATTTTTAGGAGGGAAATATCCCTACTAAAGCAAGACCATGTCAAATGAATTCTGAATATTTGGAATTATGTAAAAAAGAAATTTCTTCCGTTTTACAAAAAGGTCTCATATGGCCTTCTAAGTCTCCATGGTCCTGCACTGTTTTTTATGTTAATAAACATGCTGAACAGGAATGAGGAGTTCCTAGATTGGTTATTAATTATAAACCCCTTAGTAGAGTCTTAAAATGGATTAGATATCCTATTACAAACAAAATGGTTTTATTGGATAGACTCCATAATGCCATTATATTATAAAAATTCGATTTAAAATAGGGATATTGGCAAATTCAAATTGTCGAAGCAGATAAATACAAAACTGCTTTTAATGTCCCTGTAGGGAAATTCAAATGGAACGTTATTCCATTTGGATTAAAAAATGCCCCTTCAGAATTTCAAAACATTATGAATGATATTTTTATGCCCTATAGCAATGTTATCATTGTATATATTGATGATATCCTAGTATTTTCAAATACTATAGAAATACATTTTAAACATCCTGATATATTCAAGAAAATCATTATTCAAAATGGGTTGGTTACATCCAAACCAAAAATGTCTCTTTTTCAAACAAAAGTTAGATTTTTGGGTCACAATATTGAAAAAGGAAAAATAATTCCTATTAATAGAAGTATTGAATTTTCTTCTAAATTTTATGATACTATTATTGATTAAACTCAGCTTCAAAGATTTCTTGGAATTTAAAATTATATTTCCCCATTTTATAAAGATTTAGAAAAAGATACATCTATTTTATATGATAGATTAAAAAAGATTCCAACAGCATGGACTGAGGGTCATACCCAAGAAGTTCGAAAAATCAAGGAAAAGGTTAATAATATTCCTTGTCTTACTTTAGCCAATCCTAATTGGCAAAAAATTATTGAGACAGATGCATCTGATGTTGGCTATGGAGGGATATTAAAACAATATTCCCCGAAAGATAAACATGTGCATTTGGTTCAATTCTATTCTGGTAAATGGAATAATAGCCAGAAAAACTATGCAACCGCTGCTAAGGAAATCCTTGCAATAGTTAAATGTGTATTGAAATTTCAAGGTGATTCATATAATCAAAAGTTTTTAATAAAAACTGACTGTGAGGCAGCTAAATTTATGTTTAATAAAAATTGTAAACATGATGTTTCTAAACAGGTGTTTTCAAGATGGAAAGCTTTATTAGCGCCATTTGATTTCGAAATTCATTGGGAAAAAGGGTCAGATAATAGTCACCCTGATTTTCTTACAAGAGAATATTTGAGTTCATAACTCTCATCATTATGTTATCTTCAGGATGAGGCCGCAGTATAGCCCTGACTCTTATAAAGGCAGGGGAGGAAGAGGCAAGACCAGTGGAATAGCCAGAGGCACTTTTCTTGCCCAAATGGATAACCAAAGGCTTATAGCCTATAACTTTGCAGGATCTTCCAGTAATAGCATGGAAGGCATAACATATCAACAATATATGGATTTCATAAAATCCAAAAATAAGGTTGATAATATGCAACCTTCATATTCTAGTGCCCTCACGGAGGATGACCATGAGGACACAGACTCATATGATTAAAATGAGAACAGAGAGTTAATAATTCTCCTAGAAAATGAAGACCTTCAATTGAAGGATGAACCTTGGAAAATAATGCAAAGGTATTTTGATGTTGCGTTGTACGCTACACATACTTATAAATATCGGATGAATTATGAGCTGATTCTCTCCTCCATAGGATCGGCAAATTTTCAACATTTTTATCCTGCTAATAGCAAAAAAGTTTATAACTTTTCAAAAATTATTATTAAAAAGGTTTTTTCTCCCGCTGAATGGGGATTAAGCACTCTCAAGGAAAGGGATTATATCCATCCTGAGCAAAAGATCCTAGTTAAATTTAATTATTGGGACTATGTAGAGAGCTTTAATAAAGTTCTTTTATATGAAAATAGTAATCAAAAACACTCTGGGTTTATAAAAATATGTGCCAATGTTTATAAACAAGGCATATCAAATCGGCTCTACCAATGGTGGATTCATTATGGTCCAACAGTCAAAATATTGCCTGAACCCTTCAAGAGTTTATATACCGAATTGGTTCAAGTTTATCCCAAGATCATAGACATGGAAACTAATAATATATTCTTTGATGGAATAGCTAATATGTATTTCTTCATTGAATTTTGTATTCCATGAATTATGAAATGGTTAGTGGAAGTGGGTTACACCCCCCAAAATCATCCTTGTCTCAACCGAAATTTTTATACAAAATTTTGGAAGAAACTTATTCAGAGATTGGCTGATAGTAGTGTCCTTGGTCAAGAGTTAATAGACCAAATTGAAGCCACTATAGCAAGCTACAGGGGTTCAATTAATTCCAGACAGCAGAGGGAAATTTTCAGTCCCTTCTAGCACATAGCTAGAAGGATCCATATGAAAAAAGGGGTTATATCTCGAGAAGAAATGATAGCAGTCTACATGGAAGAATTTAAAAAATATTTAATGCAAAATCTGGACATTGAAATGCCTCCGATATATCTATGGCATCTCTTGGTAATACCGCCGATAATGACAATGATGAAGAAAATTAGACCTGTTTAGCAGTAGAATCTCAAGAAGATGATAACCCAGAAGATATACAGAAATTTTTGGCACAATTCAAAAGCCAAAAGGAAGAATCTTCCGCCTCCATAAAAGACAAAGGAAAAGAAAAGATGAAGTGATAAATGATCCCAGTATTAAGCAATAATGCTGAAAAGCAGACGAGCACTTTCATAAAAGAGACTTTTGCTTTAATAAAGCAAGTTTTTTCTTTCTTTTTTGTAATCATTTCACTTTGTTTTCTTTCTTTCTTTACTTTAATTATTGCAATTTTCTTTTCCCAATTTCTAGATAGTTTTTGTTATCTGTAATTTACTTTTCAAAAGCATCCATAGTGCTGCTTTACTTTTATTTTGTTGGCCATTTGTTGGCCATTTTTATTTTGTCAGTTTTCATATTGATCCGTTATAAAAGGATAATTTAGTTCAGAAAGAAGGCAGGTTTTCACACACCCCCATCTCTACTTATAAAAATGCTCTCTATAATAAAAGTTTGTTGTTTACTATACCTTCATCTCTGCTGAGCACAACTTCCATCCTTTAGGTAATTTTTTTTATTTATTTTGATTTAAATTTTAATTTACATATTCGTATTTAGCCTACATGACAGGCTAAGAATCTTGTGTTGAACTATATCACACTCGACTACTAGGTATTATGGTAAAAATGCTTTAATTAGCTAGGATTCACCAAAGATGGTACTGAGATCAGGCAGAGAATAACCTAGGCGGACTGTTCAAATTCAGGCAGTGGTCCGGTTGTGTGCCCGCTGAGCCGAGGTGGCATTAGGGCTACTTTTGGACTTGTTTTGAGTTGGACAACCTCCTTGCCATAGTTATTAACCTAGTAAAATTTCCTCTGCAGTATCATCTCACTGTGCGATTCGTGCCGGTTACCTCAGCCCAGCAGGTAAACAAACAAGACCACCGCCCGAATTTGTACCGTTCGCCTGGGTTATTATCTGCCCGACCTTAGTACCCATCTTTGGTGAATCCTAGCTAATTAAAGCATTTTCACCATAATACCTAGTAGTATAGTGTGATATAGTCCAACACAAGGGTTTTATCCTGTCATTTAGGATAAATATGAATATGTAAATTAGAATTTAAATCAAAATAAAATAAAACAAAAATTACCTAATGGATGAAAGTTGTGCTCAGCAGAGATGAAGGTATAGTAAACAACAAACTTTTATTATAGAGAGAGTATTTTTACAAGTAGAGAAGAGGGTCTGTGAAAACCTACCTTCTTTCTTAATTAAATGATCTTTTTCTAATGGATCAATACGAAAACTGACAAAAAAAAAAAAATGGCCAACAAGTGGCCAACAAAATAAAAAGTAAAGCACCATTTCGTGGATGCTTTTGCAAAGTAAATACATATAACACAAACTTCCTAGAAATTTGAAAAATAAAAGTGCAATTATTAAAGAAAAGAAAGAAAGAAAACAAAGTGAAATGATTACAAAAAGAAAGAAAAAACATGCTTTATTAAAGCAAAAGTTTCTTTTATGAAAGTCTTCGTCTGTGTAACAACCCGTTTGGTCGTTATAGTCTTTTCGGCATTTCTGCCCCTTTTCCGAGCCTAGTTAGCTCATTTTCACCCAAGGGGACCGTTTACATGCTTCCTGAGGTGTCTAGATTTGATTCGGGCGACTTTTTGTAAAATTTGGGCTCTATACGAAAAAGTGTTGACTAAAGTTGACTTTTGGGTAAACGGACCTTTTTCGAAAATCTACCGATTCCGAGAGGTCCGGATAGTGGTTTAGACCTTATGTGTATATCTGGTTCGGTACCCAATGCACTCAGATGCATTTTTGGGACTTGAGTTGGGAAGTTGGTAATGAGGTATCGGGGGTTGACTCGGTCAACGAGACATCCGTTGGAAATTCTGAGGCAACGAGTACATTCGTAGCGTATTTTTATATGGATCTCTATATGTGGTTTGTGAGCAGATGGCCTCGGGAGTGGTTCGGGATTTCGGTTGAGACTTAGAAAAATTATTGGGTTTCTGGTACCTAGTGTCCGCCATAGCGGCACTAGTGCTGTCCCAGCGGCACCACTGTTGCGATGGGATGATCACCGGGGAGGCCAAGCCCATTTCTTCCCAGACCGCCATAACGATCCTATAGGATGCTGGGGCAGGCCCCGATGCCACCATGGCGTTATCCGGCCTGTTATTTCATTAAGTGTGCATTAAAAGCCCTTAGTTTATTTATTTAATACCATTACGAAAATTGAGTTATTGGGGATTGTTTTAGAAGATTCTTGGAGAAAACTCTTGGTGGTAAGTCTTGCTAACCTCTTTACTAATTCCTAGTTCCTAATCATCATAGATTCCTCTTTCCTTATAAATTCCTTTGTAATGGAAGATATAAGTGGGTTTTGATGGATTTTCTATCTAGGCTTATTAATGATGAAATTGAGTGAGTTTATGCTAGATTATGATGAATCTAAGATTGTTAATCATATATCTTCCATTATTAGTGATGAACCCTTGAATCTAAGAGTTAGGGTTCATACCCAAAATTGAGTGAATCTTTGAGTTAATTTAGCAATTGGTTGATGGGTTTTGACCACTTAGTGTTGAATTTAATATTTTACTCTCGAGTTTCCTGTTTTGCCCTTGTGGGGCTCGTTTTACCCAAATTCTAGGGTTGGTTTTGGCCTAAGTTGAATGATAGAAATATAGGTATCAATCTTCATGATTTCTAATCTAGATTTCGAATATGCCTAGACTTCTTTGATCTTGTGGCTCAGCGGAAGGGCAAGGCTATAGAGTGATTGTTGGTGTTGCTGTTCGACTATCCAGGTAGGTTATGCCTTACCCTTGGTGAGACTTCATATAGCGAACCATATATTTAGATTATATAGTCGGGAAAAGCATGTAAACCTTCAGATATGAATTTGGGTTGAATATTGTCTTAGGTTGGGCCTTGTTGCGTGATTGGGGCTAGCCACCTCGTTGTGTTGTGACTTGATTGTTCTATTATGTTAGCCTGATGACACGTGTTGGAATCTCTTGTTCCATCATGATTGTGATATTGTAGTATATCACGGGTTGATGTTGATACGAGGATAGAATTCTAAATGACTTGTGTAGTCTTTCATGATATTGTTGACGTACCCATGTTGGTACTTGTGACACTGATATATTGTTGGTGTACCCATGTTGGTACTTGTGACATTGATATGTTGTTGGTGTACCCATTGTTGGTACTTGTGATATTGAGCTGATTTTTGATGTTGACATATGCATTGCACTCATTCTCATTCTTCATGATATACTGTTGATACACTATTGGTAGTTGATGAAACACTGTGATGATCTGGGCTCAGTTTTAAATGAGAGTGATGTGAGAGTCTGATATCGGATGTTAGTCTCGAAATTGTGGATTGAAAGAGTGCATAGACCCCGCGGGCCCCCTAGGGTTGTGCAGGTGAGAACCCCTGTGGGCAAAGATTCGGGTCTCATCTATCTGTTGGACAAAGATCCAGGATGAGTAGTACTTATACTTCGCGACTCACCTTGGGTTGTGCTACCGAGATGTCGATACTTCCGTCAGGAGTACATATGTACACAACATTTGCATGGCATTGCATTGCATTCATACATTATTGCATTGCGTTTAAACATTATTGCATTGCATTGCATCACGATTTATATTGAGATGATTTGGTGTTTTTACTTGTGATGTTGGATTCAGATTGGACATATGAAAACTTCGCACATTTGGGATTGGGTGCTCTACTTAGGTGATGGATGACATGTACTTGGTTTCGATTATGTTTGACTTATACTTGTTGATTTGTCTGTCTTTCTTGCTTTATTGTCTGAATTATGTTAGCTATATGTTGACACCTAATTTTTCACCTCATAAGATGCGTATATTATTTTTTCAAATTTCCCGAGTCGAAGACGGAGTAAGGATATTTCCTTTCAATTTTAAAATTTTAAAAATCCCGAGAAAATTCCAAAAATGATGTTTAATTATTATTTCCTGAAAAATTAACAAATATAAGAAATGTGAGTTATTTACTTTCATCCCGCTCCGTCTAGTCCGGGAAAATTGTTCATTTAAACAAGGTATTAATTACGGCTCATTTTTTACCGCATTTTTTCACATTTTAAAATATTCCCCGGAACTATGTGAATATTAGGCTTGTTTTAAAGCTAATATTTTAAATTTGCGAGTTTTAAATTTTACTAAGCCTAAATAATTATTTTACTTAGTAATACGCGTATTCATAACATATGGTTTCTAATTGATTTAAATTAGGGAGGGGGTTCCTATTTATTATTTTTAAAACTAAGAGGGGTTTAATGTTAAAAAAAAACGGGGTGTGAAGTTTGTTTTTAACAAACTTCACACCCCGTTTTTTTTAACATTAAACCCCTCTTAGTTTTTAAAATAATAAATAGGCACCCCCTCCCCACATTATCATTTTCACTCCACCCGACTCCCTCGTCTCCTTCATCAGACGATTTGTGGTTTTTAGGGTTTCCTTAACCACAGCTAATTCATGGAGATTTGCGGCCATTTTTGGCCAAATTCTTGAGGGCTTTTATGCCCAATCATGAATACTCATGATTCCCAGGTTTATTTTCATTCGAATTTATTTTTTTCATGCCTAAATTGAAATAATAGGTTTGTTACTCGGATTCCTTATGTGTGTATGGTTGCCATTGGCAGGGCCTTGAGCCCTTGGCCATCTTGTGCACCATATGCATTTAAACTAAGTAATCTAGGGGAAACATCCTAGATGCTTCACGGTTAAGGTGTAAATTTGGGGATTTTATCTTCATTGTACTATTTGGTACAATTGTACTGTTAGAGTGGTAAAACATTTGTTGTATTCGTACTATCCTAGTAGTTCTGATTTTTGTTGGATATTTTGTTGATTTTAGGGTACAATTAGCTATTATTTTTGTTGCCTTATCTATTGAAAATTCGAATTTTAGGGGAGATACAAAAATCTAGGGGTTTGGCGCGGGGGGGGGGGGGGGGGGGGAATCTAAGGCTAGGTGTCCATTTTCCATTCCTAGGATTCTCTAAAATGTGAAGTCTATAAAAAGAAAGAGGAAAGATGAAGAGGGGATCCTTGTTTTTTTTTTAAATTCAGGAGGATAAGCCTTAAAAACCTAAGAGCTATATCAAATCATATACTATATATATATACACATACATAGGCAGTCAAAGAAATACTATTAAAGAAATACTGGGAATATTCAATCAATAAATATAGATATCTATAAGAAGGGAAGTATTAGAAAAGGGATTTTTGAAGATAAAAAACGATTTTTGTTTGCTTGAAGTTGGAGTTTGAATCCTTCTTTGGTCTTTAGGTTGCCCTCATAAGAGGTAAATCCTTTTTCAGCCCTTATTTTTACTTTCAGTTCTGAATACTTACTATTTTTAGCTTGCTTATTATGTGAAATGTTATAAACTGTCATTACTTACTTATGATGATAGTTCGGTTCATGTTTGAATACTTAAGTTTCAAAGAATGAAGCTAAAAGCTAGTTTATGCTCTACTAAGTAGATTCTATAACTTGTTAAGCTTGAAAATGAGAAGGAATGGCTTTAAAGGGAGGGATATAATGATTTCAGGATTTAGTTTAAGTTTAGCTAGTTTAAAGGATTGTATTAGGTGGCTTTGGTTGACTAATCCATGTTTGAAGTTTGATTATTATCATTTCCCAAATTATGTGTCTTGAAGTTTGGATTTTAAAACATATTCAATAAAACAGTACTATGCAATCACTATTTAGTAAAATTGAAGTTGCTTGAGAATCTGGAAAACAGTGTTTGTGATTTCAGAGCTTACCTTGTCCTAACTTAGCCAAATCTAATCTTTGTTAGCTATTTTTGATTCCTTTTACTGACATATTTGCTTCATGTGTGGACACTGTTTTAGCTTAACAAGTTTTTTGCTTTAGAAATGAATTTTTTGAGTTACTTGTCAAGTTGAATGAACTGTTTATGAATATTGTCCATCTACTGAGTGTTTTTAGCTTTAAGATTGGAGTTTGACATCCTGTTGCTATTTAAGTTGTTAAAATATGATACAACACTAGGCTAAGCGTTTGATGATTTGATTTGTGAACTGTGCATTCTCAGTTTTTTGTGAAAGAAAAAGAGATTTCAATTTTTTTTTTAAATGTTTAGAACCTGGTCTGTAAACTTGGGACTTTGAAAACTGTCTAAATGATTCATACTGTTTTTTTAGAAGTGCAAATTGAATGGCCTTATTGACTTTCTTCTTGTAAAATTCTGAAATTTGGAAATTATATAAGTGAGGATTAGTTGGGAAATTGGAGTCTTCCTGCTAAATGGAATCCTATTAGTCTACATGGACCTATATTTGTGCTTATTTGAAACCTTGAGAGTTAAAGTAATAGAATAGTTTGGAAATTCCTTCTCATTTTGACATTTACTCTGTTTTAAAATCATTTAAGCCATAGAGGTTTGAAAAGTGAAACCAGTTTTCAAAAGGAGGCATAAAAGGTATAAGTTTGGATCATGACTCTGTCCGTCAGTCTGATTTATAGTTCTGTTCGTTATATTTCTGTGACTCCGGTTCGGACTATGTTTATATCTGTTATGTTCTGCTTTACATACTCGGTACATTTTTCGTACTGACCCCCGTTCTACGGAGGCTGCGCTACATGCCCGCAGGTACCGACGCACCAGGTGATACGCCGCCAGCGTAGGGTTCTAATTCTGCTGTTTGAAGAGCTCCTTTGATCCGGAGCGTATACTTTTGGTATATATATCTTCTGTCTTCTGTATACTCTGTATGTATGGATATTCTGGGTACGGCGGGGCCCTGTCCCGTCACATGATTCTGTATGTCTGTAGAGGCCTGTAGATAGGTGTGTGGGTTACGGGTTTCGTCTGTATGTTAGCCTTATCGGCTTATCTGTATGTTTCTGTATGTCCAGATATATATATGTGTTTGCGCGCGTGTCGTAGTTGTATCGGCCTACTTCTGTAACTTCTGTTTTAAAAAAAAAAAATTTGTATGATTCGAATTCGATCGGGTAGGTACGTATGGGTACCCAGTTAGGGTACCAGTCGCGGTCCACGGGGTTTGGGTCGTGACATAGGAGCAGGCGCCCCATCAGTCGGAACCGATGCAGTAGAGGTGAAATGCCCAAATGAAGGGGCTGCTACGTCAATCTTCCTTTTCTTCTGCGCATTACCGGGCCCTCTTTTCTTCAATGGATGAATCGGTCCGCCGGGCCCCTTTTCTTTATCACCTGGCCTCGTGGGCACCCCATCAGTGGAGCACAAATAAGTGATCAACGATGGGTAGAATAGAATCTTAGTCCTTTCAAGCACAACCTCCCGTATTTCTCACATAATAAGCCTCTCAACGTCAACAGGCAACCCTTCCATCACAACACAAATTAGTTTAGCCCTATCAAGGGGCCCCTCTGAATCATGTTTGGAAGGTAGCACCCTCGATGTCACAATATCTAGCCAAGTTTTGGCCTCAGCAGTGAACTCTGTGGAGTCAATCTTTCGTTGCATTGTGGTCAACCACTTTGGTTGCTCCCCACCGTGGAGATGAGTCACAAACCATTGTTGCCGCATTTGTTCGTGCCTCTGTGCCATCTCACTGTTATCACCATCCTGCAGAAGCATTGCATAGGACATCCATGCCTCTCACTTTGACAATCACTCGATCTGTAATGTCAGCCTCTGTAGCATTTGCATAGAATTCCCTTACAAGGGTATAATTTGCCTTGATCGGTTCATCCGCAAAACATATCCATCGGCTTGTTACTAGCCTTTCATAGAACCCGAGCATCTTTTCTTCCACATTTTCTGTTACAATGCCCCTCTCTTCGATGAAGCTCTTTCCCAGCAGTCTATCATAAAGCTTCGAACAATTTCCTGACTGAAAGGTGGTAGTATCATAGTATTCAATCAAGGGCACTTGGGAAACATTTGATGTTGTAGCCTTTTTTCAAGCGTAAGTACCTACAAAATGAACACACACGTCGAGCATATATATGAATACCTAAAATAATGTAGCTCTGTGCGAGCATTCTGTTTCTGAACTGCCTATTTTCCTTTAGCGTGTTCGCGCAACAAAGGGGCGTGTTCGCGCTGTTTCATAACTTTATTTCTACGCGTTCGCGCAGGGTATCAGCTCGATCGCGCTGAGTCGGTTCAGATTTGCAGAAGGCATTTTCACAAACATGTTATGGGCATGATTTTGGGGCTTCGATTTAATGATTTTAAGCACGTATTTTGCCCCATCTTTTTCACACATCAACACCCAACATGACAGGAAATTCAACAATTTCATCAATTTTTTATGCTTAAACAAGTGAAAGTCAAAATTTTCTTTCACAATTTCTAACATGAAAAGATGATAAAAACAACCCTATGAACAAGAGAATGAGAGAATCACATACCTTGTGGTTTCAAGTTGAAGAATTTTTCTTCAAATTTGAAGTTGGGTTTGAGAGAAAAGTGAGAGAAAAGGGAGGGAAATGGGGGTTGTTCCCCCTGTGCTTCTGTTTTGTAACCGTATGCATACCTGGGAAATCCGCGTTGGCGCATTCGCGTGGTCATATGGTGTGTTCGCGCTAACCAATTTTCTCTTTCTTTTTCTTTTGTTCTGTGCGTTCGCGCCAAATGGTACGCGTTCGCGCAGGGGTATATGAAATACCCTTTTTCAAGATCGTTTGTTTTTTCTTTTTTCTTTTTTTTTTAGTCAAAAATAATAAAATAAACTATTCTAAAAATTTATAAATGATGGGTTGCCTCCCACCAAGCGCTTGATTTAACGTCGCGGCACGACCGTTACCAACTTTATCGCTTTTCTCGTCATTTGGAGCTTATGAATTGGGCACCCAACTTGGATTCAAGTTTGTGACCATGAGCAGCGGGGGGTGGTAAGTAGATGAACAAACCAAGCATAATATTTTTCATCTTACACTTCTTGGCTTTCAAGTGAGGAATGTCATGTTGCCTTCTTGAATTTTCAAATTGCAAAATATACGGCTCTTGAACTTCCTGAATTACGACATCCTCTTTTTCCCCCAGATTGAAGTCAACACCAACCATATTTTTCAGAACAATGGTTGACTCCAATTGATTTTTTTCTTTGGCATTCCCAATAAACTCATCTTCATGATTTACCCTTTCATCTTGAGCATTGGGGAGTTCATAATGATTTGCCCATGGAGGATTTTATTCGTCTGTCATCAAACCAAGTAGGAGACTAGTTTCCAAGTATTCTTCAAAGGCTTTTTGATTTTCGTTACTCTCACCTAGCAGGCACTCCATCATGAGTTTGAACTCACCAATTTGTCCATGCTCACAATAAAAATCACTACTAAATAAGTTTTCATGGAAAGATGCCTTTTGTTTTTAAAATAAAATAAAACACAGAAAACAACTATACAAATATTCACAGGTTCAGTTCACAGCAAGTTAGCTTATTTCCTAGATTAGTCAAAATACGCCAATTGTTCCCCGACATTCGAACTCATTAAAGCACACCAGTGATATTTATGTTGTTATTGCCTTCCAAGGGTTCCATACTTTAGAAGTTGGATAAATTTACAATGTTGCCACAGGCTCTAAGTTGGTTCTGACCGTCTTGTTATGTCTATTCCTTCAAAGGTGATATGCTCAAATTACACCTATTAATGGTATAACGCGGACGTTGTCAAATATAGTAACCCAACAAGGTTGGGGTTGAATCCCACAGTGAACAATATGTAGGTGATTTAAGCAGATTAGGAATTATCACTAACAATAGCTAGACTGAACGCATCAATGGTGGTTTTAGATAAGTTTTTGACGAAATACGGAAATATAAATTCTAATCTAGAAAGCAAGTAAATTGAACAATGGCCACAAGAATAGAATAAAGGAAACTACTTCTCAAGTAACGATCCAATATATTTCACGAATTATAAATAATAGCAAGTTTATTTTATTTACCCTCGGATAATGACTCTAAATTAACTTCTCCCGAAGATTAACTAGACTACCCAATTGAAGATCCCTCAAGCAATTAGGAGCATTAAGAACACCCGAATATGGCTACAAGTGGTATCGCCTATTCCTAGGTCAATTTCCATTAGATGAGGGTTAACGCCCCAAATTCATGTTAATTATTCTATCCCAACCCCGTTCTTCCTTTTCCGAGTTTCAAACAAAGTAAATGGGCAAGTCCTAGGGTTAGCTACTCCCTTCAGAAACGTTCAAGAACAAGAATAATTAAAATAACAAGAACTTACTTGATTAAGGATAATGCCGATGAATAAATAAGCATAACAAGAGTATCAATCTTAATTGTCACCAAGAAATTCCCATAAACAAGGATTAAATAAAAGAAAGAATATTTACTTAGGAACCCTAGCCTCCAAACTTGTGTTTTATGCCAAATATAATTTTACAATGCTCCCAGTTGGCTTTTTAAAGGAACTGGAATGGTAAAAATCGTCAAAGTCCAAGTTCTGCTCGGACTGGGCCGGAAATACTTCAACGCGAACGCTCTACGTGTCTACGCGAACGCGTGGCCGAACTTCTCTTTCTTCAGCGCGAACGCGTGACCTACTAGCGCGAACGCGCAGAGTCACTGACGCGCCTGGGCACGAACGCGTGGCTTACCTGCGCGAACGCGCAGAGTAATTTTCCACAAAAATTACCAGAATCTCTAGTTGTTTCCAGTGATCAACCTATTTCCTCTTTTTCGCTTATTTTCCACACTTAGTCTCTAGGGACCTCGTATTACCTGAAACATAATAAAAACCACGTAAAATCACATAGACTTGCTTAAAAACAAGTAAAACGTATAGCCGAAAAGCATCGATTGTGGAGTAAAATCACGCCATATCATCGGGTCACTGTAGCAGGTCGGTTGCTGTAGCAGTTACTGTAGCACACATTTCAGTTTTGTTAGCCAAACTTATGATGTCCATAATTCTCTACTCCGATGTCCTATCGATGAGAAGTTTATTGCGTTGGAAACTAGACTCCGTGAAATTCGTTTTAGGCTTTTATTTCACTTCAAAACACTTCATACGCTAAGAGATATTCTTCCCTCAAATTGGACCAAAATTTTCACATGAAATTTACCCATCCTTTCTCCAAAGTAGTACTACTCCATTTCTTCCACTCATTTCCTTATAAAACCTTACGGTATACCTTATATACATCCTTCACTCATTAAATATACTTAACAATGCTTGCTTCTATTCAAAAGTGGTTTTACTTAACCATAACTCAACGTACTTATGTTTCAAATTTGATAAGTGCTTCTTCGAAGATACGGGGTGTAACATCCTTCCCCCCTTAAAAACATTTGTCCTCGAATGTTGTAGTGCGCCGATCCTCAATAGCCTCATTGAATTTTTTTTGTTCGACTATCGTATACTTACACTATAATTTTGTCAGTTTCCTCCTGTTCTTGTTAGCTCTTTATCAATTTCATTTGTGAGTCGTACAGTCCGTAATCCTCATATGTATAATCAAAAGTGAACTAGTATTCTGTTTTCATTCTTTCTTCATTCCTGTGGTTTAACTGGCCACGCCACGGCTACTCGCCGTCCTGCGAGCGTCCTTCCTCTTCGTTCCTCATTTCTTTATTAACAAATAACTCCCTTGCTCGAATACAACACTTTTTTCTGTTGACTCCTCTGATACTATCTTGGCTATCCCTACTTGTACTCGTTGAGCTTAGATACGTGCTATATTATCCCCTCATAATTCATCAGCCAAGCTCTCTAATTCATCGTAAATTTTCTTCTACTAACATCCAGTTGCTTGTTCAGCGGTACTTTGCTACTGACAAATCCTTACTCTTAACAATTACGTTTCTTCAACAATCCGTCTTAATTCCTTTCCATGATCAGTTATAACCATATCCTCAATACAATCTCTTAATGGCTCCTAATTTTCCATCACCATCTTTATTATTTCTCGTAGCAGGATTATATATTGCGATGAACCAATAATCATAGTTCGAACTGGTCTATAGCTCACAATATCTTCGAGTTCTTGTAAAAAAACTCTCCCTTAATTCCTTTGCCTAAATCTTGCAATATAACTTATAATTATAAAGTTAGGTCAATTCTCACTTTACCACAGCTTTTTTCTAACATTGGTATGGTATACTTACCTTTGACTTCCTTATTCTAGTGACCACTTAGTTAGCTGTCATTCCTTGTTGGCTTTCCGGTGTGTCCATTCCTGTCTGCGGGGCATTACCTTACACTGATGGTTCATATAATTCTATAATACATACCTTTATACTCAGTATGGTTAGTGACTCATGGTATACTTTCTAATTTCTGGTTATGCTGCTGCCTTTCTATCTACACCCACATCATTCTTCCTCAATTTAGAGATAGACACACCGCTTATCGTTACTCCTTTTGTTAGGATTCTTATATTTTTCCTTTAATATCAAGATTTTCTTCCATTGTAACCCAAAGTGTCCTTTTTACTCATCATCCATTTCGTCATTCTCTTTGTAGTTAGCTTGCAGAGCTTTCTTACTCTCTTTATTACTCTTTAGGATACGTTGCTGCCTATTTAGGTGTGGCACAAATTTCCCTGGACTAGAAATATCATATCTCACGTCCGCATGAATTATTCTCTTGATCCATTTTAAATTCCCTTTCATACCTGCTTTGTGGTATGCTTATCTTTAATTCGTCTCTGCTTCTTGTTAATTCATTCTTGATATGCCACTATGTCCCGAATTTTTGGCCTCTTTAAGCTAACATCTTTCTTTCCTTGGAATTTTAACAATGTCATACCTCATTTCAGGACTAGATCAGCTCTTCCCCCTTTTTTAAAGGTGTTCTTATACACTAGTAAATCCCGAGTATCAGTAGTCATCGGCCAACCTTAACGATCCTCTAACTCTTTTGGTCTCTTATAATACAGGAATTCTCTCATCGTATAGCTTGACTTATTTTTCCTTTCTGCTAATCGATGGCTTTGCATTTAAACGAAGCGCTTATGCATTACAGATCCATTCTCGCTGCCTTTTTTTAAGGCCGTTCTACTTCCACCTTTTACGACTGAACATTTCCCAAATCCACGAGTTAATGGGGACATTAGAATCCATCAAAACATTCTACGGAGCGTTAGGTCACACTTTTCCCGTGTTAGTATGACTACACATTTATCCCTTTATGTACCTTTCGGAAGCTGGAAACCTCTTAGTATCATTGCAAAGCCTGATCATTCTCTCTCTTACTTCACATCTCTATTTGTGGCTACTATCCTTTAGTCCCACTTATCGAAGTCTATTCTCTGACCCCACACATTCATCTTTTGCTCCATACTACCATACTTTATCCCTTTCGCATGCCTACCTTCGAATTTTATCCAAATAGTCCCTTGCATTGCCCGTCGTCTCTCTTAGAAGCTTCACTCACCCTTGTTTCTTACACCTTTTTTTTTTCCTTTTCTCAAGACATTCTAATCTCTTTACTTTCTATATACTAAGTTTCTTCCATTCCCTAATGTTATTGCATTAGGACTTTCCAACTCTAACCTGTAGTAAAAATAACATCAACTTACCTTGTAACATTTGTACCACTTTTGTCACTTGAACTTCATTACCCTGTTCGATTAATGCCTTCAGTATATTGCAACGTCGGTTTCTGGGACACACATATCGGTTGGCGCAGCCACATATGGGATGTCATACATATACATATACATATACATATACATATACATATATATATGTATATATACATATATATTTACTAACTCCTCGATTACAAAGTATTTCAAAATACTGTTCGAACTTATCCAAATTCTAGAGTTGTGATGCACCTTCTTTCTTTTTATCGGTCTAGTCCGCCTCATCCTCACGATCCTTTAGGGTTTCCAACCACACCGCCTACTCCAATTTCCCTTAGGTTACTCTAGCTTCTCATCTGTCTCTTATGCTGAATTTGTAAGACTCTTAGTACACTTCCCAGAGGGTCACCCATCCTAGTATTACTCTCACCCTAGCATGCTTAACGTTGGAGTGCTAATGGGATCTGGTGCGCTAGTGCTGGTTCGATCACATCCACCCTACTGCATGACCTTTATCGCATGACCTAGAATAAGTTGAAGTTCTAACGGATTCCAATAAATTCTCGTAATGTATCTCCCTCCGGATTAGAAGGGATCTCTTACGCTTACGACTAAGCAAATGCTTATTTGGGCTTTGAAATCCTCAATAATCACCTTCAATATGCATGTAGGACTACCTTTCATCCCAAATTTCAAGATTTCCAGTGGTGGCGAAAACACCTTGATCGTAGTTACTTATAAATACTTTGGTTATTGGTCCCTTTAGGATTTTCGCTTGCCGCTATTAAGTTGTAACCTACAGTAAATGCACACACGTAGGAAATTTCAATAGAAGACTCGTACACTTGCAGCCGATCGGTCCTTAGTCTGATCCGGTGGGCTATAAAGTGAAGTGTGCTCTTCATCATTGTCTTCCCACCGTCTACTAGTATGGCCTTCGTCATCTTCCCCATTAAAATCAGAAGGATACGAATATTTCAGTAGCTCCTGGTTTACTGACGGCCAAGATAGAGGGCTAGAGTAATCAGTAACACTCACCAGGGTAGCTGGTCTGACGTAGTGCACTACCATAGGAGCAACTGGTACAGCCTCGGGAATTTCCTCCTCCGGTGTCCCATACGAACCCTCAGATGGGTCTGTGTCATAACTATCCTTCGATGGATCCTCCTCTATGGAAATTAGAAACTCTGGAGGAGTCGTCGCTGGGTCCTCAGAGGGATCGGTCTTAATGGAATAGCTGAGGCCCCTTCTTACTCTGTCCCAGAGCCTGTGATCCTGAATCTACTATGGGGGCCTTCTTAGCACCCCCACTGTCCGAGGTTGATCTCTTCATCTTTCGTCAGTCTACACTTACCTACAGGAAAAAGGGGTTAGAAGCGATCTTTCCTAGACTCTGGTTCTATCGCACGATCTAAGATGGAAAGAAAGGTCAATGACTCCTAAATCCCCTGCAGCCTCCTGTTTATAAGCGTGGCCGGCTTGACAACTATAAACAAGACTCTACGGACACGGTCTATCGACAATACCTTGGACGAATTGCTCCGATACCACTTTTGTCACGACCCAAACCGATAAGCCGCAACGAGCACCCGGCCACTACCGATCGAGCACCCCTAAACTCACGGCCGCTCAGTACTAAACAACTTGGTGGCCCACTATGACTGATATTCCACTGGTACCGTTCGCGGTAGCATTTATACGATAGATCTTATCTCAGAGTTCCACGAAACACGCTTATGGATATTTTTATGTAAGCATACTAGCAGAGGATGACAACGCAGACCAACTTGGTCACCGTCTGTACTGTTCACAAAATTACTAGACAACTGAAAGCATATAACGACCCCCACTTACACACTCTCTACAGACCTCTATAGAATATAGACTACAAAAAGGACAAGACAAGGCCCTGCCATACCCATATATGTACATGTCAAGAGGCATACCAAAGGGCTAGAGCTCCGATCTAAATGGAGCTTGCTAGCTTGAACTGGAGAGAGGTCCAACTGGTCTGGCTCACTCAGCTAGCTATCTGAACCTACGGGCATGAACGCAGCGTCCAAAAAAAGGGACGTCAGTACGAGTAATGTACTGAGTTTGTAAGGCATGAATAATAATATAGTAAGAGATACCGAACATGAAAAAGAACATAATGAGAAATATATAGCATAACATGAGGTAAGGAAATAACCTGTACATATGATTGCCTCTTAAGGCAGATATCATGCATGCTTAACTTTAAAGAAAACATTTCTCATATACATATATGTAGCATAATCATTAGCCCGCGTCCGGGGTAACCATCTCACGCCGCCCACTAGTGGTATTGCCCGTGCCATATAGACACGGTGTTACTATCATTATCTATAGCCGTCCACTACGCCCACTGTAGTGGTGCTGCCCTGCCGTATAGGCGCGGTGTAATCATCATAACATAAGCATGCAAAAGAGCCCAATCGAAAGCTATGACTCTATCGGAGTGACATAAGGTCGGTAACCTCCGATTATATTATGGAATAATCATGACCGTCATGTCCCACCTTGAAGGAACTAGCATTATGAGGTGAGACTATCAATGAACAATAACGTCAACGGAAAACATAGAATAAGATCATAAATCTCATAAAACGTCAATTCGTACACTTTGGAGCCTTTAGAAATAGGGTCATCATCAATGAATAAAATGGAGAAAATCAAGAAGTAGCTCAACATTCTTATATTCACATTGAAATCATAAGCTTGGGATTCTTAAACATGAAATCATCGTCATCATGATCATCATAGAAATATTCTCATCTTTGACATCATCGTTATCATTGTAAAAACATGTCCATCGTTGTTGTCATAAGAGCTTACATAATCATAAATCTCTAGTTTGGAAAATACAGACATTTGGAAAGCATTTATGGATTATCAAAAAAGGAGTCATGCCCTTGAATCATGAACTTCTAACTTTTAGACACAAGGAGGTTATGGAACCATTTACAGAATGATAACATAGGAAATATGCCTTTGAAAGAAAGGGACGAGCCTTAACATACCTGAAAATTCATGTCTCGACTTTTCCACCTATTTCCAGTCTCACAATCTACACATAAGATCATCTGTGCTATAATTAGATCCATTGTCATATACTTATCTTAAGCCTCCAAATAAATCTTTCTAGAATCTGCCGAATTTTTGGCAGCATCTCCTCTGTTTATATGCCTAGCCCAAAATCGTAATTCAGCAACAAACAATAACAACATCAATACCAACATTAACAACATCACTTTCAATACCAACATGTGCCATAAAACAGCCCACACGCTGTTTTTCAACTTCCATAACTAACCAACTTACTATACAATTATCTAATGACTTATCTTCGTAAATAAGCCTTATATAATACCAAAAGAGAAAGATTCATACCTTTTTCTTGTCAAAATTATAATACCTTCAAGATTCCACCTTGAATCCAAACCCAATCCAATGCAAAATAATACCGTGATCACAACTACGCACTATCCGAGCCTTGATTATTTAAAATCACTCAATTCTCTTTACTTTTTATGACCAAAATACCCCTATATGTGCTGAGCTCTATAATCTTTTTTTTGGTGAAAAAAATGGGTTTTTCCCCTTTTATAAGGTTTAAATTCGGGTCGGGTCACTGTAGCAGGTCAGTTGCTGTAGCAGTTATTATAGCACGCGTTTCTGCTTTGTCAACCTAACTTGTAACATACATTATTCTCTACTCCGATGTCCTATCGACCAACAGTTTATTGCGTTGGAAACTAGACTCGACGAACTTCATTTTAGGCTTTTGTTTCACTTCAAAACACTTCATACGCTAAGAGTTATTCTATCCTCAAGTTGGACCAAAATTTTCACACGAAATTTTACCTATCCTTTCTCCAAAGTCGTACTACTCCATTTCTTCCACTTATTTCCTTATAAGACCATCCGGTATACCTTATATACATCCTTCACTCATTAATTATACTTAATAATGCTTGCTTATATTCCAAAGTGGTTTTAGTTAACCATAAGTCAACGTACTTATGTTTCAAATTTGATAAGTGCTTCTTCGAAGATACGGGGTGTAACATCAAGTCACAACACAATGGGGTGGCAAGACCCAATCACACAATAGGGCCCAACCTAAGGCAATATCCGGTCCAACTTCATTCTTGAAGGTTTACAGGAAATCTCCGACAATATCATCTAAATATATGCTTCGCTACACGAAGTCTCAGTAAGGGTAAGCCTTAACCTACCTGGATGGCCGAACAACAATAAACCAATAATCACTCTTTAGCCTTGCCCTTCTGCTAGGCCTCAAGATAAAAAAAAGTCCAGGCATATTTGAAATCTAGATTAGAAATCATGAAGATAGATACCTATATTGCTATCATTAAAATTAGGTCAAAACCAACTCTAGAATTTGGGGAAACATGGCCCATAAGGACAAAATGGGAAATTCGGGGGTAAAATATCCAATTAAACACTATATGATCAAAACCCATCAAGTAATTGTTAACAACCTTAGACACATCAATAATGGAAGATATATGATTAACAACCCTAACTATTAGATTCAAAACCCATCAAGTATTCAAGGATTCAATACTAATAATGGAAGATATATGATTAACAACCTTAGACACATCATAATCTATCATAAACCCAATCAATTTCATCATTAAAAAGACTAGATAGCATATTCATTAAATCCACTTTTATCTTCCATAACAAAGGAACTAACAAGGAAAGAGGGATTCAAAGATTATTAGGAATAATGAATTAGTAAGGAAGCATGACTTACCACCAAGAATTTTCGCCAATAATCTTCTAGAACAGTTCCCAAGAGCTAAATTTTCGTAATGGTGATAAATGATATACTAAGGGCTTTTAATACACAATTAATGAAAATAACAGGCCCGATACCGATAAAGCGGCATCGGGACCGCTACGACATCACCGCCCTAACGTCTTCTCAGACCGTCGAGATGGTTAGGACAAAATAAAGCTGGGCCACCCCTGCGGCCATCCCACCGCTATGGCGGCGCCGCTTGAACGGTACTGGTGCCGCCCTGGTAGACACCAGGTACCAGAGTTTCCAAATATTTTCCAAGTCTCAACCGAAATCACGACTAACTCTTGAGGACATCTGCTCAACAACCACATACACAGATCCACATAAAAACACGCTACAAACGCACTCGTGGCCTCTGAATTTCCAATGGAGGTCTCGTTGACAGAATCAACACCTGATATCTCCATTCCAATTTCCCAACCTAAGTTCGAAAATGCATCCGAGTGCATTGGGAACAAAACCAGATATGCACACAAGTTCTAAACAACCGTCCGGACCTCTCAGAATCGATGAAATTCTGAAAAAGGTCCGTTTACCCAAAAATCAACTTTGAGTCAGCTCTGTTCCGCTTAAAGCCCAAATTTCACAAAAAGTCACCCGAATCAAATCTAGACACCTCGAGAAGCGTGTCAACAGTCCCCTCAGGTCAAGAGTGAGCCAACCAAGCTCGAAAAGGAGCGAATGTGGCAGAGGGACTATAACGACCAAACGGGTCGTTACATCATGTTACACCTCGGAACTTTGGGTTGCTAAGTGATGAAGGGACCAACGTAAATTTTCAGAAAAGTTAAAGGCAAAGGAGAAAAGTCCTTTAAATGAAACTTCACTACAGTCCTGCGAAGAGGGGGTTCGACGGTCGTCCTTTGTACCGTCGAACAGGTCGACGCTCCGTCGATGGCGCCGTAAAACTGAGATGGAACGAAGACCATTCGACGAATGGGTCGACG
This sequence comes from Lycium barbarum, assembly GCF_019175385.1. Lineage (NCBI taxonomy): Eukaryota > Viridiplantae > Streptophyta > Magnoliopsida > Solanales > Solanaceae > Lycium > Lycium barbarum. Next base: position 102,476,756 of record NC_083341.1, on the reverse strand, counting down.
CTCCGTCGATCAGTTCGACGGACCGTCCTTCTCACCGTCGAATGAGGAGAAAGGACAGATTGTTCACTGGAAATTTGACGATATCGACGGTCAGATCGACGCCCCGTCGATCCAATCGACGCTCCGTCGATCGCACCGTACATCAAGGATGGGACTGATTTCAAGAATTAATATAAGACCCCTCCTCCATTTTTATTTCATTTCATCTTCCACTCTCCTCTTTATAAGAACTCTCTAGAACTTTCTCCACAATTCTTCCACAAGAAATCAAAGGAAATCCATGGTCTACTACACCAAATACATGAAATCAAGTTTATGAAACCCATTAAAAGTTCATCTAAGCCAAGAAAACTCAAGAAGAGTGAGTTAGGGTTTTGGTGCAAGAAGAGAAGTTCCACTCAAAGGTTGTTCATCCATCATTTAAGGTGAGTTTTATGACCCTTTTTATATGGTTTGAGTGGTTGAAAGTTGAAACACTTGAATTGGGGAAAGACATAGAAATTGGGTTATGAATGTGTGAATAGTGATTGATGTGAATTATGGATGTTGGTATGCTGTGATTGTGAATATGTCATAAGTGACATTTAGACCATGAAATAAGTATCATACGTGAGAAAATGCGATAACGAGTTATAATCATAATTGTGGAGAAATTTAAGAGAAATGGTGAATTGGGTAAAAGTAGATAAATGATGATTGTTGATGCTATATTGTGGATGTTGTTATTAACGTTGGGAGTTGATATAGAATGTGGGAAAAGTAGTATAAACAAATGAAGTGCTGCCTAATTTTGCCTAGAAATAGTGAAATGTTCTTATAGCCGAGTAACTAATGTTAATGCGATTCCTTTCGAAGATTGAAACACGAGCATCGAAGGAGGACGAGCACGTGATAGCTTAGTTAAACGACAAAGGTATGTGAGGCTAGTCCCTTCCTTCTATGGCATGAATCCTATAATGTAACTTTTTTTCTTCTCCATGAATCTCTTAAGTTCCTAAAGGATACGAGCTGATGTCCCTAATTTGCTACACAAGGTAATGAGTTAGAGTATAGGAGTTCTAAATGTTCATAATATGATGTCATTATTTCTTACACTCACCTCATATACTATTCCCTTCAAGGTGAGGCAGGATGTTAATGAGTGCCCATAATGGAATCGAGGATCACGACCTTACGTCACCCCGATAAAGTAAGGTTGTTCTTAAGCCTTATACATGTATTATGATAAGTATGTTACGATAAGCTTATTATGATGAGCATGTATGATGATGATAAAACACCGTGCCTATTTGGCCGGGCAGTCACCGCTAAGGCGGGCAGCTATACTATACACCATGGCCAACTGGCATGGGCAAACACCACTAGTGGGCGGCAGGAGATGGTACCCCGGACGCGGGAGGCCTGGACGCAGGCTAATGCTAATGATTATCACACCGATCCGATATGGACGGGCAGTTTATATAATTATGCTTATATGATATGATGATGACTATGAGTAAGCCAGCATACATCACTTCTTTTCCATTTAACAGTCAGATACAAATGTTTCTCATTGATGCTTCCTTTAGTTCGTTTATGTGATATTATTGCTTATGCCTCTCATACTCAGTAAAATGTTCGTACTGACGTCCCTTTTCTTTAGACGCTGTGTTCATGCCCACAGGTAGACAGGGAGGTGATCTTGCCCCAGATTCGTAGGAGCTGTCAGCTGTTGAGAGCACTCCATTGTCCCGGAGGTGCCTATGGTTATTCCTTTTGTGTATATGTATGTTTTGGGCACGACGGGGCCTTGTCCCGTCCATATGTCTAGCACTCTAGTAGAGGCTCGTAGATACGTAGTGAGGGTGTTATGGTCTCACGAGGTTGCTAGTACGTGTATATATATATATATATGTGTGTGTGTGTGTGTGTTTTATTTCAATGACCAAAAGGTTTGTGCATATAAAAGTGTTTATATTTTCAAAGGAAAGATGATTTTCTGGTAACCTGAGTATAATATTGATAAGAGCATTAGATGAGGGTAATAGGTGGTAGAATGAGGGGTGCTCGGTGGTTAGCCCCGGGTACTCGTCGCGGCCCCTGGTCGGGTCGTGACACATCAGATACCAATTAAACAATTGCTCATCCTTGAACGACAAGGAAGAGAGGACGGGAAAAATGCTCGAATCGGCAATAACTGAAGATATCAGTCACGCATGTCGGACTTCTCCGTACAGGAAGGTTTCTCATCGAACAAAACTGAATCCCAACGAATGATACAGAACCACAGGAACGGTACTTCTCAAACACAGAAACATGGAAAACCGGACGAACATTCGACGGATCTGGTGAAAAACTAACTCATAGAACAAGGGTTCCAACAACAGGTAATCTCCAACAGGACAAAGCATCTCGGCTCACTTACCAGCCACAACTCTCTAAACTTAGCTCGAGCTCTAATTATCATATCTCCATATTCGGCTTCACCTCGCAACTGATCCTCGAATAAAAGAATCGTTTTACTCGAATTCTCTGGTTTGGATAAAACCACAACTCGGAACGCAATCAATAGGCCCCACAAACACTTCCCAAATCAACGCAATGTTACGACCCATTTTGACAAAAGTCGTAAGGGCACTTACCTTTCCCACCTCGGTAAGCGAACCCTCAACCAAATGATAAAGAAAGCCATGAATAATAAATCAAGTAAGTGGAACAGAATAAATACGTAAGTCTCACAATATGATATAATAGAAATAGTGCAGAATAAGAAAAGTACCCCCATGGTCTAGTTTAAGTTATACAAGAGCATCTAAAAGGAATAACTACAAGTCTGGAGTAATAATACATAAATATTTCTATGTCTCTGAATAGGAATATAAGACATAAAATAGGAAGAGTCTTCAAGGCAGGAAACGTTCGTGCTCACCTTGGAAACTCGCAGCAACACTGTTGGTGACGATCAGCCACAAGAGATGGAAGTAGACCCAACCTGATACTTTGCATTCATAAAGGAATGCAGCAAGTGCAGGTCAGTACAAACAACGGTACTGGTAGGCATCAACGGCCGACTAAGGACAGCTAACATAATTCAGATAATAAAACAAGATAGGCAGATAAAACAACAAGTATAAGTCAAACATAATCAAAGCCAAGTACACGTCATCGCCAAAATAGGGCATCTAATCCCAAATGTGTCAAGTCTCAATATATCAAATCTGAATCAAGCATCACAAGTACAACACCAAGACATCTCAATGTAAGTCGTGATGCAATGCAACGTAATAATGTATGGATGCAATGCAATGCCATGCAATTGATGTGTACACATGTACTCCGGACGGAAATATCGATATCTCGGTAGCACTACCCAAGGTGACTCATGAAGTCTAAGTGCCACTCATCCCGGATCATTGCCCAACAGACAGACGAGACCCGAATATTTGCCCACGGAGGGTTCTCACTGGCACCACCCTGGGGACCCGCGGAGTCCATGCACTTCACGGTTCCAGCACAGACCTTGGCAGCCGTTGTGACTCACAAGATTTTGTAACAATAATCGGATATCCGTCCTCAGGTCACTCTCATCCCAACTAAGCCCAGCTCATCACGATGTTCCTCAAGTATCATCAATGTATCAACAATATATCATGAAGGATGAGAATGTGTGCAATGCATGTATCAACATCAATAATCATGCCCAATATCACAAGTACCCACAATGGGTAAACAACACCATATCAGAGTCATAAGTACCACAATGTGTAATCAACACTATATCAGAGTCACAAGTACCAACAATGGGTAATCAACACTATATCCTAGTCACAAGTACCGACAATGGGTAATCAATACTATATCTGAGCCACAAGTACCAACATTGGGAAATCAACACTATATCCAAGCCACAAGTACCAACAATGGGAAATCAACACTATATCAGAGTCACAAGTACCAACAATGGTAATCAACACTATATCAGAGTCACAAATACTAACAATGGGTACGCCAACAGTATTACAATCAAGATGGAACAATAGATTCCAATATCTACCAACAACACGTGGCATCAAGCCAATATAATAGAACAACCAAATCACAACACAATGGGGTGGCTAGTCCGAATCACGCAACAGGGCCCAACCTAATACAATATCCATCCCAACTTCATACCCGAAGGTTTACATGTTTTCTTCGATGACATAAACTAAATACATGCTTCGCGATACGAAGTCTCACAAAGAGTAAGCCAGAACCTACCTGGATGGCCGAACAACAACACCTACAAATCACTCTATAGCCTTTCCCTTCCGCTGAGCCTCAATATCAAATAAGTCTAGGCATATTCGAAATCTTGATTAGAAATCATAAATAACGATATTAATATAGCTATCATTCAAATTAAATCAAATCCAACCATAAAATTCGAGGAAACGGGGCCCACAAGGTCAAAACGGGAAATTTGGGAGTGAAATAACAAATTAAGCACTAGGTTATCATAACCCAATAAGTAGTTGCTAATTTAGCTCAAGGATTCCCCCAGTTTTGAATTTGAAGCAAAACCCTCAATTTTGGGTATAAACACTAACTCTTGATTTATGAATTAAACACAAAAAATTGAAGATAAACGATTAATAACCTTAGATTCATCAAAATCTAGCATAAACCCCAACAATTTCATCATCAATAACCCTAGATAGAACATTCATTATCTCCACTTTTATCTTCCATTACTAAGGAATTACTAAGGGAAGCAGGAATCTATGATGATTAGGAACAAGGAATTAGTAAAAGGATAGCAAGACTTACCACCAAGAGTTTTCTCCAAAAATCTCCTAAAACAGTCCCCAAGAGCTTAATTATCAAAATAGGAAATAATGATAGACTAAGGGCTTATTTAAGGCACACTTTATGAAATAACAGGTACATTACCAACGGTGATGGGGCCACAATGGCGGTGCCACAATAGCGCCCAACAGACAGCTGGGACGATCTGGGCCAAAACATACTTGGCCGCCCCAACGGTGACCACGCCACAATAGCGATACCGCTAGGAAGACACTGGTGCTGCCAATGCGGACACCAGGTAATAGAATCCAATAAATTTTCCAAGTCTCAAATGAAATCCTAAACCACTCTCGAGGCCATCTGCTCACAAACCACATACACAGATCCACATAAAAATACACTACGAACGTACCCGTGGCCTCGAAATTTCCAACGGAGGTCTCGTTGATCGAGTTAACCCCCGATACCTCATTTCCAATTTCCCAACCCAAGTCCCAAAATGCTTCTGAGTGCATTGGGAACCGAACCAAACATACACACAAGTTATAAACGACCATTCGGACCTCTCGGAATTAACGAAATTCTAAAAAGGATCCATTTACCCAAAAGTCAACTTGGGTCAACTCTTTTTCACTCCAAGGCCATATTTCACAGGAAGTTGCCCAAATCCGATCTGGACACCTCAAGAAGCGCGTCAACAGTCCCCTTGGGTAAAAAAATTAGCTAATCAATGTTCGGGAAACGGTCAAAAGGGCCAGAAATGCAATAACGACCAAACGGGTCGTTACATTTGATACCAATTAAACAATCACTCATCCTCGAGCAACAAGGAAGAGAGGACGAAAAAATGCTCTAATCGACAATAACTGAAAATATCAGCCACGCATATCGGACTTCTCCTTATAGGAAAGATTCTCGCCGAACAAAACTGAATCCCAACGAATGATACAGAAACTGCCAGAATGGTACTTCTCCAACACAGCAACATGGAAAACCGGATGAACATTTGACAAATTTGGTGAAAAACTAACTCATAGAATAATGGTCCGACAACGGGTAGTCCCAAACAGGCCCAAGCGCCTCGGCTCTCTTACCAGACACAACTCTCTAAACTTAGGTCAAGCTCCAATTCTCATATCTCCATATTAGGATTTCCCTCACAACTAACCCTCAAATAAATGAATCGCTTACTCGAATCCTCCGATTTGATAAAATCTCAACACTTAACTCAATCAAAAGGCCCCACAACTACTTCTCCAACTAATGCAATCCTCTAAAACATGGTCACAACTATAACCCATTCTGAAGAGATGAAATACTCAGATTCCCTAACCTCTCCTTCGCACTTACTAGAGTTGTTTCTCGTACCGTGATTCCTTAAAAACATAAGAACACACCTACAAAAATTCTAAACCCATAACTTACTCTTGTCTGAAGAATCCTTCATTCACCTGATTTCTCTACGCAATTCCATCAAAACTGACCTTACTGACAGCCAACTTGGCAAGTTCCAAGTCTTCTTAAACCTTCAAATTACAATGCAAGAACTATGCTGTTGAATATCTCGTCGAGCAAACGACGGATCACTATAAAGACCTCTCACACAATAGTTCCTCCTCAAATCTGTACTAAGCTCATTGCAATCCATTATTCTATCCAAGTAACTATTCTCAGAAATATCATCAAATCACTAGGAAACCCTAACAAGGCTTGGTAAACCTGTCATACCCCGAATCTGAGCCAAAATGCATCGAATCTTTAAATATCTTCCTCGAAATATAACCATATACCATTACGCTTAACTCGAACCATGATGACCCTAAATGAATGCACAACACTCGAATATTACCAATAGTCATTAGAACTGACTCCTAATTTCGAAACCAACCACAGTCATACCCAGCATAAAAAATCCTTTCTATCGCTTTCGACTCCACAAGTCGAGTCATATCCAAGTTATCAACTTAGTACCAAAGAGCTATACCCTATGATTTCAATTTTCATATTTCTCAACCTTTACCCGATACGCAATTCCGATACAACCCCGAACCGTTAGACGCGACACCTGAAGCCTCGTATAATAATTATATAACATCGAACCTCTTATTGTATCACCTTGATATGCTCGTAAATTCTCCGAAAGTACCCAGTCTTACACTGCCGCTCTGAATCTCACACGATCACGCCTAAGTCTTAATAACCAAGGCGCTTACCCAAACTGTCCAGTTAATATTACTTGCAATATACAAATATCACCATGAGTAGAGTTTCACCTTGAAAATATAACTCTAGTCCTCACATGATAGGGATTCCACAATCTTCTCTCTTAAGACATGCTAACTCATCTCATGTAGAACGTTACGAAACTTATACGACGGTGTACCACCTAGCCACTTCTTATAAACCTCAACTTGTCGGTTCACTGAAGTTTTCTTCTCACTAGTCGCTAGTCACGAACCTCACAGAACTCTGTCATATCACATAGTCCATTCCTGTAGATTTCCTTCTTAAGCTCACGCAACAATCACATCTCAACTGGAATATGCAAGAAACGAGACCACAATCCATACTGACCCAAGAAATCACCAAGATGTACCATTTTCTTACTGATTCATAGTCAACTATACATTTTCTCGACTTGTTAACTTCCCAATTCTAATCAATTCACGATCATCAATACCGTAGTAAATCCTCGAATCCACTCCATCAAACACCATATAATCATAAATCTCGTACACTAACTGAATCACAGTTGGAGATAATAGTAGGCCACAAACTCTATCCATTATAGTTTCCTCAACGCTTACCCTTCTAAACTGAAAACTCCCTAAATCCTGCCTAGCACACACAAGTGTCCTTGCCTGAAATGCCTTACTCAATTTTCGAAATGTTATACCAAACTCAACTCAGTTAACCCATCATCGACTTACCATTTCAAATACCCATGTTCACCAATCCCTTACTCAAATCCTTAGCGTTACTAGTCCTTGAAGAATCACCTCTTACCTCAATTGTCGAATCAGAATACTTCTAACCACTCACATGCCGATCCTTCTTCTAATACCAAATAAGCCGAGTAATAACACCACTGGTGGCGGAATCTAGACAATTTACACAATGAATATAAGGTTTCAAACCTTAGTCCATCACTGACCTCTGTTAGCCTATGACATAAACGAACATACCAACTCACCCATAAACTCTCAAGCCCACTCTGTACTGTACAATCGCAATCAAGCTCTCACGTTATAACTCTTGTTCCCACAATTTTCTTGTTGCCCTTAACCTCGCAGACCCCGATCAACCTCATTGGTCACTCTTTTACTGTACGTCATGATATAGTGTCCTCGCAGTCCAGCACCACTCACGTACTCATGTTACCTCACCTCAAGTCTTACGAACCTTAATCTCCTAAACCCGATAGCAAGATTCCATATTGTAAACCTTCAGTTCCCGTATTCCATCTCTAATCACTCTATCACTATCAACCAACAACACTCAAATCCACTCGATCCTCTAAACCAATTATCCCTCTAAGCCGAACGAACCATACACAATATCAATACTTCTCCTCCAATCAAAGTGAACACCCAGTAACTCCTCAAGTCATTAACTTATCGCATATGCCCATATTTAAAGTCATTTCCATCAATCGTTTACTAACTCCTCAAAGCCTACAACCCAAATCAAACTTACCGATCAAACGATGCACCCATATCATTCTCTTAATAACCGAGTAGTCCTTAAACATCAGCTAACTTATATAAAGAAGAACTTTTTGCACCAGTCGCAACCTTATACCGACAACCATGCCAGATACCAATTTTGTTCCTTCCCAATCTCTCGAAAAGTACTCATGTCCAAGATATTCTAAGAAGTCTTACTTCGCTACACACATGCACAAAAGCTTCCTTCATGTCCTTATTGTCAACTTCTTATCTTTATTACCCGCGATCACAATACGTTTGCCCACATTTGTTGGTCATCACTAAATTTACACTTGTTCTCACACACCGAAGTCTAATACTCTACCATTGCTGAATGGTCGACCACCACTGGTTCACCAGCGTCACACACACCATCATAAAGCCCCGACAAAGCTGAACTCAAACCGATCATATCATCGAGCAACCCACTATTGTTATGCCATAATTGTGTTGTCACTTCTGAGCAACCCAACGCTAAAACATGGAGACCCTGTAACCCACTGAACTATCTCCCTATTCCTCATGAACTCTCACAATAAACGTGTCTAATCGCGACTTCACATAGCAACGGAGTCTTATCGCGACTCCACACAATCAAAGCCTCAGGCCATAACTAGATACAGAACTTGATCACCTTCCCGAATCAAAATAACACATCTCGCACCAAGCCACCACACGTCATAGATCAACCATTCGCATAAGAATTTAAGGACGGATTTTCATCTTCTGAAGATGATTAAGATAAGAAGGTCCAAATACCAATTGGAATCGACTGGATACCAATTTGAATAAAGTTGCACCAGAGAATGAAAGAATTAGAAGTTTCCTAAATGTCCTATAGCCTCTCGAAGATAAGTACGGAGCTCATCGTACCGATCCACAAGACTCTATTAGAAACGCCCTTGTATTATAGACAGGGTAACCTAGGGCTCTGATACCAACTTGTCACGGCTCATTTTGACAAAAGTCGTGCGGGAACTTACCTTTCCCACCTCGGGAAGTGAACCCTCAACCCAACGATAAAGAGAACCATGAATAATAAATCAAGCAAGCGGAACAGAATAAATACGTAAGTCTCACAATAAGATATAATAGAAATAGTACAAAATAAGAAAAGTACCCCCAGGGTCTTGTTTAAGTCATACAAGAGCATCTAAAAGGAATAAATACAAGTCTGGAGTAATAATACATAAATCTATCTATGACTCTGAATAGGAAAATAAGTCATAAAATAGGAAGAGTCTTCAAGGCAGCGAACGCTCGTGCTCACCCTGGAAACTCGTAGCAACACTGACGGCGACGATCAGCCATGAGAGATGGAAGTAGACCTAACCTAATACTCTGCATTCATAAAGAAACGCAGCAAGTGCAGGTAAGTACAAACACTGGTACTAGCTGGCATCATCAGACGACTAAGCATAGCTAACATAATTAAGATAATAAAGCAAGATAGGCAGATAAAACAACAATTATAAGTCAAACATTATCGAAGCTAAGTACACATCATCGCCAAAATAGAGCATCTAATACCAAACGTGTCAAGTCTCAATATATCAAATCTGAATCCAACATCACAAGTACAACACCAAGACATCTCATGTAAGCCATGATGCAATGCAATGCAATAATGTATGGATGCAATGTAATGCCATGCAAATGTTGTGTACACATGTACTCTGGACGGAAATATCGACATCTCGGTAGAACAACCCAAGGTGACTCGCGAAGTCTAAGTGCCACTAGTCCCGGATCTTTGCCCAATAGACAGACGAGACCCCAGATATTTGACTATGGGGGGTTCTCACTGGCACCACCTCGGGGGACCCGCGGAGTCCATGCACCTAACGGTTCCAGCACAGACCTCGGCCACCGCCATCACTCACCAGATTCTGAAACAACAATCGGATATCGGTCCTCACGTCACCTTCATCCTAACTGAGCCCAGCTCATCACAATGTTTCCTCAAGTATCATTAATGTATTACCAGTATATCATGAAGAATGAGAATGCGTGCAATGCATGTATCAACATCAATAATCATGCTCAATATCACAAGTACCAACAATGGGTAATCAACACCATATCAGAGTCACAGGAACCACAATGGGTAATCAACACTATATCAGAGTCACAAGTACCAACAATGGGTAATCAACACTATATCCGAGTCACAAGTACTAACAATGGGTAATAAACACTATATCAGAGTCATAAGTACCAATAATGAGTAATCAACACTATATCCGAGCCACAAGTACCAACAATGGGTAATCAACACTATATCAGAGTCACAAGTACCAACAATGGTAATCAACACTATATCAGAATCACAAGTACCAACAATGGGTACGCCAACAGTATCATAATCAAGATGGAGCCATAGATTCCAATATCTACCAACAACACGTGGCATCAAGCCAACACAATAGAACAACCAAGTCACAACGAGGTGGCGAGCCCAAATCACGCAATAGGGCCCAACCTAATACAATATCCATCCCATCTTCATACCCAAAGGTTTGCTTTCTCCAACGATATAATCTAAATATATGCTTCGTTATACGAAGACTCACCAAGGGTAAGCCATAACCTATCTGGATGGCCTAAGAGCAACACCTACAAATCACTCTATTGCCTTTCCCTTCTGTTGAGCCTTAATATCAAAGAAATCTAGGCATATTCAAAATCTAGATTAGAAATCATGAAGAACGATACTAATATTGCTATCATTCAAATTAGGTCAAATCCAACCCTAGAATTTGGGAAACGGGGCCCACAAGTTCAAAATGGGAAATTCGGGAGTGAAATAACAAATTAAGCTCAAGTTGATCATAACCCAACAACTAGTTGCTAATTTAGCTCATGAATTCCCATAATTTCGAATATGAAGCAAAACCCCCAATTTTGGGTATAACCCTAACTCTTGATTCATGAATTCAACACTAATAGTGGAAGATAAACGATTAGTAACCTTAGATTCATCAAAATCTAGTATAAACCCCAAAAATTTCATCATTAATAAGCCTAGATAGAATATTCATTATCTCCACTTTTATCTTCCATTACTAAGGAATTAATAAGGGAAGGAGGAATCTATGATGATTAGGAACAATGAATTAGTAAAAGGATAGCAAGACTTACCTCTAAGAGTTTTCTCCAAAAATCTCCTAAAACATTCCCCAAGAGCTCAATTATGAAAATGGGAAATAATGATAGACTAAGGGCTAATTTAAGACACACTTAATGAAATAACAGGCACTTTACCAACGGTGACGGGGCCACAACGGCGGTACCACAATAGCGCCCAACAGACCGCTGGGACGGTCTGGGCCAAAACATACTTGGCTGCCCCAGCGGTCACTACGCCGCAACAGCGGTATCGCTGGGACGGCACTGGTGCCGCCAATGCGGACACTAGGTACCAGAATCCAATAAATTTTCTATGTCTCAAATGAAATCTCGAACCACTACCGAGGCCATCTGCTTACAAACCACATACACAAATCCACATAAAAATACACTGCGAACGCACCCGTGGCTTCAGAATTTCCAACGAAGCTGTCATTGACCGAGTTAACCCCCAATACCTTATTTCCAATTTTCCAACCCACGTCCCAAAATGTATCCGAGTGCATTGGGAACCGAACCAAATATAGACACAAGTTATAAACGACCATCCGGACATCTCGGAATCGATGAAATTTTGAAAAAGGTCCATTTACCCAAAAGTCAACTTGGGTCAACTCTTTTTCACTTAAACCTCATATTTAACAAAAAGTTGCCCGAATCCGGTCTAGACACCTCGAGAAGCGCGTCAACGGTCCCTTCAGGTCAAAAGTGAGCTAATCAACGCTCGGGATAGGGTCAAAAGGGCCAAAAACTCAATAACGACCAAACGGGTCGTTACACGCAATCCCCTGAAACATGGTCACAAATCGTAGCCCATTTCGAACACATTAGATACTCTGATTTCGCTAGCTCCTTCTCTCACATCTTCTGAAGCCGTTACTCGCAACACGATTTGTTAGAAATATATGAACACATATACAAAAATTCTGAAACCACAGCTTACTCTCCCCAGAAAGAATCCTTGATTCATCTGCAATCTCTACGCAATTACATCAAATCGATCTTACCGGTAGCCAATTTTGGCAGTTCCAAATCTTCTTAAACCTTCAGTCACAATACCGGAACCATACCCCTGAGTATCTCGTCGAGCAACAACTGATCACTATAGAGACATCTCGCACAACAGTTTCTCCTCAATTTTGTACTAGGCTCATTGTATACCATTATTCTGTCCAAGTAACCGTTCTTAGAAAATATCATCAAATCCATTAGGAAATCATAACAAAGCTCGATAAGTCTGTCATACCTCAAATCTTAGTCGAAACGCATCGAATCTTCAAATGTCTTCCTAGAAATATAACCATAGACCATTAAGCTTAACTCGAACCATTCTGACCCTGAATGAATGAGCAACTCTCGAAAACCACCAATAATCATTAGAATTGACTCCGAATTTCAAAACCAATCACAGCCATACCACGCATAACAAATCCTGTCCATCAATTTCGACTCCACCAGTAGAGTCCTATCCTGGTTATCCACTTAGTACCGAAGAGCTCTACCTTACGATGTCAAACTTCATGTTTCTCAATTTTTACCTAATACGCGAATCCAATACAACCTAAAACATTTTGGTGCATACCTTAAACTTCATATAGTAATTATTTAACCGTCGAACCTCTCAAAGTATCACCTCAAACTGCTTATTAGTTCTCTGAAAGTACCCCATCTTACACTGCCGCTCAAAATCTCACCTAATTACCCCCAAGTGCTTAATAACCAAAAGCTCTTACCTAAACTGTCCAGTCAATATTATTTGCAAACATATTATATTACCACGAGCAAGGTCTCTCCGCAAAAAATAGCTCAAGCCTCACATGATAGGAATTTCACAATCCTTTCTCTTTAAGCACAATAACTCATTCACTGTAGAATGTTAGGAACTTTTCCAACGGTGTACCACTACGCCACTTCTCATAAATCTCAACGAGTCGGTTCACTGAAATATGCTTCTCACTAGTCACGGTCCACGAACCTCACGGAACTCTGTCATATCACATAGTCCATCCCTGTAGATTTCCTTCTTAAACTCTTGAAACAAACACATCTTAACTGGAAAATGCAAGACGACGACACCACAATCCATACTGACCCAAGAAATCCCCAAGATGTAACTTTTTCTTATCGATTCACAATCATCTATACCCTCGACTTGTCAATTCCCAATTTTCTAGTCACTTCATGATCATCGATACCGTAATCAATCCTCGAATCCACTCTATTGAATAACACATAATCATAAATCTTGCAAACTAGTCGAATTAATCCTGGAGATAGGACCGTACCACACACTCTGCACATTTGCGTTTCTTTAATGCTTACTACTCTGAACTGAACGCTCTCTAAATCTGTGGTATCACACAACAGTATCACTAATATCCTTATGTATCCCACTGAATTGTCCTTGCCCGAATAGCCTTTCTCAATTTTCAAAATGTATACCGAACTTAACTCAGTTAACCCATCATCGTCTATTCTATCATTTTAAGTACCCAGGTTTACTAATCTCTTACTCAAATCCTTAACGTTAATAGTCCTCAAAGAATCACCTTAACTATCGGAACCTAATACCTCTAACAACTTGCACGATTATCCCTTTTTTTTAACATCTCTAGTACCTGGATCTACATAATTTTACACAATGAATACAAGGTTCCCAACCTTAGTCCACCACGGATCTCTATTAGTCTATGACATAACCGAACATACCAACTCATCCATAAACTCTCAAGCCCACTCTACCCTGTACAATCACAACCAAGCTCTCACATCATAACTCTTGGTTCCACGATTTTCTTGCTGCCCTTAACCTCGCAGATCCCGACCAACCTCATCGGTTACTCTTTTACTGTTCGTCATGATATAATACTCCCCGCAACCCAACACAACTCACATACTCATGTTACCTCACCTCAAGTCTTACAAACCTCAATCTCCTAAACCCGATAGCAAGATGCCTTATTGTAACCCTTCAGTTACCGTATTCCATCTCAAATCACTCTATCAGTATCAACCAACAACACTCAAATCCACTCGATCATCTAAACCAATCAGCCCTCTGCGTCGAACGACCCACAAATAATATCAATACTTCTCCTCAAATCGAAGTGTAGCAACCAATAACTTCCCAAGTCATTAACTCATCGCATATGCCCATAATTGAAGTCATTTCTATCAGTCGATTACTGGCTCCTCAGAAGCCTACAACCCAGTCAAATTTACCGACCAACGATGAGACCATAGCATTCACTTACTAACCACTTACTATCCAAGTGGCCCTTTAACATTAACTAGATTATATCGAGAATGACTCTTAGTACCATATCTATAAGATATCACGTGAACCTATAAGTACGACCGTTACCAACCCATGCCTAATTATTCCCACAAGATTGAATACTCTATAATAACCATGACTCAGACAACCACCTCCGTTAGTACTATTTTGACATGCTGAACCCCCTTTACTTTTCACAGCCGAACACGAAGTTCACCCTCGCATTAATTGCAATCTTATCCTGACAACTATGTCAGATACTAATTTTTCCTTTCCCAATACCACGAAAGAACTCATATTCCAAGAGGTCTTACTTCGCTACACACTTGCACAAAAGCTTCTTTCATGTCCTTATTGTCAACTTCTTTTCTTTATTACCCGCGATCACGATACGTATGCCCACATTCGATGGTCATCGCCGAACTTACACTTGTTCTCACATATCGAAGTCTAATACTCTACTATTGCTGGATCGTCGACCTACCATTGGTTCACCAGTGTCATGCACACCATCATAAATCCCTAACGAAGCAGAAGTCAAATTGATCATATCATCGAGGAACCCACTATTGTTAAGCCATAATTGCACTTTGTCACTTCTGAGCAACCCCACGCTGAAACATGGAGACCTTGTAACCCTCTGAACTGTCTTCCTATTTCTCACGAACTATCACGATAAACGAGTCTAATCGCGAATCCACATAGCAACCGAGTCTAATCGCGACTCCACACAATCGAAACCTTAGGCCATAACTAGAGACTGAACTTGATCATTTTCCCCAAATCAGAATAACACATCTCGCACCAAACCACCACACATCATAGATCAACTATTCACATAAGAATTTAGAGACAAGTGACCACCCTCCGTGGGTGATTAAGATACTAAAGTTCAGATACTAATTGGAATCGACTAGATACCAATTTGAATGAAGTTGCACACGAGAATGAGAGAATGGGAAGTTTTCTAAATGTCATATAGCCTGTTGTAGATACGTACGGAGCTCATCGTACCGATCCACAAGACTCTACTAGACATGCTCTTGTATTATAGACTGGGTAACCTAGGGCTCTGATACCAACTTGTCACGACTCATTTTGACAAAAGTCGTGCGGGCACTTACCTTTCCCACCTCGGGAAGTGAACCCTCAACCCAACGAAAATAATGACATAAATAAATAAATCAATTAAGTAGAAGAAAATAAAGCGGAAGAGAATAAACACATAAGTCTTACGATAAAAATATAGAAGAAGGTGCAGAAATAAGAAATACCCCAAGGTCTGGTCCAATCCATACAAGAGCATCTAAGTAAAAATATACAAGTCTAGAATATAATAATACATCAAATCTTTCTATGTCTCAGAATGGAAAAGTAAGACATAATAAGAGGAGTCTTCAAGGCAGCGAACGTCTCGTGCTCAACCTGTAAACTCAGAGCAGTCCTAATAGCGACTATCAACCACGGGAGACGGAAGAAGACCCAACCTGGTACTCTTCACTCATAAAAGAATGCAGCAACTGCAGGTCAGTACAAAACCACAGTACTGGTAGGTATCATAGGAAGACAAAGTATAGCTAACATAATCCAGACAACAAAGCAGTTTGTTCAATTTGCAGGGGTCTGATTTGCTCCCTCTTTTCGGCATGTCCCAAAGTAATTAGTATATATGGCCTTAGTGTCCCCTTGGCAATAAATCAACAAGTCTAAGTCAAACATAATCGGAACCAAGTACACGTCATCATCTAAGTAGAGCATCCAACCCCAAATGTGTCAAGTCTCAATATGTCCAAATCCGAAACCAATATCACAAATAGAGCACAAAATCATCACAATATAAGCCATGATGCAATGCAATACAATAATGTATTAATGCAAATGCAATTCCATGCAATGCTGTTTACACATGTACTCCAGACGAAATACCTCCACGTCTCGGTAGCACAACCCAAGGTGACTCGTGAAGTCTAAGGGCTACTGGTCCCGGATCTTTGCCCAATAGACAGACGAGACTCCGGGTCTTTACCCACGGAGGGTTTTCACCAGAACTACCCTGAGGGAGCCGCAGAGTCCATGCACTCAGTCAATTCACGATTTCGGGACAAACATCGGATATCGGACTCTCACATCACTCTCATTAGAATCGAGCCCAGCTCATCACAGTGTTACACCAAGTATCAACAATGTATCAAAAGTATATAATGAAGGATGAGAATGCGTGCAATGTATGTATCATCATCAATTTTCAAATCAATATCACAAGTACCAACATGAGTATGCCAACAATATCATCAAAGACTACACAAGTCATATAGAACTCTATCCTCGTATCAACATCAACAAGTAAGGTACTACAATATCACAATCACGATGGAACGACAGTTCTCAAAATCTACTATCAACACGTGGCATCAAGCCAACACAATAGAATATCAAGTCACAACACAATGGGTGGCTAGCCCCAATCACACAACAGGGCCCAACCTAAGACAATATCCACCCCAACTTCATACCCGAAGGTTTACATGTTGTCTCCGACAATATCATCTAAAAATATGTTTCGCTACACAAAGTCTCACCAAGGGTAAGCCATACCCTACCTAGATGGTCGAACAGTAATACACCAACAATCGCTCTTTAGCCTTGCCCTTCTGCTGAGCCTCAAGATCAAAGAACTCTAGGCATATTTGAAATCTAGATTAGAAATCATGAACATCGATACCTATATTGCTATCATTCAAATTAGGTCAAAGCCAGCCACAAAATTTAGGGAAACGGGGCCCACAAGGTCAAAACGGGAAATTCGAAGGTAAAATATCTAATTAAACACTAGGTGATCAAAGCCCATCGACTAATTGCTGAATTAACTCAAGGATTCAGCCAAATTCGAAATCCAAGCAAAACCCAATTTTTTGGTATAAACCCTAACTCTTAGATTCAAGGATTCAACACTAATAATGGAAGATTTATGATTAACAACCTTAGATACATCATAATCTAGCATAAACTTAATCAATTTCATAATTAAAAAGCCTAGATAGAATATCCATTAAATCCACTTTTATCTTCCATAACTAAGGAACTAACAAAGAAAGAGGGATTCTAAGATGATTAGGAATAATGAATTAGCAAGGAGATTAGCAGGACTTAACACCAAGAATTTTCCCAAAGAATCTTCTAGAACAGTTCCCAAGAGCTCAATTTTCGTAATGGTGATAAATGATAGACTAAAGGCTTTTAATACACACTTAAAGAAAGAAACAGACCCGATACCGATACGGAGGCATGGGGACCGCCATGACGTCACCACCCCGATGTCCTCTCAGACCGTTGGGACGGTCAGGAAAAAATGAAGCTGGGCCGCCCAGCGGCCATCCCACCGCTGTGGCGGTGCCGCTGGGACAGTACTAGTGTCGTCTTGGCATACACCAGTTACCAGAGTTTCAAAATATTTTCCAAGTCTCAACCCAAAACCTGACCAACTCTCGAGGCCATCTACTCACCAACCACATGCACAGACCAACGCACTCGTGGCCTTGGAATTCCCAACAGAGGTCTCGTTGACCGAATCAACACACGATACCTCCATTCTAATTTTCCAAACCAAGACCCAAAATGCATCCATATGCATTGGGAACCAAACCAAATATGCACACACGTTCTAAACGACCATCCAGACCTCTCAAAATGGACAGATTTTCGAAAAAGGTCCGTTTACCCAAAAGTTAACTTTGAGTCAACTCTTTTTCGCTTAAAGCCAAAATTTCACAAAAGGTCACCCGAATCAAATCTAGACACCTCGGGAAGCGTGTTAACAGTCCCCTCGGGTCAAGAGTGAGCTAACCAAGCTCGGAAAAGGGCGAAAGTCCCTGATTGACTATAATGACCAAAAGGGTCGTTAAACCTTCCTCTATTAGAGTTGGAGCTAAACTGCGGCCTCATCCTGCAGAAAAAATAATTATGGGAGTTATGAACACAGATATTCTTTTGTAAGGAAAATCAGGGAGATTTTTATCTGACCCTTTTTTATAATAAATTTCGCAATCAAATGGGGCTAACAAAGCTTGCCCTCTTGCAAACATCTTTTTAGAAAAATCATGTTTACAATCTTTATTAAACATAAATTTAGCTTCTTGGCTGTTAGTTTTTATTAAAAACTTTTGATTATATAAATCACCTTGAAATTTCAAAACACATTTAACTATTACAAGGATTTCCTTAGCAACAGTTGCAGAGTTTTTTTGCTATTATGCCATTTACCAAAATAAAATTGAACCAAATACTCTTGTTTATCTTCCGGGGAATATTGTTTTAATATCCCTCAATAGCCAATATCAGAAGAATCTGTCTCAATAATTTTTTGCCAATTAGGATTGGCTAAAGTAAGACAAGGAAGGTTATTAACCTTTTTCTTGATTTTGCTAATTGCTTGAGTATGACCCTCAGTCCATGCTTTTAGAATATTTTTTAATCTATCATATAAAATAGATGTATCTTTTGCTAAATCTTTATAAAATGGGGAAACATAATTTAAACTTCCAAGAAATCTTTCAAGATGAGTTTTATCAGTAATAATATTAGGGAATTTAGAAGCAAATTCAATACTTCTACTAATAGGAATCATTTTGCCTTTTTCAATGTTGTGACCCAAAAATCTAACTTTTGTTTGAAAAAGAGACATTTTTGGTTTGGATATAACCAATCCATTTAGAATGATGATTTTCTTGAATATGTCAAGATGTTTGAAATGCATTTCAATAGTATTTGAAAATACTAGAATATCGTCAATATATACAATGATAAAATTACTATAAGGTATAAAAATATCATTCATAATGTTTTGAAATTCTGAAGGGGCATTTTTTAATCCAAATGACATAACATTCCATTCGAATTGCCCTAGAGGGAAATTAAAAGTAGTTTTGTATTTATCTACTTCAGTAATTTGAATTTGCCAATATCCTGATTTTAAATCAAATTTGTAAAATATAATAGCATTATGGAGTCGATCCAATAAATCTGTTTTATTTGGAATAGAATATCTAATCCATTTCAAAACTCTATTAAGAGATTTATAATTTATGACTAGTCTAGGAACTCCTCATTCCTGTTCAACATGTTTATTAACATAAAAAGCAGTGCATGACCATGGAGACTTAGGAGGCCTTATGAGACCTTTTTGTAATAGGGAAGGAATTTCCTTTTTACATAATCCAAATATTTCAAATTCATTTGACACGGTCTTGCTTTAGTAGGGATATTTACCTCATGAAAATTATCTTCATATGGAAGAGTAACCACATGCTTCTTCTTATTCCAATAAGCTGGGTGTTCACTACAAATTTGTAATTAAAACTGGTTTTTTATAAAATCAATTTTATGTTGCAAGTTAGGATTTTGTAAAATCTCTTCAATATTTAGACTATAAAATTCTTGTTTGAGAAAATTGACTTGTTGATGCTTATTCATCAACTTGTCTTTTATTTCATTTATATTTCTTGAAAAGGGTTCAGTTATAAACTGAAATTCGATGGGTTTTCCTTCAAAGGTTCCTATAAGTCCATTATTATACCATTTTTGAATAGGAAATATTTTGAAAAAATGGGGTTCCTAAAATAATTTGGTTGGAAATTTCTTTTACCAGTAAAAAACTTTCTGGCATACAAACCTTTTCCTGGAAAATATAAGCTTTTGGTAATTTAAAAGTAATTTTCATTTTCTACCCATTAGCAGATCTAAGACTATGGAACTAATCCTTGTTGAATACAGTTTAAATCAGCTCCACTATCAACTAGAGCAGTAAATTCCTTTTTAAAATTATAATCAATTGAAAGAGTAGTTTAGATAAAAAAAAACGTTTGAGAAGTAATAATCTCTAGCGTTTAGAGAAATTCTCCATGTTCCATATTACGTGTACCTCCTTCCATAGATATTTTTCTATGGTTGTCACGACCCAAATTAGACTCGTGCGGGCACCTACCTTCCCACCTTGGTAGGCGAACCCTCTCGTTTATATAACGTTTCAGTCACATAACATTTCTTTCAAAACATTAGGAAATTAAGAACTACAGCGGAATTTCATTTATAAATACTAACTCGAGTGTTTCATAATCCAACAATACATATTTACAGACTCGATACAATGTTCCCATGACCTGGTCTAGACTAATACAAGAGCGACTAAGTAAATTTCAGAAATTCTAAGATTCAACCTCCAATCCCGGAATGAAATGGGAGGAGGCCTTCCAAACAAGCACCGCATAACTTTCGCATATACTTCGATCAATCACCTGAAACAATCTATACCCAATAAGGGTGCATCAAGTGCAATATCAGTACAACCACACGTACGGAGTAAGTATCATAGGCCAACAATGGTTAGTAACACATAATGGTAAAGAATTCACGAATAATGATGATAATTACTAAATCAAGTCACATAACCTGAAACAGTAGATCACAACTTCAATCTAACTTAAGTCACAACTAATCTATCATGAATTATAAGTTGGCCAAACACCTATACAGATTCTTAACGTCTTTACTGTTACACCCTGCACTTTCAATGTTACACCCCGTACCTCAGAGAAGCACTGGTTAAATTTGAATGTAAGTATGTCGAGCTATGGCTAGGTAAAACAACTTTGGAGTGTGAGGAACGAAGTATTATTAAGTATATTGTTTAAGTAAATGATGAATTATGATCTTGTAAGTCGTAACCGGAAAGGACAACCTTGGAACCAAAGGACATGACCATTGTCAAGTATGATTAGTGATAAATTTCATGTATGGAGAGTTTCGGAAGATTTTGGGATCAAGCAAATCGAAGAGAATAAGTTTGACAAAAATTTGGAAAAAGTTGGCAGGATTTTGGGCAGATTTTTAGTAAATTTTGGAGGGGTATATCTCCTAGTATATTAGGAGTTTTTAGGTGTTTTCAAATCCAAAGATGAATTTCGTCGAGTCTAGTTTCTAACGCAACAAACTTCTAGTCGATACGATGTCGGAGTATAGAATTATGGACGTTACAAGTTAGGCGGACAGAGTAGGTCGCGCTGCTAGAGTGATGCTACAGTGATGCCGGCTTTGGCACACTATATAAGGGGAAAAACTCCACTTTTTTCTTCACAAAAAATTTCCCAAATGCTCTAGAGAGTTCATCAAACATATGAGAGCCAATATATCATATAAAAGTGAGGATTTTGAGTACTTTCAAGTTACGGAGTATTATTGTTCTAACAAGGAAAAGGTATGAATGTCTCCTTATTGGTATTAATTTCGGCTTCTTTACGGAAATAAAGTTATTAAATAGTCGTATCACATGTTGGTTAGTTGATTAATTTAGAAAAAAATCGTGTGGGATGTTTTAGGAAATGTATTGGTATGGATAAAGGTGTTGATGATGTTGGTATTGTTGTTGTTGATTGGTTGTTGATATTATGATTTCGGTCTAGGCATGTAAACAGGGGAGATGCTGCCCGAATTTCAATAGAATCTAAAAGTATTTTAATTAAAGGTTTGAGACAAGTGCATGATGACGAGCCTAATAATAGTATGAACAGTTTTATATGTAGATTGCGAGTCAGGAAGTAAGTTGGAAGTCGAGAAATTATCTTCCAGGTATGTTAAGGCTAGTCCCTTTCTTCTAAAGGCATGATTCCTTTCTTATGAATCCAATAGGTGTTTTCCAAATGCCCACAATCCCTTGAATCCATAAATGTTTTCCAAGAATATTCTTATTCTCAAAAGCTAGAGATTCATGATTCATGGAGTTCTTATGATGCTAAAGATAAACGTGTTTTGTGATGACGATGATCCTATTTCTAGAAACTCCTATGTTATAATTCCTTACATATATTTCATAACCTCCTTACTTCAAAAAGTAAGAGTTCATGATTCAAAGGCATGACTTTTATCTTGATAATCCATAAATGTTTTCCAAAATGTCCCTATTTTCCGAGTCAAAGAATTATGATTCTATAAGCTTTTATGACAACAACAACGGACATGATTTTACAATGTTAATGACGATGCTAAAGATGAGAATGTTTCTATGAGGGTTACGACGATGATGATGATTTCACGTTTAAAAGTCCCAAGCTTATGATTTCAATGTGAATATGACAATGTTGAGTTATTTTCATTATTTTCATGATTTTTATTCATTGTTATTGATCTAGCCTTATAATAATAGTTCCTTCAATGTGAGATATAGCGATGATGATTGCCCTATAACATAAATCGGAGGTTACCGACCTTACGTCACTCTGATAGAGTCGTAGCTTTTATTTGGCTCTCATGCATGCTTTATATATATATGTATGTATTTTCTCACACCGCGCCGCGCTATAGTCGGCCGGGCATGGCACGTAGATGTGCACGCCATTGCAGTGGCCATGTTATGATATTGCCCTGGACGCGAGAGGCCCGGATGCCGGCTAATGATGATAACACCGAGCCTCAATGACCGGGCATGATACTATATATATGACACCAAGCCTTAATGGCCGGGCATGATACTATATATATGACACCGAGCCTTAATGGCCGGGCATAGTACTATGTATATGTATAAAATGTTTTTTTAAGGCTAAGCATGCATGACATCCGCCTTATGAGGCATCCAGATGTACAAGTTATCTCTCATATTCCATGTTACCTTTCATATCTATATTATGCTGTTATTCATGTCTTACATACTCAGTACATTATTCGTACTGACGTCCCTTCTTGTGGACGTTGCGCTCATGCCCACAGGTAGGCAGGGAGACGAATCAGACCCGTAGGTCTTCTATCAGCAGATTCTCAGGAGCACTCCACTTTCTTTGGAGCTGCAGTATCTTTGGTATTGTCCTTATGATCATCTGTATTCTATGTAGAGGCTCGTAGACGTGTGTGTACAGTTAGATATTTTGTAGCTCCACTGGTTCATATTATGGTATAATATATTGGTGGCCTTGTCGGCCTTCTTTTGAGCTCTTGATACTTTACTATTAGCCTTGCTGGCTTTATGATATATGTTGTGTTGTGGCAACCTTGTCGGTCTGCATATGTACATATGTGCTGAATGATCGGATATTCCTATGTTGAGCCTTTTCTACGTGCAAGTGTTGTTTGAGTTATGGTTTATAATGTTCAAAGTAACGGATAAGTCAGGTGGTTCCCGGCCTATGGGTCGGAGCCCGTCATACTCCTGGTAGGGGTGTGACAAAGTGGTATCAGAGCAGTTCATCCTAGGGAATGTCTACGAGTCGTGTCCAGTAGAGTCTTGTTTATGGGTGTGAAGCGCGCCACACTTATAAACAAGAGGCTGCAGGGCATTTAGGAACTATTGACCTTTCTTTCTTATCTTAGATCGTGCCATAGAGCTAAATCATAGGATATGATGTCCCTGATTCTAACCCCAAATATTTTGATCATGGATAAGCAGTTGATTATGCCACTACGACGTAATTGCTGAGAATCGGAGTTGTTCATTCGAAAGGTATGTTTCCTGTTTTATTAATATGGATAAACGTTGATATAAGAACTTAAGCAAGATATTATGGGTATTTGTGATTGCTCTGTGGGGCATTGGATGTGTTTTCTGGGCTGTGTGCAGGAATGAGGTAGTATGAATTATAGAGGAAACTTTGCCGAAAGTTTTGCATGTTTATAGAGAAAGAATAAAGAGAAAATTTGACCATCAGCCGTTTGGTAAGTCATGATTGAAGGAACAACTATGCGATGCTTTCAAAGAGAAGTTTTAGACTGATTTTAATTTAATTTAAAGGAGGAATCCTGGAGGGAGAAATGATTAGTAGTTAAGAGACCGGGATGAGTTGCATCCGAGATTTCGGTGGATTGGGACCTATTGGAAACATAAAGAAAGTTGACATTAAGAACTCAAATACAGTATTACGATTTATAGATTAGATTGGTTAGTAAGTGAGAACAAAGAGATATTGATGTGGGAAAGGCAGTTAACGAGTACGGAAAAGTTCCACCCTAGAAGTATATATATATATATATATATATATATATATATATATATATATATATCTACGAGATCAAGATGGGTTTGTACTCATAGTGGAATGTTCTGCAAACTTCTAGGTAGATATTACTAAGTGGCAAACGGGAAAGAGTACTTTAAGAGCAATGGAAATCTAGGAGGACCTTCCGGACAGAAGTACGAGAAAGTGCGGTTATGAATTGATTAAAGGAAGTTATGTGATTGGCGACTATAAGCGGAAGTTTAATAAATTAATAAGGTTGGCCAAGGGTAGACAGTGAAGGCATACGGCAGTGGACTTGGGATAGAAATACGATTATAAAGGAAACAGGACGAATATTCGAGAAATAAACATACATACGAGCAAGCTATGGTATCGTAAAGGGAAATAAGAAATGAACGAAGGAAGAAAGAAAAGGGTTTATTTTACTAAAATATCATGATGAGAACAATAATCGGCGGGACATTAGAAGTATTATGACGCATGATTATGATACAAACAATTAGTTAAGAGAAACTATGGGACACTATGAGCTAAATTAAGAAAAGGACGAATCGTGAGAATATGATAGAAAGTATCGACTTTTACTGGTATGATATAAACCCAACTCGGAATCGAGAACCAAGAGTAAGAGAAATCTCAAGGGTACTGGGGAAAAGATGTCTATGAAGGAAAAAAAAACTTACTGCTGAAGGAGCATGGTATAGTCGGGCATTCTATAAGGAGCCTAACGAATTCCTATGTCACCATTGATTCATTAACCTAGGGGACTATTAGGCATGAAAGAAGGAAGTAGTTTGAGTTTTGTCCAATATGTATGGATGACTTGATACAAGAATCCAGTTAGCAAAAGAGAATAAGTCAAACCAGGTGATAAAAGTAACTCCGACATTATATGGACTAGAGGAGTTGAAGGATCGCTAGGGTCGGCCAATTGACTACCAAAGACGGTCAATACTCTAATGTTACTGGTATATGAGGACATTCTTGGACGAATTAGAATATTCCCAAGTACAGAAGAAGGAAATGTACCGGCTTGAAGGAGTCGAAATTAGAGATGAACTAATACAGCAAGGATGTGCTAAAGATAAGTGAAAATGGACTAAATGTAGGTATATTATGAGACAGACATGGGAAAGGAGGCATGACAAAATAATGAAGGTTTAGCAAATCAAGGAAATAAGTTTTGTCAATGCAATACGTTGTATTCCGAGCTATGATTCGAATCGGTCGTACCAAAGAAATTTTTTGTTACAATTAAATATGCAGCAAATGTACCCCAAAAAGGTAACAGAAGAAGTGAGAAGGCATACAAGTGACCAAGGATAAGTATCAGAGACAATTGAGATTAGTAAAGAGAAATTGTAGCACTGTAAGAGGTGAGAGTTTTAAAAGAGGAATATTTTTAGGAATTTCAATGATCATTAAAAGAAAGGAAAATGGAATGCCTATGGATAGCAAGACAGCAGTATTGTCTGAGACTAGAAAATACTTCTTGCATTGTGAAATCATAAGTAACCATTTATATTAAATTGCGAGAGCATATGTCATAGGACCATATAAATAACCATCCTGATGAAATGGCTACTAAAATGGTGTGGGGACAATAGTAAATATTTGAAGAAGAATGGAAGCTAATTAAGTCTCAATTAGCCGCTGGTATAGGAGAGCCAAGGACTTAAAGAGGGAAGCACACTCGTATTGAAAGGAAGTTATGATTAAGTAAGATTTTATTTTAGTCTCAAACTTATGAGTTAGTTTGTAATAATGATAAGATTGGAGGAGAGAAAATTGGAGGGAAGATTCAAACATGGATTTGAAGATATTTTGAATAGTAGATTAGCTTCAGATATGATCATTAGTATGTTGTAAGTATAATCTTGTGATGGGAGATAACAACGATGATAAGAAAATGCTATATACAAGTGTATAAGGAATGGTGCTGAGGATTGTTGTATTGGTCGAATTGAGTCCCATTGGAATATAAATCCCTTGGCTATAGTATTTTGACGCATTGGATGAGTAATATGAAGTAGAGTAATTAATGAGAATAATAAGCCATTAGCAAGGAAATGACATGACAAACCATCTAAGCGCTACCATGGGTGGAACTATGATGACAATGCAAGGAATTAAGGAGTCCGACCAAAGAATTAAAAAGGAGATGAGATAATATGTATGTAAAATCGATTAGTACTAAGAGGGATAATCTAAAGTAACACTAGAGAAGCGAGCAACGAAAAGTGCCACAGCTGAATAAGAAAGCTATCCACTAGCAGAGAAATAGAGGGCTACGAATCAGGAGGGACTAAGTCAACGGAAAGTGAAATCATGAAAGTAGACGAAGATAAGATTGCAGGAAAAGAATTCAAGGATATAAATAAAGGAGATGGACATTTAAGGAATTAAGAGATCCGCTTGATTGATAATTCGAAATGACAGATGAGTGCGTCAAACTATGGGAAAGACGTATTAACTGAGAATCAATCAAAGGTTAAAAGTAGAAGGAGAACCCCAAAGGAAATGATCACAGGATATCACGTTTGATTGGAATAAACGGGTGACAATGGGACCTCGTGGAACAAGAAACATGATGGCTCTTATTGGAAAAAGGGATGAATGAAGGTTACAGACAAAGCAAAGAATGAAAAGATTCGAATTCGCTCATGAATAGGAATCTTGGTTATTCTTCGACAAATTTCTGAATTCACCCCTAAGTTTTTAGCCAAACTGAGGATCAGAAACATTAAGAGTAAATTAAAGGAAATGAATCATTAAAGAAGAGATTTGAGATGTTTTTGATATAAGTACAAGAATTACCGTTAGTTAGCCAAGTGCCAGAAGTCCAATTGAAGGAAAGAGAAATTAAGCGAGACATTTCGGTGTTAAACTAGTTAAAAGATAAAGTACCGCAAAGATTAATTCAACTGCTATAGAAAGCAAAGGATGCTAAAATGTGACTAGTCTTGAGGTTATCTTTAAGGGAGGAAGAACAAGAATAAGTAAACTCCAAGAAGACAAAGGCCTGGAACATCTGTAAAATGTAAGAAAGATACGTGGAGATCGAAGAGAACAAGAAATTCTTAATAAAAAAAAGATGGGATCAAAATTGGATAAAAGTATGTGATAAGTACTAGATAAAAGAGCATATAAGAATGTAAACGACGGAGGCTGAAGATATAATGAGAACGATAAAGCATGAAGAGTTAGTAGGCAGACAAGTAATAAGAAAAGGGACGACCTTGAGTACGGGCATAAATTTTGGCCACAAAAGAAAAAGGATAAACTACGTAATTCGGATAAGTTCAGTTTTAAATGAGCAAGTAAGACGGCAAGTAAGTAAAGTAAATACCGACAAATACATGTAAGAACATTGATATCTATCTCAAAGCGAACTCTACCTCAACATTCGAGGATGAATGTTTTTTAAGGGGGGAAGAATGTTACACCCCGCACTTTCAATGTTACACCCCGTACCTCAGAGAAGCACTAGTTAAATTTGAATTTAAGTATGTCGAGCTATTGCTAGGTAAAATAACTTTGGAGTGTGAGGAACGAAGCATTATTAAGTATATTATTCAAGTAAAAGATGAATTATGATCTTGTAAGTCGTAATCGTGAAGGACAACCTTGGAACCAAAGGACATGACCATTGTCAAGTATGATTAGTGATAAATATCATGTATGGAGAGTTTCGGAAGATTTTGGGATCAAGCAAATCGAAGAAAATAAGTTTGACAAAAATTTGGAAAAAGTTGGCAGGATTTTGGGCAGATTTTTAGTCAATTTTTGAGGGGTATAATGGGATTCTCTGCCCTGCCACTTTTGCGGCAGACCAGCCTCTACTGCGGCACCGCTGGGATGACGTGCATAATGCTGAAGCGATCAAAGCTGGGCTCGAGGGCCCCGATCTAATTCTTTACGCGCAACTCATGCAATTTCCCGATCAGTTGACGGTTCCCAAGTTGCAAGGGAAGGCTCAAGCATGTCTTTGGGAGCCACTGTCATGAATATTTCGAAAGTCACCGTAACGAAGGAATGTGTCGTTACAATGGTAGTATCTTGAAGTACTAGAGTTTCTATGACTTGTTGTCCTTTACCCTCAATTCTAAAAATCCTTTCATCTATAATAATATTATGCTTTTTTGAGGGCTATGATCTCCGTCTTGAGATTATCAATCTCTTTTTCAAAATCTTGTGCTGTGGTAGGTGTACTTATAATATTTCTCCTTTGTCCAAGAAGTTTTTTAACTTCAGACATGTTGTAGGGATCTGATGATTCTTGAATTTGTGGCTCACTTTGAATTTCATGTGTTTGATCAAATTTGTCGATAATTTGAGACCTGAGCTTTGGATCCTTGACAATCGTTAACAGATCAACTAGATTATTACCATCTAAGACATTGATATTTAATTCATTGAACTGAGAAAAGATATTATAAAATTCATCTTCCTATTTGTTGCCTTTACTAGTACAAGGCTGTCCTATTTGATAAGGAACGCATTCTTCATCTGAAACCAAAGAAGTATAATTCTCATTCTCAAGAACCCTAAGATCTTCATTTGAAGTAGAGTCCTCTGATTTATATGAATCAAAACCTTAATCCTCTGGTTCTGAATTTAATAATAACTTGAATAATGATTCCTTAAAGTCGTCATCAATGCTAATGTTCTTAATTTTTTCCTTAACTTTGCAGTCTTTATAATAATGACCGACTCTTCCACACTTATAACCAGCCTTAGGAATTTTTGATTTCACAAAATCATTTCGTTTCCGTAATTCCTTTTTTCTTCTTGCTTTCTTTTGCAAGCGTTTTTCTTTCCAAGCCTAGAAATCTTTCTTCTTTTTTCTATGCCTGTGAGGCATTATGGTTTTTGGAATATCCATATCAAATTGTCCACAAAATTCTCCTCATTGTTGTCTTTCATTTAGATGTTGTCTGTTAATCTACTGATTTAGTTTATGCTACACCCTAAAAAATTTCGCGTTACCAAGACTGTAGACGGCTTAGTATGAGCTCAAGGGAGTGCAAATTTATACAAGGATTAGGGATGAAGATTATATTAAATGAGTATAAGTGTATATATATGACATTTGGAGACCGTATGTTACACCTCGGAAACTTTTCCGTTCATGCACAGTGAATAGACTAACGAAGGGTACGATGTATGCGATATTTTGATGAGTAAGAAATAACATTCGATGATTCTAAATGAGATTTCAAAGATATTCGAAGTAAGAGAAGAAAGTTACCAAGAGGAGGCAAGACATACGAGATGTATCGGAAAGGATTTACGAATAACGAGTTAACGATGACTTAATGATGCTTTGGAGAAGAGTTATAATGACCCCTAGATTGTTAATGAAGTGATAAACAAGTGTCAAGAAGGTTCCATAAGGATTGGAGATCAAACGAGTCGACGAAAATGATTTTCGGAAAACTGTGGATTGCACGGTCCATTATACGGACCGTACAAAAGATACGGACCGTAGATCTGGCCGTATAACTTGTCTAGAGAAGAGACTCCACTGGAACCATTATATGGTCACACATACGGACCGTATAAATTGTACGGACCATATGTGTGTCCGTATAAATGGGACGGGACTGATTTTGTGTATTAAAAAGGGGATCCAAGTTCATTTCATTTCATTTTCCCTTCACAACCCTTCTCTCTAAAAACTCTCTCTACACTTCTCCAACAAGAATTCAAGGGGTATTTGTGATCAATTACATCAAACCAAGGAAATCAAGTGTAAGAAATTCATTAAAGTTCATCCAAGACAAGGAATCCAACTAAAGGTGAAACTAGGGTTTTGCTCAAGTGAAGTGTTTGCACTCAAGGTTCATTCCCACACCATCTAAGGTATGTTTTATGGTATTTACATGTTGTTTAAGGTATTTGAAAGTTGAAACACTTGGATTGTAGAAGGATATAAGAAATAGGTCATAAACAAAAGAATAATGAGATTTTGAGTAGTGGTTGGAATGAGTTGTGAATATTAATATTTTGTGATTATAAGTATGTTATAAATGATATTGAGAACACGGGATAAGTATTATATGCATGAAAATGCACTAGTATACTATGACCATGATTATGGATGAATTGAAGTGGAATTGTGAAATGAGGGTAATGTAGATGAATGAAGATTGTTGGTTATGATATTGTGAGTGTTATTATGAATGTTTGGGAGTTGATATACAATATGGGAAAGGGTTCATAAACAAAGGAAATGCTTCTCAATTTTCTCTAGCTTTAGTAAGCACATTCATGTAATCGATTAGCTAATGTGAATGTGAATTCTCTTGAAGGTAGAAACGTGAGCATTGAAGAAGAACAACCAAGCGATGGAAATTGTTAAACGAAAGAGGTATGTAAGGCTAGTCCTTTCTTTCTAAGGCATGAATCATATAGTATGAATCCTCCTATATCTCTATGATTTTCCTACATATTGGGAACAATGAATCTACGAGTATAAAGAACTTCATATGAGACAAAGAAAAGAGATACGTTACGAATACGACGATACCGATGATGAATCTATGTCTAGAAGTCATAAAGCTCATGATATGATATTCCTACGAAGCTAATGATCCTTATATGATTCCTACCATAGTATTTCCCTTACCTCTCCATGACTCTCCCACCTTCCGGAAAACTAAGAGCCTATGTTTATGAATAGCCATATGGGATAAGATAAGAGGTATGTTACGAATGCGGTAATAATGATGATGAGTCTAAGTCTAAGGATTCTAAGGCCTATAATATTATGGTTCTACAAGGCTAATGATCCATATTACGATCCATTGATGTTGTTCATTGACTACACTCACCTTATATGCTAATTCCTTCAAGGTGAGGCATAATGCTTATGAATGCTCCATAATGGAATTGGGGGCTCTCGACCTTATGTCACCCCGACATTGTTATAGGTTGTCTACAAGCTCTAATACGTGTCCTATGACCAATGTTCCGAAAAGTTACGAGTCTATGTTCATAAGGGGTTCCATATGAGATTAAGGATAGAGATATGCCATAGATACGATGATAGTAATGATGAGCCTGAGTTAGAGATTATAAAGTTTATTATGCGACATTATTACGAAGCTCATGCTATGAATACGATGCGATTCTCATAGATTGTTTTTAAATCCAAATGTATACTCCATGAAAGGTTATGATAAGTTTATGAGACATATGTGATGATAATGATGACGATGTTGATAGTGATGATGATAATGATGACGATGATAATAGTGATGACGCTAAAGATAATTATGGGATTTTATGTATATATGTGCCTATGTATGGATATTATGAAACCTCGAGCTTATAAGGCCGGGTATAATATGTATATATTTATGTAACGTGCGCGCACCACTGCAGTTGGGTAGATGTAACCCTGAAGCCTTGGTAGGGCCAGGTATGTATAACCCTGAAGCCTTGGTTGGCCAGGTATGTATAACCCTAAAGCCTTGGTTGGCCAGGTATGTGTAACCCTGAAGCCTTGGTTGGCCAGGTATGTATATGATGTGAATATGTATATGATGTATATGATATATGATATGAATACGTATATGATATGAATATGTACAGGATATAGGCATGAATATGATATATGTAGGAAAGGCCCATAGGATATGTATGTGATATTGTCAAGCCACTACGTGGCCGTATACGGATAACGTTTAATATGTATGAGCAGATGCGGTGTTATGATATATATACGTATGATACGACGATGTATGAGCTATGATGATACATGTACCGTGATAATATATGATACAGGCACGAAAGGTATCCTCCCTTAAAAGTTACGCAGGTTATGTCTTATGATTCTCGATTATGTTTATTTCATGCCTTACATACTCAGTACAATATTCGTACTGACGTCCGTTTTCTTTGGACGCTGTGTTCATGCCCACAGGTAGACAGGGAGGCAATCCAGATTTGAAGAAGCCGATAAGCAAAGTTTTGAAAGCACTCCATTATTCCGGAGGTGCTAGTGATTTACTATTTTATGTACATATATGTTTTGGGCACGACGGGGTCCTGTCCCATCCACACGTCTAGTACTCTAGTAGAAGCTCGTAGATACGTATGTGTGGGTAGTATGGTCTCACGATTTTGATAAGCGTATATATACATATATGTATGTGTGTATTATTTGATAGACGAAGGGCTTACGTATATAAAGTTAATTATGTTTCCAAATGAAAAACGATTTTCCTATGATTTGAGTATGAATTTGAAGAATTAACGTTTAACTAGTATGATAAGTAGAAGAATGAGCAGTGCTCGGTGGATAGCCCCAGGTACCCGTCATGGCCCCTAGTCGGGTCGTGACACCGTATGGAGTAAATCAATTAACGCATTACTATGAATAGCCCTCGTAACCGTAGGTTAAGGTGGGGACAACATGTCGGGGTTTTATAAAGGACATATGAAAAGTGATATGAGTAGTACATGGGAAGTTTAGAAAGTCTTAAGAAGGACCCTTAAGCCAAATATGTGCATAAGCCCTCCAAAAGGATGATTTAAGGATACGTTTTCAAATGATCTGACTTGGAGGGGCCAAAACGCTATTATAGGTTTGGAATTTGGAAACACACCAAAGATGAAAGTTGTAGATAATTGAAAAAGCTTTCCAACCATAGTCGTGGGCCCTCAGAAGATATCGGGATCAAGAGTTATGGTCATTTTAAGATAAAGACTCCAAGCTACCAAGTGGCTTCTGCGGGTCCCACTTTAGAAGGTCGGTGGAACCGACTTATGAGAGGTATAAATACCCCATTAACTCCATTTTTTCAGCATTTTACATTCGCAATAGTCCTAGAAACTTCTCAACACAAACCCCAAACATTTATAGCCCATTAAATCAAGAATTTAACAAGATTACATCAAACTAGTCCATGAAAGGTGATTGTTCTTGCTTCTACTTGATGTTGTGGTAAGTTTGGTTTTGAAGAAAGTTGGTGTGGCTGAATTTCTTCAAGTATAAGGTATGTTCTTCATCCTATCTCTTATGTTGAGTTGATTTGAAGGTTAGGAAGTCTTAAAAGGGAAAATAGTTATGAAGGGAAGGTCATAAAGTGTCGTGTTGTAGTTGTTGTGTTTATGGACTGTTTTGAGCATGTTGTGGCCGTGTAGCTGGGCAGATTTACATGTATAGAAATGGTATCTAATGTTGTTGGTGTGTTGATGATATTATGCTCCTTCATTGGGAAGAAAGGAAGGGTATATTGTTGTTGTATGTTGAAAAACATCGTGTGGGATGTTTTATGGAATACATTGGTATTGATAATATTGTTGTTGATGTTGGTATTGTTGTTGTTGTTGTTGGTTGTTGGATTGTGATTTCGGGCTAGGCATATAACTAGGGGAGATGTTGCCCGAATTTTGACAGATTCTAAAGGAGTTTGGTATAAGGACTTGAGATAGGCATGTGACGATAAGTCTAACGGTAGTATAATTTCTCTTGAGTGTAGATTTGCAAGTTCGGGAGAATAAGCGTTAATTCGTAGGAGATCAATCAGGTATGTTAAGGCTATCCTTTCCTTCTTTTTGGCATGATCTATGACAAGTGCGAAACATAATGATATCCATAATGAATCCACCCCTAGATGTAGGATATCCTGAGTTCCTAGACTTCTTAAGTCCCAAAGGGGCATCCATAAGTTGTACGATTTCATAATGTTGTCCAATTCCCGAAGGGGACGTTCATAAGGTTTTCTCTTTCCTATGCATTTTACATTTGATTTTTTAAGTCTCGAAGGAGACAAATGAAAAGGGAAAGAAGTTCCCATTTTTAAGAAAAGGGAAGAAGTTCCCATTTTGAACTAAAAGTTGCTTCGAAGGGAGTCTTTTGATGGTTTCCAAAGATTTTCATGCATTTGTATATTTACATACATGCACGACATCATTTCATAGGGAAGGGGAAAGGGCTAAGGCGTTATATGCGCAAGCTTACGCAAACTACCTGATGAGTTGGTATGTGATGATTATGATGCTCGAAGGGGCTGCGAGCAGGGTGAAGGCATGCATTATCTATATATATATATATATATATATATATATATATATATATATATATACATACTCATGATGGATCAAAAGTTCATATGCATACATGTTTATCAAAGTTGGTTACAGGTACAGATTGAGTCTATTACTCTTTTATCATCCGAGTCGAGGTAGATTATTTCAGTTTTGCCTTACATACTCGGTACATTATTCGTACTGACATTGGCTATAGGATGTTCCCAGACTATCAGCTGGATTGGTGAGCTCCATCTCAGTTCGGAGTGTTGCCGAGTCAAGTACTTATGTTATAGTATCTCGTGTATGTTAGAGACTTTTGCAGACAGTGTCCTGTGGATAGTGTGTCGAGATGTCGACAGTTGTGCAAAACGTCCATATAGGTCGATGTGTTTTTATGCTTTATTTTTAAAGATTTTATTGTCACTAAATATCTTCTTTGAATTAACGATAAGGGAGAAGTCCCTGAGCTGACGAAAGAGTTTTATTGAAAAGTTTTTCATGTTTTACCTGACGAAAGCGTTATTTCGTATATTAAAGGTTCACAAGAAGTTGTGACTCATGGATGGAATGGTAGTATGGCACTCAGCCGAGTAGGAACTTGGGTGTTAGTCGCGGCCCTCCGATTTGGGTCG
Organism: Lycium barbarum; assembly: GCF_019175385.1. Classification (NCBI taxonomy): domain Eukaryota; kingdom Viridiplantae; phylum Streptophyta; class Magnoliopsida; order Solanales; family Solanaceae; genus Lycium; species Lycium barbarum. The sequence continues at coordinate 102,441,202 of NC_083341.1, read as the reverse complement.
TGACAGTTTAATCTCATTAGATAAGGCTAAACCTTCTTGAACACAAATACCTATTAACTTGACATAAGTATAGTCATCATAATTGATGCTAGCTTCTCCTTTTCTAAGAGCTTTCCTAACTCTTTCTGCAAAAAAGGCAGGTAGTCCATCTATAAATTTGGACTTCCAATGGGTGTTATTACACTCAGGTAATTCCATGACCCTACTAAGGAATATCCTTATACCACTTGAATGAGGTGAGGGTTTTACATCTCAAGTTTTGAAGCATGGTCCTACTAGTTTCACTATTATCAGACGATCTACCCGAGAAGCGTTCTCTAATATTTAGAACCAATGTATATGCAACATTCTGTACATGAACAGATCCTTGCTCTCCTTGTTCCAATTTAACAGTGTTTAGATTTTTACCGCGCTATTCTTGGGTTAAATAATTATCCCACGATCCTTTCAATTGACCAATAAAACCAGCAATAATCATTTCAGCAATGTTTCTATCACTATTTTTATTGGACTTGCAAATTGTACTGTACAATAAATTTTCCTCTCACTATAACCATCTATAGTCCATTCATAAATCTCTTTACCACTGTAATTGTTGGTAATAACATGCTCCTTTTCTTCAAGCAATACATCTTGAGGAGTAGGACGAGGATAATAGAACATCCTTTGAGTAGGTTTCACGGCATATGCCTCCGATATCTTCTTAATGTCGTCTGAAACTTTATGTTTATAATCCTGATCCGAAAGGTCAGAGTCATCCTCCTCTATTAACGGACTAATCTATAATCCTTTGAATTATCATCCAATAATTGCTCCAACTCTGAAAAAGCTTTTAACTTAAAATCTTTGATTTTAGGAGGAGGCTGCACACTAGGAGTGGCGATAGATTCCTGCTTCTTGTCTTTAAAATCACCAGAATGATGTAATTTTCCGATTTCGAAAAATAATTTGCCAATTCTATCATGTAATGAAATAATTTGTTCACCCAATATATTCATGTAAATACTGGCATAATTTTGTTGTGTCACGACCCAATCTATGGGCACCAACCTTTCCCACCTCGATTGGTGAACCCTAAACCCAACAATAGTGAAAACGTAAATAGATAATTAAAGAATGCGGAAGAGATAAAATCACGTAAGTCTAACAATAATAATATAGAAAAAAAGTGCGAAAATGAGGAAAATACACCCTAGAGTCTAGTCTAATCCATACAAGAGCATCTAACTAGTATAGGCAAGTCTGGAATGTCAATAATACATCAAGTCCAAATATGTCACATGATAGGAAATAAGACATAGATAAAGAAGAATCTTCAAGGAAGTGGATGTCTCGTGCTCACCCTGTAGACTCTAAGCAATTCTAGGAGCGACTATCAGCCACGAGAAAAGGAATAGATCCAACCTGAAATTCTGCATTCATAAAAGAATTCAGTAAGTGCAGGTCAGTACAAAGCCACAGTACCGGTAGGTATCATAGGCCGACTAAGTTTAGATAACACAATCCAGACAATAAGGTAAGATAGGAAGATAAATCAACAAGTATAAGTCAAACACAGGCCAGAAGCAAGTACATGTCATCACCTAGGTTATAGCATCTAAACCCAAGCGTGCCAAGTCTTAATATATCCAATCTGAATCCAAATAACATAAGTAAATCACCAGATCATCACAATATAAGCCATAGTGCAATGCAATGCAATAATGTATGAAATGCAATACCATGCAATGTCGTGTTCACATGTACTCCAGACGGAAGTATCAGTGTCTCAGTAGCACAACACACGGGGGACCCGCGGATTCCATGTACCATTCGTTCCAGATCTTTGCGCAACGGTAACGTGTCTTCGAATCTTTGCCCATGGAGGATCTTTATCAAACCATATCATATAACATCACATCACCTGGAGCCATTTCCCATCGGGCATTTAAAACATTTTCTCTTATAGATACCATAAGTCTGTCATTAATTAGTTCTAAACCATTTCCATCATGTATGAATGCATAAATGCTAAATTAATGCAATAAATGCCAAAAAATATAGTATGGAAGTCACAACACTATAAGACCTATCGGGACTTATATAAATCAACTCAATAGTAAGCATGATCTCATCATCAACAGTCAGGTCAATATCAGAATGACCAAGCATGGGTACGCCAATAATATCAAGAAAAGGCTACACAATCCATAAATAACACAATCCTCGTATCAAACGTCAACAAGTAAGATACTTTAATATCATGAAGAGGTATAACAATAGTCTCCAACATCTACTAGCACCATGTTGCATCAAGCTAATTGCAATGGAATAAATCAAGTCACAAGACAACGCGGTGGCTAGCCCCAATCACACAACAAGGCCCAACCTATGATAATATCCAACCCAACTTCATACCTAAAGGTTTACATGATTTTTCCGACAATATCGTCTAAATATATGCTTTCCTAAATGAAGTCTCACCATAGAGTAAACCGTAACCTACCTGGAAGGACGAACAACAATAACACCAACAATCACTCCTTAGCCTTTCCATTTCGTTGAGCCTCGAGATCAAGAAAGTATAGGCATATACGAATCATGGAATTAGAACCAAGAAGAACATAAAAACCAACCCTACTTCTATCTAGACAAAAATTCTCAACTTATGGAATAGGGTTTATCAACTAGAAGGGTGAAATTAGGGATCTAAACTATTGTTAAGCCATAAATGCACTTGTCACCTCCGAGCAACTCAACACTGAAATATGGAGACCCTGTAACCCTCCGAACTATCTTCCCATTTTTCACAAACTTTCACAATAAATGAGTCCAACCGCGACTCCACGCAACAACCGAGTCTAATCGCGACTCCATACAACAACCGTGTCTAATCGCGACACCACACAATCAAAACCTCAAGCCATAACTAGAGACTGAACTTGATCAATTTTCTGAATAAGAATAACACATCTCTCACCAACCACATCATGTCATAGATCTACCATTCGCGTAAGAATTTAAGGACGAAAATCTATAGGAATGGGCTATGTTACACCTCGAAATATTTCTTGTTAATGTACAGTGGATAGACTAATGAAGGGCACGAAGTATACGATGTCTCGATAAGTAAGAAATAACATTTGAAGATCCTAATTGAGATTTCAAAGGCATTTGAGGTAAGAGAAGGAGTTGTTAAGGAAAATAAGGTATATGTTATGTGTCGGGAAGGATTTACGAGTACCGAATTAACGATGGATTAATGATGTTTTGAAGAAGATTTATAATGTCCCTTAGATTGGTAATGAGGTGTTAAACAAGTGTCAAGAAGGTTCCATAAGGATTGGAGGTCAAATGAGTCGACGAGAACGAACTTCGAAAAGCTGGGCATTATACGGCCCAACATACTGGCCGTATAAAACATACTGGTTGTATGTTAGGCCGTATGTTGTGCCCAGAATGGAGCCTTCACTAGAACACATCTACGGCCAGACATACGGCCTGTATAATTTATACGGACCGTATGTTGGTCCGTAGAATCTGGTCGGGACAGTTTCTAAATTAAATATAAGGGACCAACCTCATTTTATTTATTTCATTTCCTCACTTAACACTTCAATAATTCTCTAGAACCCTCTCCACTCTTCATCCACAAGAACCCAAGAGAAATCTATGATCAACTTCATCAAACCAACAAAATCAAGTGTAAGAAACTCATTGAAGTTCATCTAAGACAAGAAATTCCAATGGAAGTGAACTAGGGCTTTGGTGCAAGAAGAGTATATCCACTCAAGGCTTATTCTTCCATTATCTAAGGTGAGAATTATGATCATTCCACGTTTTTTAAGGTAATGAGAGGTTGAAAGACTTGGATTGTAGAAGGAAATAGAAAATGGGTCATGCATGTAAGAATAGTGACATTTTGAGTAGTAGTTTGGAATGAGTCATGAATATTGATATGTTGTGATTATAAGTATGCTATAAGTGACATTTAGAACATGGGATAAGTATTATATGTGAGAAAACGCAATAGTGAACTATGACCATGATCATGGAGGAATTGAAGTGAAATTGTGAAATGTGGATAATGTAGATGAATGATGATTGTTGCCTATAATATTGTGAATGTTGTTATGGATGCTTGGAGTCAATATGTGATATGAGTAAAGTTGTATAAACAAAGGAAATGCTGCCCAATTTTCCCTAGCTTTAGTAAGCACGTTCTTATAATCGATTATCTAATGTTAATATGAACTTTCTTGAAGGTAGAAACGCGAGCATCGAAGGAGAACAATCAAGCGATAGAATTTTTAAACGCAAGAGTTATGTAAGGCTAGTCCTTTCATTCTAAGGCATGGCTCCTATGGCATGAATTCTCCTATATTTCTATGACTTTCCTACACATCGGAAATTATGAGTCTATGGTTATAAAGAGCTTTTCATAAGATAAAGAAAAGAGATACGATGTGAGTATGATGATGATGACTATGAGTTGAGACTAAAAGTTCTAAAGTTCATGATATGCTAATTCCATAAAGTTCTTGCTATGGATACAATATGACGTTTCTACAACCTAATGACCCTAAGTATAGTTTTATTGATGCTTTTCCTTGTGTGCACTAACCTTAAAATATTAGTCCCTCCAAGGTGAGATATGACGATTATGATCACTCCATAACATAATCGGGAGTTCACGACATTATGTCACCCCGACATAGCCATGGTTACCTTCAAACTTTAAGGTAGGATTAATGATGAATGTATGATGATGCTAAGTTATGATAAGGTTATGATGTGCCTATGAGATGTGTGATAATGATAAGTTTATGTTGACTATATGACGATACGATTCCACCGTACCTAGTTGGCCGGGCATGTCACCGCGAAGGCGGGCTGCATACGATTCCACCGTGCCTAAATGACCGGGCATGTCACCACTAAGACGGGCTGCTATGTTTACACCGAGCCTAGAGGGCCGGGCATGACACCACTAGTGGGCGGCATATGATGGTTACCCGGACGCGGGTTAACAATGATGATAAATATATGATACGATGATGTATGCGCTATGATGATACATGTACTACGATTATATAAGATATATGTGTGAAATGTATCCACCCTTATAAGTTACGCAGGTTATATCTTCATCTTATGTCTTATGATTTCTCTACTATATTCATTTCATTCATGCCTTACATACTAAGTACAATGTTCGTTTTCTTTGGACACTCTGTTCATGCCCACAGGTAGACAGGGAGGCGATTCAGACTCGTAGGAGCTATTAGCTGATTTGAGAGCACTCCATTGTTCCGGAGATGCCATTAACTTATTCTTTTGTGTATATACATGTATTTTGGGCACGACGGGGTCCTGTCCCATCCTTATGTTTAGCACTCTCGTAGAGGCTCGTAGATATGTATGAATGGGTAGTATGGTCTCACGGTTGCTCCTCGTGTGTATATACATTATTTTGATATTGATAGCCGGAGGGATTATGTATATAAGGTAAATATGTTTCACGTGAAAAATGGTTTTCCTATGATTTGCGTATAAGATGAATGAATGAACGCTTGATGTGTCTGATGGGTAATGGTACGAGCGGTGCTCGGTGGTTAGCCCCGGGTACCCGTCAAGGCCCCTAGTCGGGTCATGACAAAAGTGGTATCAGAGCAGTTCAGTCCTAGGAAGTGTCTATGAGCTGTGTCTAGTAGAGTCTTGTTTATGGTGTGTTGCGCGCCACACTAATAAACAAGAGGCTACAGGGCATTTAGGAAAAATGACCATCTTTCATCTTAAAAGATCGTGCGATAGAGCTGTGTTATAAGATTATCTCCTCCCTAATAGAGTGCTATGACTTCAGAAATGCCGCCAAAGGGAAAAGCTACAGCTGCCTAGAAGGGCAAGATTACGATGAAAAGGCGGGTAGAAAGAGAGCCACCAATTAATGTAGAAGAGGGCGAATCACATAATGAGGCCCCATCTAATACTTCCTCCACTCCGCCCAATTTAGAAGAACAGGAGGGAGCTTCAGCTCCAGCTCCTATGCCTCTAGTTCCTCCACCAGCCACTTCGGGTCAACAACTGACCGAGGCTATTCATCTATTGACGCAGTTAGTTGTCGCCCAGGCACAACGGCAGGGTTCGGGTTCAAGTGACAGGGTCGTTAGTACTAGAGCCCGTGATTTCATGAGTTTGAATCCTCCGGAGTTTTTCAGGTCAAAGCCGGATGAAGACCCGCAAAGTTTTATTGATGAAATGTTGAGAACATTGAAGATTATTCATTCCTCCGAAACTGAATCTGATGAGTTGGCATCTTATAGACTCCGAGATGTGGCGGTATTATTGTACAATAATTGGATATCATTAAGAAAAGAGAATGCGCCTCCTCCCATTTGGCAAGAATTTGTAGATGCCTTCATCTGCCACTATTTGCCACCCGAGGTCCGCCGAACTAGAGCGGATAGATTCTTAAATTTGAAACAAGGAAATATGAGTGCCTGGGAGTATAGCCTTCAGTTTAATTCATTGGCTAGATATGCCCCGACTATGGTGGCCAACATGGGAGATAGGGTACACAGGTTTGTAAGTGACTTAGGGCCATATTTATTTAAGGATTGTTTGATGTCTTCGTTGCAAGATGGGATGGATATTTCCCGTATTCAAGCCCATGCGCAGAATTTAGAAGGACAATAACATCCGAAAAAGGGCCGATCCTGATATTGATAGAGGGCAAAATAACAAGGCCAGATCTATGGGTGCCGCTAGCGACTACAAAGGAGGATCGAGGCAGTCATATTCTAAACACTCAGGACAGTCGGCAACTAGTGCACCTTCTCGAGTTACGGGTAGGAGATTTGATTGCTCCTTTCATTTAGGACAGGGTCAGAGTTCGAGGGCCTCAAGTTCCCAGTTTGGAGGAGATTATAGCCAGAGGAGACCACCAGTACCACGATGTAGTCAGTGCGGTAAATTACATTCGAGGCCATATCGCCAGGGCACAGATGCTTGCTATGTTTATGGATAGACTGGGCACTTGATGCGTGATTGTCCCTCCAGGTATGGTAGAGATGGGGTTCAGCCCACAGGATCAGCAGCTGGTTCCTCTTAAGTGCTCCCGGTAGAGCAGACTCCCCAGATTCCAGTAGGTCGAGGTAGAGGCAGAGGGGGAGCATCTACTTCAGGTGCCACTCAACCCCGTATGTATGCTTTAGCCGGACGACAGGATCTTGAGTCCTCCCCAGATATGGTAACAAGTATATTATCCGTATTTTCCCATGATGTGTATGCATTGATAGATCCGGGTTCTACCCTATCTTATATTACTCTGTATATTGCTGGTCGTATTGGGGTGAAACCCGAGCCAATTAAACCTTTTGAGGTATCTACTCCGGTTAGTGATCCCGTGATAGCTAGACAAGTGTACAAAAATTGTGTAATTGTGATATGTGACCGCAAGACTAAAGCTGATTTAGTTGAGCTGGAGAAGCTAGATTTTGATGTAATTATGGGCATGGATTAGTTGGCCTCATGTTATACTAATGTTTATTGCCGAATGAAAGTAGTTCGATTTCAATTTTCGGGAGAGCCCATGCTTCAATGGAAGGGTAATACAGCATCTCCAAGAGGTAGGTTTATTTCCTACCTTAAGGCAAGAAAGATGATAGCTAAGGGCTATATTTATCACTTAGTCCAAGTCCATGACACCGAAGCAGAGTCGCCAACTTTTCAATCCGTTCCGGTAGTGAACGAATTTTCGGATGTATTTTCAGATGAACTTCCAGGCCTTCCTCCGGAAAGAGAGATTGATTTCGCTATTGATGTGTTGCCGGACACTAAGCCTATATCTATTCCTCGTTACCGAATGGCTCTGGCAGAATTGAAAGAGCTAAAGGCACAGTTGAAAGATTTTCTTGAGAAGGGGTTTATTTGATCCAGTTTATCACCGTGGGGAGCACCAGTCCTATTCGTGAGAAAGAAAGATGGTTCCTTACGGATGTGTATCGATTATAGGCAATTGAATAAAGTGACGATAAAGAACAAATATCATCTCCCAAGGATTGATGATTTATTTGATCAATTACAAGGTGCCAAGTGGTTTTTCAAAATAGACTTGAGGTCAGGTTATCACCAAGTGACAGTTAAAGAAGAAGATATTCCCAAAACAGCTTTTAGAACGAGATATAGCCATTATGAATTCCGGGTGATGTCATTTGGGTTAACTAATGCTCCGGCAGTGTTCATGAATTTGACGAATTATGTATTCAGGCCTCTCTTGGATTTATTCGTAATAGTATTCATTGACGATATTCTGGTATACTCTCGCACAGAATCAGAACATGCAGACCATTTACTTATTGTTCTTAGAATTCTTCGAACTCGAGAATTGTATGCAAAATTTTCAAAGTGCGAGTTTTGGCTGAATTCTGTGACATTTTTAGGTCATGTTATTTCAGATGATGGCATTCGAGTTTATACTCAGAAAATTGAAGCCGTGAAGACTTGGCCAAGGCCTACGATGCCTACAGAAGTCCGTAGTTTTCTAGGATTGGCAGGTTACTATAGAAGGTTCGTAGAAGGATTTTCCTCTATTTCAGTCCCATTAACGAAGCTAACCCAAAAGTCAGCTAAGTTTCAGTGGAATGATGCTTGTGAACACAGCTTCGAAGAGTTGAAGGACAGATTAACCTCAGCCCCAGTCTTGACACTTCCAGAAGGGCCAGATGTTTATGTCGTATATTGTGATGCTTCCGGTGTTGGGTTAGTATATGTGTTAATGCAACACGTTAGAGTCATCGCTTATGCTTCGAGGCAGCTGCGGAAACATAAAAAGAACTACCCAACTCATGATCTCGAATTGGCTGCAGTTATTCATGCATTAAAGATGTGGAGACATTACTTTTATGGTGTGCATGTTGATATCTATACAGATCACAAGAGTCTTCAATACATTTTCAAACAGAAGGAGTTGAATCTGCGGTAGAGGCGGTGGTTAAAATTATTGAAAGATTATGATGTGAGTATTTTATACCACCCCGGGAAGGCAAATGTAGTAGCTGATGCGCTTAGCCGCCGATCGATGGGCAGCCTATGTGAAGCTCCTCCGGAAAAGAAAGAATTAATTCATGAGCTCCACCAGCTAGCTAATCTTGGAGTACGTCTAATTGATTCAGGTAGTTCAAGAATTGGTATTAATAATCCCACATTTTTGCCCCTGAATATGGAAGTAAAAGAGTGTCAATATGAAGATCCTCAGTTGAGCCATTATAGAGACACATTCCATGAAAAAGAAGAGTCCCCATTTGAAACTTCTATGGATGGAATTCTTAGATACCGAGGCAGGTTATGTGTTCCGAATGTTACACAACTACATCGCGGAATTCTAGAAGAAGCCTATTATTCTCGGTATTCTATTCATCCAGGAGCGACAAAGATGTATCATGATCTCAAATTAATTTATTGGTGGGATGGAATGAAGAGAGACATAGCAGCATTTGTAGCTCAATGTCCAAATTGCCGGCAAGTGAAAATCGAACATCAAAAGCCTAGAGGATTATTGCAAGCAATGGAAATCCCTACTTGGAAATAGGAAGTGATCAACATGAATTTTATTATGGGGTTACCTCGTTTCTGAGGCAAGTATGATTCCATATGGGTGATCGTGGACAGACTCACAAAAGCAGCTCATTTTCTTCCAGTCAAAACTACATACTCAACAGAAGATTATGTAAGGTTGTATCTCAAGGAGATTGTGCGACTCTATGGTATTCCGATATCTATTATCACAGATAGAGGAGCGCAATTTAAATCCAAGTTCTGGAAATCTTTCCAAGAAGGTCTAGGTACTCAAATAAAGCTTAGCACGACATTTCATCCGCAGACTAATGGGCAAGCCAAACGTACCATTCAGACCATAGAGGATATTCTAAGAGCATGTGTTCTAGATTTTGGTGGTAGTTGGGATGACCACTTACCTCAAATTGAGTTTGCATACAACAATAGCTGCCATTCCAGTATCCAAATGGCTCCGTATGAAGCTTTATATGGAGAGAAGTGTAGATCCCCAATTGGATGGTTTGAAATAGGAGAAGTACAGCTAATAGGCCCTGAGTTGATTCAACAAGCAGTAGAAAAAGTCATGGTGATCCGAGATCGATTATTGACAGCCCAATGTCGCCAAAAATCTTATGCGGACAACCGCCGGCGAGACTTAGAATTTCAAGTTGATGATTGGGTATTCTTAAAGGTGTCACCTATGAAAGGAGTGATGATATTTGGTAAGAAAGGAAAGTTAAGTTCTCGATACATTGGACCCTATAAGATTATCCGCAAGGTGGGTCAAGTAGCTTATGAATTGGACTTGCCTCCAAAACTTGAATCGGTCAATCCATGTCTCAATACTCCGCAAGTGTGTTAGAGATCCTACAAGGATTGTTCCAATAGATGATGTTCAAGTGACAGAAAAGCTAGTCTATGAAGAAGTGCCCATTGCCATATTAGACAGGCAAGTACGGAGACTTCGAAATAAGGAAGTAGCCTCAGTTAAAGTCTTATGGCAAAATAACAACTGAGAAGAAATGTCTTGGGAAGTAGAAGAAAGTATGAAATCCAAATACCTGCACTTATTTCAGCCCCCAGAATAGAGCCAAGATGCAACACCGAAATTATGAGGTATGTATGTTTTCATTTTATGCATATGGGTCGTGTGTGGCCAACTTATATTGCTATTGTGTTGTGGCCCTGTGAAGCAATGTTATTATGGGCTGTTGTGATAGGATGGTAGTGTCATATTACAGGGGAAACTCTGGCGAAATTTTCATAGAATTTCCGAGAACTTAACATTCGAGGACGAATGTTCCAAAAAGGGAGAAGAATGTTACACCTCGAAAAATTTCTCGTTAATGTACAGTGGATAGACTAACGAAGGGCACGAAGTATACAATGTCTCGTAAGTAAGAAATAACATTTGAGGATCCTAATTGAGATTTCAAAGGCATTTGAGGTAGGAGAAGAAAGTTGTTAAGGAAAGCAAGGTATATGTTGTGTGTCGGGCAAGATTTATGAGTACCGAATTAATTATGGCTTAATGACATTTAGGAGAAGAGTTATAATGTCCCTTATATTGGTAATGAGGTGATAAACAAGTGTCAAGAAGGTTCCATAAGGATTGGAGGTCAAACGAGTCGACGAGAACGATCTTCGAAAAGTTGGGCATTATACGGCCCAACATACTGGCCGTATGTTAGGCCGTATGTTGTGCCCATAATGGAGCCATCACTGGACCAAGTCTACGGCCAGACATACGGCCAGTATAATTTATATGAGCCGTATGTTGGTCCGTAGAATTTGGTCGGCACAGTTTCTAAATTAAATATAAGGGACCAACCTCATTTCATTTTTTTCATTTCCTCACTTCACACTTCAAGAATTCTCTAGAACCCTCTTCACTCTTCATCGACAAGAACCCAAGAGAAATTTATGATCAACTTCATCAAACCAACAAAATAAAGTGTAAGAAACTCATTGAAGTTCATCTAAACCAAGAAATTCCAATGGAAGTGAACTAGGGCTTTGGTGCAAGAAGAGTATTTCCACTCAAGGCTTATTCTTCCATTATCTAAGGTGAGTCTTATGATCATTCAATGTTTTTTAAGGTAATGAGAGGTTGAAAGACTTGGATTGTAGAAGGAAATAGAACATGGGTCATGAATGTAAGAATAGTGACATTTTGAGTAGTAGTTTGGAATGAGTCATGAATATTGATATGCTGTGATTATAAGTATGCTATAAGTGACATTTAGAACATGGGATAAGTATTATATGTGAGAAAACGCAATAGTGAACTATGACCATGATCATGGAGGAATTGAAATGAAATTGTGAAATGTGGATAATGTAGATGAATGATGATTGTTGCCTATAATATTGTGAATGTTGTTATGGATGCTTGGGAGTCGATATGTGATATGAGGAAAGTTGTATAAACAAAGGAAATGCTGCCCAATTTTCCCTATCTTTAGTAAGCACGTTCTTATAATCGATTAGTTAATGTTAATATGAACTTTCTTGAAGGAAGAAACGTGAGCATCGAAGGAGAACAATCAAGCGATAGAATTGTTAAACGCAAGAGGTATGTAAGGCTAGGCCCTTCTTTCTAAGGCATAGCTCCTATGGCATGAATTCTCTTATATTTCTATGACTTTCCTACACATCGGAAATTATGAGTCTATGGTTATAAAGAGCTTTTCATAAGATAAAGAAAAGAGATACGATGTGAGTATGATGATGATGACTATTAGTTGAGCCTAAAAGTTCTAAAGTTCATGATATGCTAATTCCATAAAGTTCTTCCTATGGATACAATATGACGTTTCTACAACCTAATGACCCTAAGTATACTTTCATTGATGCTTTTCCTTGTGTGCACTAACCTTAAAATGTTAGTCCCTCCAAGGTGAGATATGACGATTATGATCACTCCATAACATAATCGGGAGTTCACGACATTATGTCACCCTGACATAGCCATGGTTACCTTCAAACTTTAAGGTAGGATTAATGATGAATGTATGATGATGCTAAGTTATGATAAGGTTATGATGTGCCTATGAGATGTGTGATAATGATAAGTTTATGTTGACTATATGACGATACGATTCCACCGTACCTAGTTGGCCGGGCATGTCACCGCGAAGGTGGGCTGCATACGATTCCACCGTGCCTAAATGACCGGGCATGTCACCACTAAGACGGGCTGCTATGTTTACACCGAGCCTAGAGGTCCGGGCATGACACCACTAGTGGGCGGCATACGATGGTTACCCGGACGCAGGTTAACAATGATGATAAATATATGATACGAAGATGTATGCGCTATGATGATACATGTACTACGATTATATAAGATATATGTGTGAAATGTATCCACCCTTAGAAGTTACGCAGGTTATATCTTCATCTTATGTCTTATGATTTCTCTATTATGTTCATTTCATTCATGCCTTACATACTCAGTACAATGTTCGTTTTCTTTGGACACTGTGTTCATACCCACAGGTAGACAGGGAGGCGATTCAGACTCGTAGGAGCTATTAGCTGACTTGAGAGCACTCCATTGTTCCGGAGATGCCATTAACTTATTCTTTTGTGTATATACATGTATTTTGGGAACGACGGGGTCCTGTCCCGTCCCTATGTTTAGCACTCTAGTAGAGGCTCGTAGATACGTATGCGTGGGTAGTATGGTCTCACGGTTTCTCCTTGTATGTATGTACATTATTTTTATTTTGATAGCCGGAGGGCTTATGTATCTAAGGTAAATATGTTTCAAGTGAAAAATGGTTTTCCTATGATTTGAGTATAAGATTAAAGAATGAATGCTTGATGTGTACGATGGGTAATGGTACGAGCGGTGCTCGGTGGTTAGCCCCGGGTACCGGTCATGGCCCCTAGTCGGGTCGTGACAGGCTAGGTGATATGACAGAGTTTCATGAGGTTCATGATCCACGACTAATGCGAAGCATATTTCAGTTGAACCGACATTTTGGGATTTTTAAGAAATGGCTTGGTGGTGCACCGTTGGAAAAGTTCATAACATTCTACAATGAATGAGTTAGCGTGCTTTAAAAGAATGGATTGTGGAAATCCTATCATATGAGGCTAGAGTTATATTTTCGGGAAGGGACCTTACTCGTGGTAATATAGTATGATTGCAAGCAATATTAACTGGACAGTTTGGGATAAGCGTTTTTAGGTATTAAGGACCTGGGGGTAATTGCGTGAGATTTCGAGCGGCAGTGTAAGATTGGACACCTTCGGAGAATTTACGAGCATATCAAGATGATACTATGAGTGGTTCGATGGCTATATAATTACTATATGAGGCTTCAGGTTTCGCGTTCAAAAGTTTGGATTGTATCGAATTTGCATATCGGGTAAAGATTGACGAACGTGAAGATTAAAATCATAAGGTATAGCTTTTCGGTACTAAGTTAATAACTTGGATAGGACCCAACTTGAGGAGTCAAAAATGATAGACAAGATTTGTTATGCGTGGTATGACTGTGATTGGTTTCGAAAGTCGGAGTTAGTTCTAATGACTATTAGTGATATTCGAGAGTTGTGCATTCGTTCAGGGTCAACGTTGTTCGAGTTAAGCTTAAAGGTCTATGATTACACTTCCAAGAAGATATCTAACGACTCGAAGCGTTTTAGCTCAGATTTGAGGAATGACAGATTTATCGAGCCTTGTCAAGGTTTTCTAGTAGATTTGATGATACTTTTCTAGAACAGTTATTCGGGACAGAATAAGAGTATACAATGAACCTAATACATATTTGAGGAGGAACTATTGTGCGAGAGGTCTCTATAGTGATCAGTTGTTTGCTCGATGAGATATTCGATAGTATGGTTCCTGTATTGTGATTTGAAGGTTTAAGAAGATTTGAAACTAGCCAAGTTAGCTGCCAGTAAAATCAGTTTTGATGGTATTGCACAAGGATCTCAGATGAATCAAAAATTCTTTCTGGTGAGAGTAAGTTATGGGTTCAGAACTTTTGTATGTGTGTTCATATGTTTCTAAGGAATCACGGTACGAGAAACGACTCTAGTAAGTGAAAAAGAAAGGTTAGCGAAATCAGTGTATTTCATCGGTTCAGAATAGGCTATCATTGTGATCATGTTTTAGAGGATCGCATTGGTTTGGGAAGTAGCTGTGGGACCTATTGATTGCATTCAGATTTGAGATTTTATCAAATCAGAGAATTTGAGTAAAGCAATTCAATTATTTGAGGATCAGTTTCGAGGGAAATCCTAATATGAACATATGAGAATTGGAGCTTGAGCTAAGTTTAGAGAGTTATGAATGGTAAGTGAGTCGAGGTTCTTTGGCCTGTTTGAGATTACCTGTTGTTGGACCCTTTGTTCTATGATTTAGGTTGCCGGTCAGGTGTTCATTCGATCTTGCATGCTTCTATGTTGGAGAAGTACCTTTCTTTATGTCATTCGTTGGGGTTCAGCTTTGTTCGATGAGAATCATTCCTAGTAGTAGAAGCCCGATATGTGTTGAGATATCCCCAGTTGTTATGGGTTCAGGTATCTTCCCCGTTCTTTTTCTTGTTGCTCGAGGATGAGCGATTATTTAATCGGTATCTGATGTAACGACCCGTTTGGTCGTTATTTCATTTTTTACCCTTTCCCGAGCTTGGTTAGCTCACTTTTGAATCGAGGGGACTGTTGAAATGCTTCTCGAGGTGTTCGGGGTTGATTTTGGTGACTTTTTTGAAAA
Organism: Lycium barbarum; assembly: GCF_019175385.1. Classification (NCBI taxonomy): domain Eukaryota; kingdom Viridiplantae; phylum Streptophyta; class Magnoliopsida; order Solanales; family Solanaceae; genus Lycium; species Lycium barbarum. The sequence goes on along the minus strand of NC_083341.1, from coordinate 102,425,937 downwards.
AATTGGCTTTAAGAGAAAAAGAGTTGGTTCAAAGTTGACTTTTAGATAAACGGAGCTTTTTTCGAAAATTCGTCGATTTTGAGAGGTCCGGATGGTCATTTAAAACTTGTGTGCATATCTGGTTTGGTTCCCAATGCACTATGGTACATTTTGAGACTTGGGTTAGGAAGTTGGAATTAAGGTATCGGGGGTCGACTCGGTCAACGAGACCTCCGTTGGGAATTCGAGGCCACGGGTATGTTCGTAGTTATTTTTGTGTGTGTCTGTGTATGTGGTTCATGAGCAGATGGCCTGGGGTATTAGTTAGGATTTCGGGATTGAGTTGGGATTATTTTGGGAAATCTGGTACTGGTGCCCGCCATGGCGGCACCGCTATAGCAGTTGCCATGCCACTGGGCAACCATGTGTTTTTTGTGATGACCGTCGTGGCAGTCTAATTTGTAACCAAGGCGGGACCAGCATAGCGGTCCCATAGTCGCTGTAACGGTATCGGTCCTGGTTAGTTCATTAACTGTGTAGTAAAATCCCTTAGTCCCTCATTTATTTCTATTCCAAAAATTGACTTTTTAGGAGAAATTATAGATTGTTCTTGCAGAAGATTCTTGGTGGTAAGTCCTTTTAATCTCTTTTCTATTCCATTATCCTAATCATCTTAGAATCCGTTTACCTTGTTGGTTCTTTAAGTAATGGAAGATTAAAAGTGGGTTTAATGAATATTCTTTCTAGGCTTCCAAATCATGATTTGATGGTTCAGCTAGCTTCTTTAAGCATTGAATTGATGATAGAATCCTTTATTTCATAATTTCTTCCTAATTAGAGACTAATGTGGATTGGAAGTTAAGGTTTATACCCAAATTTAGGGGTTTTGCCTCGAATCCGAAATTGAGTAAATTGTTGATTATTCTAGCTTGGTATTGATGGGAATTGATCACCTAGAGGTTTAATGTCATGTTGGGACCTTTAGATCCCTAATTTCACCCTTCTAGTTCATAAACCCTATTCCATGGGTTGGGAATTTGGGTCTTGATAAAAGTAGGGTTTGTTTTGATATTCTCCTTGATTCTAATTCCATGATTCGAATATGCTTAGTCTTTCTTGATCTCAAGGCTCAAAGGAAAGGAAAGGCTAAGGAGTGATTGTTTGTGTTATTGTTGTTCGACCTTCCAGGTAGGTTACGGTTTACCCTGTGGTGAGACTTCATTTAGTGAAGCATATATTTTGACGATATAGTCGGAGAAAGCATGTAAACCTTCGGGTATGAAGTTAGGTTGGATAATGTCATAGGTTGGGCCCTTTTGTGTGATTGGGGCTAGCCACCCCATTGTTATGTGACTTCATTTGTTCTATTGTTGTTGTCTTGATGCCATGTGGTGATAGTAGATATTGGAGACCAGTGTTATACCTCTTCATGATATTGATGTATCTTACTTGTTGGCGTTTGATACGAGGATAGTGTTCTATATGGCTTGTGTAGCCTCTTCATGTTATTGTGGGCGTACCCATGCTTGGTACTTGTGATATTGATCTGACTGTTAGTGATGAGATCATGCTTACTGTTGAGTTAATTTATATAAGTCTTGATAGGGATTATAGTGTTGTGACTTCCATAGCATATTCGTTGGCATTTATTGCATTGATTTAGCATTTATGCATTCATACATGATGGAAATGGTTTGGAACTAATTAATGAAAGACTTTTGGTATCTATAAGAGAAAATGTTTTAAATTATCGATGGGAAATGGTTCCGGGTGATGTTATATTATATGATATGATTTGATAAATATCCTCCACGGGCAAAGATCCGGAGACTCGTTACCGTTTGGAAAAGAGCCAGAACGAGTGGCACATGGACTCCGCGGGTCCACCATGGAATCCTCTGTGGGCAAAGATCCAGAGTCTCGTTACCGTTGGGCAAAGATCAGGAACGAGTGGTACATGGACTTCGTGGGTCCCCCATGGGTTGTGCTATCGAGACGTTGATACTTCCGTCCGAAGTATATTTGTATACAGCATTGCATTGCATTCGCATATCACACAGCATTGCATTGCATCCACAATTCATACATTGTTCCATTGCATTGCATTATGGCTTGTGTTGGTGATTTGGTGATATTCTTGTGTTATTTGGATTCGGATTGATTATATTGAGACTTGGCACACTTGGGTTTAGATGCTATAGCCTAGGTGACGACGTGTACTTGGTTTCTGATTTGTGTTTGACTCATACATGGTGATATATCTGCTTATCTTACCTTATTGTATGGATTATGTTAGCTAAACTTAGTCGGCCTATAATACCTACCAGTACTGTAGTTTTGTACTGACCTACACTTGCTGCATTTTTTTAAGAATGCAGAATTCTAGGTTGCATCTACTTCTGTTTCTCGTGGCTGACAGTCACTCTGAGAGTTGCTTAGAGTCTACTGGGTGAGCACGAGACATCCGCCGCCTTGACGACTCTTCTTTATTTATGTCTTATTTTCTATTCCAAGACATACTCAGACTTGATGTATTATTGATATTTAAGACTTGTAGATTTTAGTTAGATGCTCTTGTATGGATTAGACCAGACTCCGGAGCGTATTTCTTTATTTCCATACTTATTCTATATTCTTATCGTCAGACTTACGTGATTTATTCTCTTATGCTAATTTAATTATTTATTTACGTTTTTACTATCGTTGGGTTGAGGGTTCTCTTACCGAGGTGGGAAAGGTAAGAGCCCGCACAACTTAGCTAGATTGGGTCGTGACAGGTCCCAACATTAAATTAAACCTCTAGGTGATCAATTCCCATCATTAGCAAGCTAGAATAATCAACAAATCACTATAATACGGATTCTAGGAAAAAACCCCAAATTAACCCTAACTTCCAATTCCACAAATTAGCCTCTAATTAGGAAGAAGTTATGAAATAAGGGTTCTAATCATCAATTTAATGCTTAAAGAGGCTAACCCAAACAACAAATCATGATTTAGAAGCCTAGAAGGAATATTCATTAAACCCACTTTTAATCTTCCATTACTCAAAGAACTATCAAGGAAAAGGGATTCTAAGATGATTAGGGATAATGGAATAGCAAAGAGATTAGAAGGACCTACCACCAAAAGTCTTCTCCAAGAATACTCTAGAATTTCTCCCACAAGCTAAATTTCTAGAATAGTAATAAATGAGAGACTAAGGACTTTTAATACAAACTTAATGAAATAACAGGACCGATATCGATACGGCGGCATCGGGACCGCTGCGGCGGTGCCTCCCCGACGTCCTCTCAGACCGCGGAGACGATGCCTCCTCGATGTCCTCTCAGACTGCCAAGACGGTCGGCTGCAAATATACAAGGCCGCCTCAGCGGCCCATCGCACCGCTATGGCGGTGCCGCTGAACGGTAATGGTCCCGCCATAGCGGACACCAGACCAGAATTTCCTGAAATAAACACAACCTCAAATCGAAATCTCAACTAATACCCGAGGCCATCTGCTCACAAACCACATACACAGACACACATAAAAACATGCTACGAACGCACTTGTGACCTCGGAATTCCAAACGGAGGCCTCGTTGACCAAGTCAACCCCCGATACCTCAATTCTAACATTCCAACCCAAGTCCCAAAATGCACCCGAGTACATTGGGAACTGAACCAGATATGCACACAAGTTTTAAAAGACCATCCGGACCACTAGGAATTGACGGATTTCCGAAAAAGATCCTGTTACCCAGTCAACTCTTTTTCGCTTAAAGCATATTTTTCCCGAAAGTCACCAAAATCGACCCCGAACACCTCAGGAGGCGTGTCAACAATCCCTTCAGGTCAAAGGTGAGCTAACCAAGCTCGGGAAAGGGGTCAAAGTGCCAAAAAGACTATAACGACAAAGCGGGTCGTTCCATCAGATACCAATTGAACCATCGCTTGTCCTCGAGCGAAAAAGGGAAAAGAATGAAGAAGTACTTGAATCAGCGAACAACTAGGGATATCGGCTACACATATCGGACTAAGTCTCCTAAGTAGCCTCCTCAACAGGACTATGATTCCATTGCACCTTCACATAAACAATCTCCTTAGACCTTAACTCTCTAACCTGCCTATCCAAAATCTCAATAGGCTCCTCCTCATAGGTCAAATTCTCATCAAGCAATATCGAGTCCAAACAAACAATATAAGTACTGTCTGCATGGTACTTCTTCAGCATAGACACATGGAAAATCCGATGAACTTCCGCCAAGCCTTGCGGCAAAGACAACTCATAAGCAACATCGCCCACACGGTCAAGAATCTCAAATGGCCTGATATACCTCGGACTCAACTTGCCTCTCTTCCCAAACCTCATAACACCCTTCATGGGTGAAATCTTTAATAGAACCTGGTCACCAGCAGTGAACTCTAAATCTCGGACCTTCCGGTCCGCATACATCTTCTGTTGACTCTGAGCTACCAAAAGGTTCGCCTAAATCACCCTCACTCTCTTAACAGATCCGTACCCTAAGGTCGAACCTCAAAAGCATCAAACCAGTCAATCGGAGATCTACATCTCCTACCATACAAAGCCTCAAAAGGCACCATATCGATACTCGAGTGATAACTATTATTGTACGCAAACTCTGCCAATGGCAAATGCTGATTCCAATGACCACCAAAATTAATAACGCAAGCTCTCAACATATCCTCGAGCACCTGAATGGTCCGTTCGGACTGCCTATCGGTCTGGGGGTGAAAAGTTGTACTATGATCCAATCGGGTACCCAACTCTTCATTAAAAGCTCTCCAGAAATGGGAAGTGAAGATAGTACCCTGATCAGATATGATAGAAATAGGAACCCCATGCAATCTCATAACATCCCGAATGTACAACTTGGCTAACTTCTTCGCCGTATAGGAAATCTGAACAAGAATGAAAAGAGCGGACTTAGTTAACTGATCAACTATCACCCAAATCGAGTCAAACTTACCCAGGGTCTTTGGGTGACCCACAAAAAAATCCATGGCAATCCTCTCCCACTTCTACTCGGGAATGGACATCCTCTGAAGTACACCACCGGGTCGCTGGTGCTCATACTTAATTTGCTGACAATTACCACACTTAGCCACAAAATTGGCTATATCCCTCTTCATCCAACACCACTAATAGTGTTGTCTCAAATCACGATACATCTTAGTCTCCCTTGGATGAATGGAATATCGAGAGCTATGAGCCTCAATCAAGATCAACTGAATCAAATCACCAACACGAGGAACGCACATGCGCCACTTAATCCTCAAAGCGCCCTTAGAATAAATCATGGCCTCCTTGGCCTCACCCCTCAAAACTCTATCTCGAATCTTGCTCAACTGAGCATTCTCAAACAGATGAGTCCTGATATGATCCTATAAAGATGACCTCACCTCTATACAAGCCAAAACCCAGCTTAGGGCAAAAATATCAAGGCAAATGAAACTATTGGCCAGATTCTGAACCTCCATGGCCAACAGATGCTTGGAAACAATCAAACGAGCTAAACTCCCTATATTTATAGCCTTGCGACTCAAGGCATCAGCCACCACGTTGACTTTCCCAGGATGATAAAGAATAGAGATGTCATAGTCCTTCAGGAGCTCCATCCATCGGTGCTACTTGGAATTAAGATCTCTCTGGGTAAACACATGCTGAAGGCTATGGTTGTCATGACCCAACCCACCATGACTAGCCCCCAACTAAATCCTAGTGGGAGAACCAACACATAAGACATCTATTCATTTAAATCTGGTTTTATATTAACCAAGATAATCAGTTATTCCTCATTCAATATCAAATAAACAAAATAAGTCCTGCCATAATTACTGAAATAAATGCGAAAGTTCTAACTCTTACAAAATCCCCATAATTCGAAAGTCACCGTACATGACTCTAATCTAAAACATGTCTAAGGAATAAAATCTGACTAAAAAATAACCATAATGTCCAGAGTACGAAAAGACATCATAGAAGGAAGATCTTCGGGCGGCCTGGCTGGGGAAGAAGCTCACCCTAAATCTGTCAGCTAACGTCCTCCACACTAGATGTGAAAGCGGGTAGTGATCTCTGTGTCACAATCTGCACTCAAAAGAATGCAGCAAAGTAGTATCAGTACAAACACTATGTACTGATAGATATCATAAGCCGGCTAAGATTAGTATCATGCATATTTCATAAAATCAATAGAATAAACAGCAGTCAACAGACATGAAATTCAATAAACCATATAGGTCAACCAAGGATAATCACAATCAAATCACAAAGATATCAAGAATAACAATCAACGGAAGCCACAATGAAAATAGTTTACCACAATAACCACACTCACTGTACACACATGCTAAGTGATGTCATTGCTCAGTAGTCATGACCTGCAAGGGACCCATAGTGTCCATGTACCACTCGTTCCGGACTACTCCTCAGACCCGAGCGCAAACCTTCACTCCGAAACGAACCTCAAATGCGGGACACATCAATGTACCTCTCGTTTTCGGAATTAACCTCGGACCACGAGTTCATAATTTAGGTCACATGAGTGCCTTTCCATATCTCTTCACCAAACAGTGTTTTTTACCTTCTCATTATTGATACCCAAATCATCATTTCATGTCACAATACCGTCGAGAAGGTCATATTAGCTTCTCATCACAACACATCCACTGGAGATTTAACACACAGGAATAGCGGCACGAAGCCTACACAATCACTCAATCACATTCACATTAGAGTTTAGCCACACAATATCATACATGAAAACTAGACATGCTTTCTCCTAAAGAATTCACAAAACATATAATCAGCTAACCAAAGTCTAACTCAAGTAGACCGTAACCTACCTCAAAGTAGAGCTGGAACAACGCAAGTCACTCTGCTACAACCTTTTCTTTCCTTAAAGCCTCAGTATGCTCACGGTCCAGAAATAGAAGGCTCAATGAGTCACAATACTCAAACCACAAGTACCAAAGCAAGAATACCCTTCCCATACCCCATTACAAGGGGTGAATGATTTTCTAGGTGATAAACAACCTATCAAGGCCCTTAGTAATCATTAATCATCCATTTATAATAACATTCTATCAATATTCCCATTATAAGAAGTTTTTATAGTCAAGACCCCATTTTTATAGAACCCTAGGTCCCCAATCACTTAGTTTATGACACTAAATGTTCAATTTATGATCAAGAGCAACTAACCAAAGGCATTTAGATGATAGCTAAGCGATAATACCCATAACCCATCAAGTTTAGAAGGTTTATTAACATTCTAGGGCTTTTATTTCAACTTCACCATTAAAGACCCATGAAGGGGATAACCATAAGGAAGGAGAATGGAATAATAGAATGGAATCAATGGAACTTACCTCTCCAAAGTATCTTGCCCTAGCTTAAAAATTCACCCTAGGTTCTTGTTGGGAAGTGTGTTGGTATTTTTTGAAAACAGAATATGAGACTAAGTATATAAAATTTGGGCTACTATTTTACGTGAACCGCTACAGCGGTCATCACGCCGCTGTAGCGGTCCTGCTATAGCGGTCAAGTGACCGCTATAGTGGACCACCACGAATCCGTTGTGACCGCTATGGCGGTCCATCCGCTGCTATAGCGGTGCCTCCATAGCGGCAAACTACCTGCCACAGCGGCCACCAGGTAAATGGATGGCCGCAGCAGTACATTTTAGGCAGTGAGCTAGACTTTTGTCCAGATTTTCCCCTTATCACCCAACATTTCATCCGAGGCCTCAAAAACACAAAACAAACATGCAGATATACTAAAAGACGCCCTACGAATTCACCCGTGGCCTCGGAATTCCCAACAGAGTTCTAAATTTTACGTCACCCCCTGACGGACTCAAGGAAATCAAGTAACAACCACAAACAAGTCAAATTTCAGCTCATAAGCTTACACGATTGAGTTTCTACTGGTTCGTTCTACCCTTGGAAGGTTACATTTGGTGGGGTGATCCTACATTTCCAATAATGACTGGAAGGGTTGTTACAACGGTGATCGGTAAAAACCTCACAATAGACACCATACAAGTAATGTCTCCAAATATTCAAAGCAAAGACCACGGCCAACAACTCCAAATCATGGGTAGGGTAATTCTTCTCATGGATCTTCAACTGACGGGGAAGCATAAGCTATCACTCTACCTTCCTGCATCAACACAGCACCCAAATCCATGCGGGATGCATCACAATATACAACGAAATCGTTACCCTCCACGGGTAATGCTAAGATTGGGGCTGAAGTCAAAAGAATCTTGAGCTTTTGAAAGCTCTCCTCACAATCATAGGACCACTGGGAGGAAATATCCTTTTGAGTCAACCTGGTCAAGGACGAAGCAATAGCAGCAAAACCCTTCACAAAGCAGTAGTAGTAGCTGGCCAAACCCACAAAACTACGAACCTCGGTAACAGTAATGGGCCTCGCCTAATCCCTCAAAGCATCAATCTTCTGTGGATCAACGATAATCCCATCATTAGACATAACATGGCCCAAGAATGCCACAGACTCTAACCAAAACTCACACTTCAAAAACTTAGCAAACAAGCTATTCTTTTTCAATAGCCCAAGAACAGTACGAAGATGGCTCTCATGCTCCTCTCTACTCTTGGAATATACCAAGATATCATCAATAAATACAATCACGTAGAAATTAAGGAATGGCCTAAAAATGCCATTCATCAAAGCCATAAATGAAGTCGGGGCATTGGTAAGCCCAAATGACATTACTAAAAACTCATAGTGACCATATCTCGTCCAAAAGGCTGCCTTCAGAATATCCTTAGCCCTAATCCTCAACTGGTGATAGCCTGAACGCAAGTCAATCTTCAAAAATACTGAAGCACCCTGAAGCTGGCCTCCACGAACAATCCCCTCTGCTGAAGATGTAGAAACTCATCCCTACGCGTCTTCCTCAAATCCGTGGGCACATACTTCTTAAGCAAGGCACGGTAGAACTGAGTCCAAGTCAGGGGAGGAGAACCCTCAGGTCTGCAAGCAACAAAATACCTCTACCAAGTCTTCGCGTCGCCGCGAAATTGGTAGGACACATAGTCAACTCCATGGGACTCTACGATCCCCATCCTATGTAGTAACTCATGCATATCTAAGATGAACTCATAAGTATCCATAACAGAAGTACCCGAAAACCTCGACGGCTCCAACTTCCTGATCCTCCCAATAAGATCCTGATTAGCCAAGGTCATAAAAGTGCCCTCCATGGGTCTAAGATCATCCCTGGGGCTGGGACCGTATCAATACGGGTAGACATAGCTATAGCCGGATGTGCTACTCGAGTAGGTCTATACTCAGGGGTCTGCGCCCCAACTCGGGTCTGCGAACTTCTGCCCGGAGTAGCAACACCAGCGGAAACCTGCTAGGCATCTAGATGGAGTAGAACATGGGCCATAGTATCATGCATAGTCTGATCATAAGTAATCTCGGGATGTGTTCGCGTTAGGGCCACACTATCCCCGGCGATCTAGGCTCGATCGTGCTGATCCTCAGGCTCTGGAGACGGAGATCTCTCATGTCGCTGGCCTACCACAGAAGCCCTACCCCTGGCTTGGGCAGCCCCGCGGTCTTTTGCTCTGCTACATCCTCTGGCTGTCGCTCGCCCTCTGGTGCCAGCCGCAGCTGTGGGCTCTAAGTTTAGCTAACACAATCCAGACATTAGGTTTAGCTAACACAATCCAGACAATAAGTTAAGATAAACAGATAAATCAATAAGTATAAGTCAAACACAAGCCAGAGCCAAGTACATATCATCACCTCAGTTGTAGCATCTAAACCCAAGTGTGCCAAGTCTCAATATATCCAATCTGAATCCAAATAACACAAGTAAATCACCAGATCATCACAATATAAGTCATAGTGCAATGGAATTCAACAATGTAGGAAATGCAATGCAATGCAATGTTGTGTACACATGTACTCCGGACGAAAGTATCGACGTCTCGGTAGCACAACCCATGGGGGACCCGCGGAGTCCATGTACCACTCGTTTCGGATCTTTGCCGAATGGTAACGAATCTCCGGATCTTTGCCCATAGAGGATATTTATCAAATCATATCATATAATATCACATCACCGGAAACCATTTCCCATAGGGCATTTAAAACATTTTCTCTTATAGATACCATTAGTCCTTCATTAATCAGTTCCAAACCATGTCCATCTTGTATGAATGTATGAATGCATAAATGCTAAATCAATGCAATAAATGCCAACAAATATGGTATGGAAGTCGTAACACTATAAGCCTTAACAAGACTTATATAAATCAACTCAACAGTAAGCATGATCTCGTCATCAACAGTTAGGTCAATATCACAAGTACCAACCATGGGTACGCCAACAATATCATGAAAAGGCTACGCAAGACATATATAACACTATCCTCGTATCAAACGTCAACAAGTAAGATACTTCAATATCATGAAGAGGTATAACAATAGAGTCCAATATCTACTATCACCATGTGGTATCAAGCCAACAACAATAGATCAAATCAAGTCACAACATAACGGGGTGGCTAGTCCTAATCACACAACAGGGCCCAACCTATGACAATATCTAATCTAACTTCATACCCGAAGGTTTACATGGTTTCTCCGACAATATCATCTAAATAAATGCTTTGTTAAACGAAGTCTCACCATAGGGTAAACCGTAACCTACCTGAAAGGCCGAACAACAATAACACCAACAATCACTCCTTAGTCTTTCCAATCCGCTGAGCCTCGAGATGAAGAAAGTTTAGGCATATCAGAATCATGGAATTAGAATCAAGAAGAAAATAAAAATCAACTCTACTTCTATCAAGACCCAAATCCCCAACCTATGGAATAGGGTTTATGAACTCTGAAATCAGGGATCTAAAGGTCCCAACATTAAATTAAGCCTCTAAGTGATCAATTCCCATCATTAGCAACCTAGAATAATTAACAAATCACTCTAATTCGAATTCTAGGCAAAACCCCCAAATTTGGATATAAACCCTAACTTCAAATTTCACAAATTAGCCTCTAATTAGGAAGATGTTATGAAATAAGGGTTCTAATCATCAATTCAATGCTTAAAGAAACTAACTCAATCAATAAATCATGATTTAGAAGCCTAAAAGGAATATTCATTAAACCCACTTTTAATCTTCCATTACTTAAAGAACTATCAAAGAAAAGGGATTCCAAGATGATTAGGGATAATGGAATAGCAAAGAAATTAGGACTTACCACCAAGAATCTTCTCCAAAAATCCTCTAGAATTTCCAAAAGCTCGATTTCCGGAACAGTAATAAATGAGTGACTAAGGGGTTTTAATACACACTTAATGAAATAACTGGCCCGCTACTGATACGGCAGCATCGGGACCACTGCGGCGGTGCATCCCTGACGTCCTCTCGGACCGCCTAGACCGTCGACTGTAAATATACAAGGCCACCCTAGCGGCCCATCCCACTGCTATGGCGTTGCCGCTGGGACAATTTCTCAAAATAAACAAAATCTCAAACTGAAATCCCGACTAATACCCGAGGCTATCTGCTCCCAAACCACATACACAGACACACATAAAAACATACTACGAACGCACTCGTGCCCTGGGAATTCCCAATGGAGGCCTCGTTGACAAAGTCAACCCCCGATACCTCAACTCTAACTTTCCAACCCAAGTCCCAAAATGCACTTGAGTGCATTAGGAATCGAACCAGATATGAACACAAATTCTAAAAGACCATCCAGACCACTCAGAATCAATGGATTTTCAAAAAAGATCTGCTTACCCAAAAGTCAACTTTGAGTCAACTCTTTTTCAGTTAAAGCCTATTTTTCCCAAAAGTCACCAAAATTGATCCCGAACACCTCGAGAAGCGTGTCAATGGTCCCCTCGAGTCAAAAGTGAGCTAGCCAAGCTTAGAAAAGAGGTCAAAGTGCCGAAAAGACTATAACGACCAAGCGGGCCGTTACATGTTTTTTAGCATATTATTAATATGCCTAGCAGTAACTTGTAAAATATCGTTTTCAAAAAATTTTGAAAAAGCTGCAAAATGAAGGATTTTATCATCCTTCCAAATTTGAAATGATTGTTGTGGAGGAATAATAATGTTTATAACTTCTCCATTTGTCAACTTATATTCTCGCTCCAAAAAAGAAATATAATTTCCTACGTATTTAGCCATAAACCAAGGGACAAAAGACACAATCTTGTTGACTTGGGAAAGATCTTTATAAAAGTCTTCTTGAAAAAATGTTTTCTCGTCAGTATTAAAATTTTTAAAAAACCACTTTCTAAATGGTTCCCATCTGGGTTTGAAAAATTCTTCACTAATTTTTTGTCTTGCGGGTGATCCCCGACTAAAATCAATTTCATGGTCTTTATCAATTAAATACTTGGAAAATCCATATATGACTCGGACAATTCCGTGTCTTCAATACCACTAACAATATTATCTTGATCAATTTTAAGACTACTGATTCTATTATTATCAGTTTCTCCAATTTGAGAAGTAGAAGCCCGTGATGGATATTGGACAATATAATCGACTGGTGAAATATAAGAATGACATGATGAATTTGATCTAGTCAGTCTAGATCTGGTGCTGATGCTATGACTTTCAGCTTTATCTAACAAAGATTTTGGTTTTGCGAACCTTAATTTAATAGTCCCATCCGGGGCCTGCTCAATTTTAGTAATATCAGTATCTAAATTATTTTGGGGAGGAGCAGCTCCCTCTATGACTCACTCTTTGGGAAAATCAATTTAATCCCATTTAATAGGTCTACTTGTAACAACATTGGATTTACCAAACTTAGTTCTATCAAAATAGTTTCATTTTTGAAGTCCATAATTTTACACATAGGATTCATAGTATATAATGGTTTGAAATATATTCTATAACAAATACATATTACTTCAGTACTGGGCATATAATCATAGCCATGTGATTAAACACTTAATATTAAAGCATTTAGAGAATTCTCGTCTTGCAAAGATACCTGCAAATTAGGATAAGCAATAAAATATACAGGACCATATGCTAGACTTGTTTGAATCATCCCTATGAGGGATTTTTTTCCAATTTTGGTTCCTACCGTCTCTTAAAGCTGCTATAAAGCTTTCAGGCAAGCCTCTTAATGTAAGTGGCTTGAATGCACCAATATCCATAAATCTATGGGTTTCCCTATAAGGGGCTAAATCACTTTTAGATAATAATCTAAAAGTGGCATGGTCACTATCAACTGTAATTGTTTCTTCAGTGGTTTTTATCACTTGCTAGAAACCTAATTTCTCAAAAGTACCCATTTAATAAATTAATCTGAGCTAGATTTTAGGGATAGTCCACTTATTAAGCAGATCTAATTGCTGAGGCTTATAATATTCCTCTTTTTTACTATTTTTAATAGAACTTTTACTCCTAATGATATTCATTAAGAAAAGTGTGTTGAACTTATATCACCTATTACTACTCCTGTACCATGGCTCTGATACCATTTTTATTTTGTCAGTTTTCGTATTGATCCAATATAAAAGGATCATTTAGTTAAAAAAGAAGACAAGTTTTCACAGACCCCCTTCTCTACTTGTAAAAATAATCTCTCTATAATAAAAGTTTGTTGTTTACTATACCTTCATCTCTGCTGAGCACAACTTCCATCCATTAGGTAATTTTTTTTATTTTGATTTAAATTTTAATTTACATATTCATATTTAGCCTAAATGACAGGCTAAAATCCTTGTGTTGGACTATATCACACTATACTATTAGGTATTATGGTAAAAATCCTTTAATTAGCTAGGATTCACCTACATGGTACTGAGGTCAGGCAGAGAATAACACAGGCGGATTGTACAAATTCAGGCGGTGGTCCTGTTTATTTGCCCGCTGAGCTGAGGTAACCGGCACGGATCGCACGGTGAGATGATACTGCAGAGGAACTTTTACTGGGTTAATAACCCTGGCAAGGAGGTTGTCCAACTCAGAACAAGTCCAAAAACAGCCTTCAATGCCACCTCGGCTCACCAAGCAAACAAACAGGACCATCGTCTGAATTTGAACAGTCCTCCTGGGTTATTCTCTGCCTGACCTCAGTACCATATTTGGTGAATCCAACCTAATTAAAGCATTTTCACCATAATACCTAGTAGTCTAGCGTGATATAGTCCAACACAAGGGTTTTATCCTGTCATTTAGGCTAAACATGAATATGTAAATTAAAATTTAAATCAAAATAAAATAAAACAAAAAATTACCTAATGGATGGAAGTTGTGCTCACCAGAGATGAAGGTATAGTAAACAACAAACTTTTATTATAGAGAGAGTATTTTTACAAGCAGAGAAGGGGGTCTGTGAAAACCTGCCGTCTTCCTTACTTCAATGATCCTTTTATAATGGATCAAAACAAAAATGGACAAACTAAAAATGGCCGACAAACTCTTCTGGCCAACAAAATAAAAAGTAAAGATAAAAAGCAAATGATGTTATCCTTTAAAAAGTACAATTAATACTCAAAAACTTTAATTAAAGTTGTTGCTTTATAAAAGCAAAGTCTTCTTTCCACTTTGGTGTGGGGCCCGTCTATTACTTCGTCTTTGTTTTTTCTTTATCTTTTGCGGAGGTGGAAGATTCTTCCATCTGGCTTTTGATTTTTGCCATAAATTTTTCAATATCTTCAGTATTATCAGGACTTTTAGACTCTCCTGTTAAACAGGTCTGGTCCTCTTCATCATTGTCATTGTCTGTGGTATTACCAACGGATGCCATGGATATGTCTGAGGGCAGTTCAATGTCAATATTTTGTATTAAATCTTTTTTGAATTCTTCCATATAGGCAGCTATCATTTCTTCATGGGATAAAACACATTTTTTCAACTGGATCCTTTTGGCTAAATGCTGGAATGGATTGGGAATTTCCCTTTGTTGTCGGGAGTTGATTGAATCTCTATAACTGGATATAGTAGCTTCAATCTGATCTATCAATTCTTGGCCAGGGATATTACCATCAGCTATTTTTTGAATAAGTTTTTTCCAAAATTTTGAATAAAAACTCCGGTTAAGACAAGGAAGATTTTGAGGGGTATAACCCACTTCAATTGACCATTTCATAATTCATGGAATAGAAAATTCAATGAAGAAAAACACATTAGCTATTCCATCAAAGAATGTAGTATTAGTTTCCAAGTCTATTATCTAGGGGGAAACTTCAACTCATTCGGTATATAAACTCTTGAAGGGTTCAGGCAATATTTTGACTGTTGGGCCATAATGAATCCACCATTGGCAGAACCAATTTGGTATGCCTTGCTTATAAACATTGACACATATTTTTATAAACCAAGAATGTTTTCTATTTCTATTTTCATACAAAATAACTTTATTAAAGCTCTCGACATAGTACCAATAATTAAATTTAACTAAGATGTTTTGCTCAGGATGGATATAATCCCTTTCCTTGAGAGTGCTTAATCCCCATTCAGTTGGAGAAAAAACCTTTTAATAATAATTTTTGAAAACTTATAAACTTTTTGCTATTAGCAGGATAAAAATGTTGAAATTCTGCTGATCCTATGGAGGAGAGAATCAACTTATAATTCATCTGATACTTATAAGTATGAGTAGCGTATGACGCAGCATCAAATTACCTTTGCATTATTTGCCAAGGTTTATCCTTCCATTGAAGGTCTTCATTTTCTAGGAGAATTATTAACTCTCTGTTCTCATTTTGATTATATGAGCCTGTGTCCTCATGGTCATCCTCAGTGCGGGCACTAGAATATGAAGGTGGCATATTATCATCCTTCTTTTTGGATTTTATGAAATCCAGATATTGTTGATATGTTATTTCCTCCTTGGTATTACTGGAAGACCCTGCAATACTATTGGCTATAAGCATTTGGTTACCCATTTGGGCAAGAACAGTTCCTCTTCCTGTTCCTTTGGTTGTTCCTCTTCCTCCCCATCCTCTGTTAGAGTTGGGGCAATATTGGAGCCTCATCCTGCAGAGAATAATTATCAGATTTATGAACTTAAACATTCTCTTGTAAGAAAATCATGTAGACTATTATCTGACCCTTTTTTATAATGAATTTCGAAATCAAATGGACCTAATAAAGCTTGCCATCTTGCAAACATTTGTTTAGAAACATCATGTTTACAATCTTTATTAAACATAAATTTGGCTGCTTGACAGTAAGTTTTTATTAAAAACTTTTGATTATATAAATCACCTTGAAATTTAAGAACATATTTACCTATTGCAAGAATTTCCTTAGCAATAGTCGCATAATTTTTCTTGCTATTGTTCCATTTACCAGAATAAAATTGAACCAAATACTCCTGTTTGTCTTCCGGAGAATGTTGTTTTAATATCCCTCCATAGCCAATATCAGAAGCATCGGTCTCAATAATGTTTTTTCCAATTAGGATTGGCTAAAGTAAGACATGGAAGGTTATTAACTTTTTCATTGATTTTTATAACTGCCTGGGTATGACCTTTTATCCATGCTTTAGGAATTTTTTTCAATCTATCATATAAAATAAATGTATCTTTTGCTAAATCTTTATAAAATGGGAAAATATAATTTAAACTGCCAAAAAATCTCTAAAGCTGCGTTTTATCAGTAATAATAACAATAATAATAATAATAATAATAACAATAATAATAAAATAATAAAATAATAAAATAATAATAATAAAATAATAATAATAATAATAACAATAACAACAACAACAACACCAACAACAACAACAAAAACAACACAGGCACCCACCTTCTAATGCTCCTATTTCATTTCACGTCCATTTTACAAGCGGCCACCTTTTAATGCGCCTATTTCATTTCAACTCCATTTTACAGGCGCCCACCTTCTAATGCGGATATTTCTTTTCAAGTGCATTTTATAGGCGCCCACCTTCTAATATGAGTATTTCATAACAAGTACATTTTACAGGCCCCCACCTTCTAATATGGATATTTCATTCAAGTCCATTTTATAGGCGCCCACCTTCCAATGCGGGTATTTCATTTCAAGTACATTTTGCAGGCGCCCACCTTCTAATACAGGTATTTCATTTCATGTACATTTAACAGGTGCCCACCTTCTAATGCGGGTATTTTAATTTCAGTCAGGCGCCCACTTTCTAATGCAGGTATTTTAATTTCGGTCAGGAGTCTACCTTCTAATGCGATATTTTAATTTCAGTTCAGGCGCTCACCTTCTAATGTGGGGATTTTAATTTCAGTCAGAGACCCATCTTGTAATGCAGGTATTTTAATTTCAGTGAGGTGCCCACCTTCTAATGTGGGTAATTTTAATTTCAGTCAGGCACCCACCTTCTAATACGGGTAATTTGAATTTCAGTCAGGCGCCCACCTTCTAATGCGGGTATTTCAATTTCAGTCAGGAGTCCACCTTCGAATGCGAGTAATTTCAATTCAATCAGGCAGCCACACTCTAATGCGGGTATTTTAATTTCAGTCAGGCTCCCACCTTCTAATGCGGGTATTTTAAATTCAGTCAGGCGCCCACATTCTAATGTGGGTATTTAATTTCAATGAGGCGCCCACCTTCTAATGCGGGTATATTAATTTTAGTGAGGCGCCCACCTTCTAATATGGGTATTTAATTTCAGTGAGGCGCCCACCTTCTAATGCGGGTATATTAATTTTAGTGAGGCGCCCACCTTCTAATATGGGTATTTAATTTCAGTGAGGCGCCCACCTTCTAATGCGGGTATTTTAATTTCAGTCAGGCAGCCTTTGCTACTGCAGGTGTTTCATTTCAAGGCTCAGACACACAAATCGGAGTACGAATCAAAGTCTCGGCACGCAAATCAAGATTCTATTTAATTTTAAAGCTCTTACATACAAACTGGAGTAGGCACTAGGATCCCCGCGCACAACTCTGTAGTCCATTTCATGGATCTGACAAACAAATCAGAGTTAACATTAGAGTTCGGACGCTCTTATTGTAATAAATCATTTTCCTTCGCAACAAGTTTTCCTGAACTATAATCGGTATGACTCCCATCTCAGGGATATGTAGGTAGCTCGAATTCGAGCATGACCGCCTTTTATCCTACTCTTGCTAGGATCACTGTCACGACCCAATAGCCATGAGCGGCACCCACACTAATTCTCCTAGTGGGCGAACCATCCCCTTATCCAATTTATTAACCATTTTAACAATTATAAATCAATAACAAGAATTAAATCATAAATCTGTCTAATCATGCCATAAATAAATAAATTCCGGAAATCCTAACTATTACAACCCCAAAAACTGAAGTCATCGTATAAGGACTCTAAAACATAATTGTTTAAAGAACAACTGTATATAAATATAGACAATGTCTGGAATGAAAGTAGACATTAAATAAGATAGATCTTCAGGCGGCATGGCATGGATAGGAGCTCACCCTCAGATCTGATCAGGAACTGGCCTCAAGCTAAATATGAGGTCTTGAAGATGTCTCTGGCACACAATCCACACTCAAATAAAAAGTGCAACGAGGTAGTATCAGTACAAATACTATGTATCGGTAGATATCATAGGCCAACTAATATTAGTATCAAGCATACGTTCATAAAATTAACAAGATAGACAGACAGACATAACAACACATAACCAACTAATGTCGTCAACAGATATCAGCCAATACAGGAATAAGATAAGTCCAACCATAGTCATTACGGGTTAAGTTAACCTTCAAGTCTCTTCTCTCTCTTCCTATTCCCATGCAAACCCTAAACTAAACCTACTTTCAAACTATGGCCACTCCGGCCACTGGTTAGCCGTCAACGGTGGCTGGCGAGCCTCCATCAACTTCCAACCTAGATCACTACCCTCCGCTTATCAACACGAAAAACCTGCTTCTCAGCTACTTATCCCGCTTCTCTCAGTCAAAGAAATAAACCCTACAAACTACATCCAGACTCTTGTGCATGATTGTAACCCTACTGCCGACCCCATTGTTGATCCTATACCTATCAAGGAGGTTCAATATGTTGATGGTATCACACTGATGCGTTGGACTACATCAGAAGTTTCAATAATGGAGCAAATGGAGAATTTAAAGCATGCTATTGTAGGTAAGTTCTCATATGGCTGGCCAGAAATTGATGAGTTGAGAGATGTTATTCCAATTTAATGTGATGCTAAGGGAAAGTGTCAAGTTGGATTCCTAAGAGATTGACATGTTTTGATTAGATGTTCTTTAATGGAAGATTTTATAAACATCTCTTCTAAGAGTGCCTTTTGGTTGAAGTCTAAGGATGGTAAGTCTTATCAGATGAGACCTCTCATAAATGATTTCTATTTTAGTGTTGAAGAAGAGACTTCAATTTCAATTGCATGGATATATTTTCCTTATTTACTGCCTACTTACTTTGTTAAGGAATTTTTGTTTACCTTAGCATCGGTAGTTTGAAACCTTTGTTATTAGACATGACTACTATTAATAAAACAAGGCCTAATTGTGCTAGAGTAAAGGTACAACTGGATTTATTATTAGATCTTCCAAAGTTTGTTATGATGGAGATTGAAGATGATCAAACCAAGGAAGTGAATGTTATGAAAGTGAAGATTCAGTATGATCATTTTCCTAAGTATTGTACCGAATGTAAGTTACAAGGCCATGCAAAGGAAAAGTGTAGAGTTTTACATCCTGAGTTGAAGGAAGATAAGAAAGAGGATTTCAATGAAGTAGAGGTAGATGTGAAGAAGAGTGAGGAAGTGACAACTGAGAAACAAGCAGTAGCAAAAACATCTAAGGGATTTCAATATCTAGGAAGGCATAGAAGGTATATTAGATGGAGATATCCAGTGCAACAATATTTGCCAAAGGTGTTGTCTAGTGGGAAAGTTGTAATTTATCCAAATGCTACTAACATGGGAAGGAAGAGGAAAGAGGATGGTCATGTAGGGAAAGACAAGCAGCCAGAAGGAGTTACACTTCAAAATAATTTTTAAGTATTGAATGACAATGTAGGAGAAGGTTTTTTTTTTTTTTTTTTAAATGAAAACTACCAAACCAAGTTTGGCAGTGCTTTATTAAAAATAGAAAGTTTTCTATACAAGAAAGTAAAAAAACAAATAAACAAAATCATAAAAGCAGAAATGAAAGTGTAAACTATATCTAAAAAGTTGTATAGAAGCTTGTCTACTACAGATCCTCTGGCCTTGACTTGACACCATCTCAAACACCTACAAGCTCTCACCAGATGCTATGGTTTGAAGTCTAGTGAATAAATATTCAGGCTTCTAGGATGGAGTAGGATTCTTCTAATTTTTTTTCTTCAGATGCAGCTGTTATCTTATTGACGTCAGGTTGCACTTTGTTTGCCATTGTCTGTAGTTTCTTGAATGAACAGATCTTTAGAAGTATTACAAAAGAATGAGCATGTACAAATAATAATACCACTCTTGTAATCCTTCCAAAGATATTTTCATTCAAGTATATGCTGCTACTCATGGCATGTGTAAATGTAGCCTTATTGTTGCTACTGAGCTCCAAAACTGTTGTTAATCTCTAGGGATGTGATGGTCCTTGGCTTGCTTGATTCTTATGTTTGGTATATGTGCCTTCTCTCTGTTCAGAATTTGCCTTGCTTTCATAGGAGGTGAATTATAACTATAAAACTGATGATCACCTGCAAAATAAAAAACATAGTTAATTAAAAAAATCAGCCAGGCCATTTCCTTCTCTCAAATAATGAAGCTAGCATTCTGTAGAAAGTTCTAGAATGGCCTAGCGTGGCCTTGCCCTTGGGCAATAGGGACTGCTAAACTCCTACACGAGGGGAGTCGGATCTTGGAGTAAGCTTTTTTCCATGGGCAATTTACTCAAGAGTTTAGGCCCCTAATTCCCTGGTGGGCGAATTTTCCATCTCCAAGGAAAAACGACACTTACTGACCGGTGAAAGGAAAGAGCTAGGTCAGCCATCGACAAAGGAATACCGAACTCTACCCGTGTGAGGCCAATAGAAAGGTAAGAGAAAGTTTTGAACATTATGAATTTTGAGATAGACTCAATCGAAATTGAAAGGATGAATCAAACCCAATCTTTCTTCATCAGCAATCGAATCACTGTTCGCGACCCAGGATTCTATTTTATCATCAATCCAATCCCCGTTCACATTTTTTCTTTTTCTTATTAATGAATAGATCTCTACTCCAATTCAATCCTCGAATTGTTTCTGCTAGACCAATACATTTCCCTGGAGAACCGATAAATACTTCTGCTACGAAAAAGGGTTGTGATAAGAATCACTCAATTTTTTGCGCTCTTGCTACGAGCAAGTCGTAGTCCCAGTTTTTTTTCTCCTTCGATAGAGTTGGATTGGAAGATTCAGCCTGCGGGGTAAGCCTTTTCACGTGTGCGCATTATTGTTGATTAGTCTGTTTTTTCTGGAGTGAGAAATAAGCATGCCCTGTCAAATCAGCTGGTATGGCTGGCTATAGTTCCCGAAGTCGTGTTTGGGGACCCCAACTTAGATTAGATTAACTGCCTCAGAAGGTCAGTGACGTTCTTGCTATGGTGAAGTGAAAGATCTTTCACTATAGTGGGAAGAAGACAGGTGGGAGTGAGCGGAACGGCCTTCCCTATAGTACTGGGGCTAATGTGCTAGGTCTAGCGGGTCTCTTTGGGCAAGACATTGCTTAGGACCAACGGGACTACCAGTAGCTTCAGTTGTTGAATCTCGTGCAAGTTAGGTTGTGGTTGTACTAGCTGCAAGCGAAATGTAGGCGCTTTAGGTGTGTGTTGATCCACAACGGATCGTGTCCTTCAAGTCATACGTTGCTTTCTACCTCATCGTTTCAAATGAAGTTTTACCATAACATTCCTCTAAGAACCGGTATGGATCTATCATTTGTTTAATAACTAATAACGGCGCAGTCTTCCGGTGTTACGACCTGGTGCTCTCTTATGAAGAACCAAAAGCTCTTGACGTAGGGAGGTTCGGTCCGGAAACATTCCTCTACTGAATTCCCTGGGAACTTCTATAGTCAATGGAATATATAGAATTGTGATCAATCAAATATTGGAAAGTCACGATAATTATTACCGAGCAAAATTGGACCATACCGGAATTTCGGTCTATCCCGGCACCATAATATCAGATTGGGGAGGAAGATCAGAATTAGAAATTGATTTCCCCAGCTTGAATCTCGTTCAATCCATAAACACGTGCAGTCCCATCTCCAACTGAGACCATCGATCATCAGAAGAAGAATTAGGCCAAAAATTAGGATACATTATAGGAAAATCAAACTTCCATCGAAGAGAAGAAAATGAAAGGCTTTCATAAAAATTCTCATAGAATCGAGAATGAAGTTTTCGCGACAACAAACCAACATGCATGATTTAGAGAAGGTTGATGATCTATCGTGTATGTAGGGATTGCTATTGGATAGAGTCGCGTGAGATACATTCTTCAATCGCGAGCCCTAAAGTGGAGCAGAAGATACATAATGCTAGGCAGCAACTTTTTGATGTCAAAGAAGAGTTAAGAACCAGTTATAATGACCCCTCTTTCGTTGAATTGAAAGAATTTTCTATTGAATGGAAGATGATTTTACATCAACACGTAACGGGGATTCCATTTCGATCTAAACCTGGAAACCCATATGTTTATATACGAAATTACTTCTTTTTTTAGCCTTGTCATGAATCACCTGGTTGGAGCCGTGGTCTACCCAGCAATGCTTCATATCTGATACATACAAATAACGAATGAGCCGACTTTACAGCAGGAAATGCAACTTTAGTAAAGGCCGATAACGCAGAAGTCCCCCGCTTCGTGTATATAATGCAATTTTGAAACAAGTGTATGAAAAGGCGGACCGATCCCCTGGCTCTTCTTCAGCCGCGGGAAGGCAACAAGCAAACGACTTTCTATCATAGTTGCAACGGTTCCAAACCTTAACTACTTAAGTACCAAATCCTGCTTTCGATTGGTTTCATAATGGGGCTATTCATTACAAGCTATCAGCGCTTAGCGCTGTCATAGATTGAACATTGACTTATCTTATGGCCATTATTGAGGTCAGTCTTTTCGGATTACGGGTGACAGGCGAATGCCTAAGTCCAAAAGGTATGAGCAGTTTCCACTCACAGCAAAATGCTTCTGGCATGCCAAAGCAAGGTAAGCGATCGATTCTCTTTCCCAAAGTCAAATGCTACTATACTGAGCCAAAGCTTCATGCCCTTCTTGAATTGCAATCATTGAGTTCAGATTCAGAGCTGACTGAATGGCTTCATCTTAATGAATAGAAGAATTCCCTCTTAGGGTTGGTTAAGGGGGAACTTCAGTCAATTCCATGACTTGACTGACTTTAGACTGGAATGAACCATTCAAGAAATCTTTCGCCCTGAGTAAGGTCTAACTTGCTTTCTCCTGGGATTCTCTTATATAACCGTGGATCTCTCCTTGCTTGTTAGAGAACTTTGGAGAAGACCCCCAACCGTGGGGTGAATGGAATCTGATACATAAGTGAGTTAACAAAAGAATAGAAAAAGCTTTGACTAAAGAAGGCTGATTCCCCTAAGCTTTGAAAAAATCCATACTGATTAGTTATATATCAAGTTGGAGGTACTGCAGAACATGTGCGAGCCCCATCTAATGGAAAAATAAAATTCAACGAGGATGCATAAGGGAAGTGAATGTTTTTGAGACCTTAATCGGGATACATAGGTGAGTCAACCTACGAGCACGGAAGAGCGTGGTACCGCTACCCCTCTCTAAGTAAAGGTAAGATTCTTAGCCTTGATTCAAGGGCTGAAGTAGCGTCTTTCTCGAATGAAGGATTATGTGGACCTCCTCATGATGTATTTGATCTCCGATAAAGGCAGGCAGCACTTCGAGTTGATCTTGAGGAAGAACTTCTCTTGATCACTTCACCCTTGCTAGAGAACTTTGAGAAAGACAATGTAGTCGATGTCTTGATCTCCTTGTGAATCTTCCAAAATGTTATGGATTTTTCAAGATGCCTCCAAAGAGAATATGTAGCCCCTTTATATAGGCATGGATTAGGGTTTTAGGGTAGCCTCCAAGTAATCCTAATGGACCCTTGGGCTTGAAATATGTGCGTGGGCCATTTTGTAGAGGCCCAACCTAGCCCAATGTAGTTGGATTTTTGTTTTATAGGCTTTATCATATTCAGTCGGAAGAGTTTAGGTAATACTTTCAACGTGATTCTCAATGGGAGAATCGAGGCTATTCAGGAAGAATCACAGCAATTCCCCAATCCTAACGAAGTAGTTCCTTCGGAATCAAATGAAC